>NC_134358.1:11131910-11431910 GCF_048569485.1 Anomaloglossus baeobatrachus | reverse complement strand
CTACCAACCCATCCGAGGGGAACCCCCCTCCTCAATCTTCAGCCTCCTCCTCAGATGCAGCGAATGTGAGTACCTCAGACCCAACTGTGGCGATTGACTGGGGGGAGATAGATCATAAGGAATTCAGGGAAGCCCAACTCATGGATCCCACCTTATTGCTTGTCTGCAATATGGCTGCTCAACTTGGGGGAGATAATCAGGGGGAGGTGTATAGATGCAAGCCTCTGCTGCTGACCTCACCATTAAAAAGGACAATGCCGTCAAGAGGAGAAGGATGATTAAAAGCCTATCATGTCTGGCTAATATTAAGAAGGGGGAGGAATGTGACGACATGGACTCTCATGGGTTAAAGTTTCTTAAAATTCAGCCAGACAGGATGATAGATTGTTTATAGACGTGGGATAAGTCCCTCATTGTTTTTACAAGACTCTTGTTGACTCATGTAATTGTATTGGCCACTGAAAGCCAGACGTATTGTTTCTCTAGACTCTTCCAGTAAACATTGTAATGTAGTTGTGTATTGCTAATGTGATTACCTTAGTAGCCATTGTCTAGACGGTGACTTGCAGACTCCATGTAGATATACTGAGTCTTTCTATGCACATCATTTAAATAAACATTATCCATGCAGCTTGAAATTCATCCAATGGGAGAGGCGATCTTGTCCAACCAATCGATGAGGACGCAGTGTATCCAAGTGGAAGGCTGTGGCTATAAAAGGGATTTCTTTAAGCCACCAGGTGGTTGTTGATGGATGCTGATGGATCCAGTCTAAGCTCCTAGGAGCTGACTAGAGGATCAGGATATCTTATGGCTTCAATCTGGGGACTCCGGTTCCGGTTGGAGACCAAATCCACAGTCTAGGGATTTCGACTCCGGCTGCCAGGATTATATCATCATACCAGGACTACCTAAGGAGGACACTCAGGTTGGGACAATCCGGTCACCTGGCTACAGACATTACAGACCTCACACAGCTTCCTAAATCTGTCGCTATTCCTTTCTCGGTGGGTGCCCGCCGAAAGCGGGGTGCTGCTGGATTGGAGTAAGCGGCCCTGGAAGCTCTGAGGCATGGACATTCTAAATCCCTGGTGAGCCAGCGGAAGGGTGAGACTCTGTTGCCTGTTACATTTGTGTGTTTTGCTGGTTATGGGTTATGTGCATTTAATTGTTTGGGGATCCAATAAAGTCTAATTTTTGTGGTTCCCTCACCCTGTGTTGTCTGAGTCGTGTTACGCCCACGGTTAAGGAGGCCGGCGTTCAGGTGGGATGAGCCCTGAGCCACGCTGTCTTTCTAAAGACGGCGGGTTTTAGTGGACAAGAGCACCCACTGAGCCCCATGTCCCCACAACCTCCCT
Organism: Anomaloglossus baeobatrachus; assembly: GCF_048569485.1. Taxonomy (NCBI): domain Eukaryota; kingdom Metazoa; phylum Chordata; class Amphibia; order Anura; family Aromobatidae; genus Anomaloglossus; species Anomaloglossus baeobatrachus. The sequence continues at coordinate 11,430,552 of NC_134358.1, read as the reverse complement.
CAGAGCTTGATGGACACACCAAGGGGGCGGAGCCAGGCGGTTGGCCATGCCTACCGAGGAGTTCAGAGGGCCTGAGGCAGGAAGTGCAAGTCAGTAAAGTTCAGTAGTCAAGACAGATTAGTGACAGGAGTGAAGGAGAGTGGAAGCAGGCCTGTGTAGCAGGTCTGCAGCAGTCTGACAGGTCCTGGGGTCGGAGCCCTGGTACCTTCGCTAGGAGGCATACGGTGGCCTAGCCTGCAGGAGTCGAGAAGACGGCTCTGTGGAACCGTGGTGGACCGGGACAGGGTAGTGGCCCGCCGGTACCGACCCGGGGAACCGACTGGAAACCGGAGCACACAGGGGTGTACTCAGACCCTGAAACGAGGTCCAGAATCCACTGGACTGAGTTAATTTACTGATTGCGGTCTGGACTATAGGTCCTTTCCCACCCAAGTCTCGACTGAAGACAACAGCCCACCGAGGGGGATAGAAAGCCACCGCACAGGCAGAGAGATCCCACGGGCCAGCATCTGCGGGCATCCCTGCCCACGGAGGGGTTAACATCTTGCTGCATAACCATCTCCCCCGGGTGCCCCGTAACTGCAGCGGTGGTGTCTACACCTTCACCACATCTCGTGAATGGCGTCACGAACTTAAACCCGGCCGTACACCTACCTACCACCCCCCTACGTAGCGCCAGCATCCTTTCAGAGCGAAGTGACCCCGGGTCCGGAGGCGCTCGAGCCACCCACCAACGAGCCCGGATCCGAGCGGCTCGGCTGCAGACGAGCGCGGGGCGGTACACAGTACCTCTGTGGCGACTCAAGCCTCACGGGTGCCACACGTCCTCACCATAAAATTCAGCATCAGAATTCTGCAAAAGAACATCTACACAAGCCTGATGTATTGTGGAAACAAGTCCTGTGGAGCGATGAGGTTAGAATAGAACTCTAACCACAATGATCAAAGGTGTATATGGAGAAAAAAGGACACAGAATTTCAGGAAGAGGTACTACCACCTCCACTGGAATGTACCGCTGATCCCTGCACCATACATGCCCCTTTGTCCCCGTTTTTTGTCCCCAAGCAATGCCACCTGCAGGATGTCCTAATCGATGGATACAAAGTGTTGGGATTTAGAGACACAGGGGCCTTCCTGACTATCGCTGACCCTCGTGTAGTTCAACCTGAGGCAATTCACCAGGGCCCTGGAATCCCCATTGTCTTGGCGGAAGTGACTTGCAAATATATACCATGAGCTTCTGTGCCTTCGGATTGTGGTTATGGGGAAAAACTGTGCTGGATTGGAGTTATGGGAGGACTGCCTACCGATATCCTCCTGGGAAATGACATTGCGGAGTTACAGTGCCAATTTGTGGGTGCAGAAAGCACAGTTTGAGTGAAGGAGGACACAAAGGAAAGCTTGTCCTTACATTGTCACTGCTGTACAAGGGACTATCCACAGCTGAGTAACATTGACTGTGTAGACCTCATGGCGTACTCACTTATTAAGAAGGAGGGAGAGGTTGTGATGGTGGAATATGGGGGGTTGTGTATGTTCGTATTTTAGGAGTGGTTCACTGTCCAGTCTCTGTATTGCTTGTGTGTACATTGTATTGTCTGTAGGTAATCACCCCCTGTAGTGTTTCTGTCCCGAAGTCTGGGGGAGGGGGCCTGGGATCCACCTAAACTCTCTGCTTACCTGAAGAATTGGTCAGTCAGGCTGGGAAGGACAAGAGAGAAGGATTGGTCCTCTGAGGGAAAAGCTGAGGCTGCAGCCAGCACCCCAGAGGGACTGCGAGAAACCTCGATTTCCCTGGAGAAGGAATGCTGGAGGAGTGTGACTGATCCCCGGGACATTTATGCCATTACTGGACTATTTTACCCTTTAGGTGGTGGATTATATAATGCACATTTTGAATTGCATGAAATAAATATTCTTTGGATCGCTCATCCGTCTCTCGCTCTGTTTATTGTGTGATATGGGAGAAGGACCCCGTCACACACAGGCAGAGGGAAAAGTAGATTCAATGAAATTTCAACAAATTGTTTATGCAAACATAGCACCATCTGTAAAAAAACTGAAGCTGAAAAGAGGAGAAAAGAGGAGAAAAGAGGAGAAAAGAGGAGGAAAGAGGAGAAAAGAGGAGGAAAGAGGCGGAAGAGGAGGAAAGAGGAGGAAAGAAGATGACTTCTACAGATGCATAATGTTCCTAAACACACATCAAAATCGACAACAGACAACCTGAAAAGGTGCAATGTGAAGGTTTTACAATGGCCTCACAGTCCTCTGATTTGAACATCATTGAAAATCTGTGGCTAGACCTCAAAAGATCAGTGCATGCAAGACGAGACAGGAATCTCATAGAACTGGAAGACACTCCAAGGAAGAGCAGTGCATGCACGACGAGCCAGGAATCTCACAGAACTGGAAGACGTCTCCAAGGAAGAGCAGAGCATGCAAGACGAGCCAGGAATCTCACAGAACTGGACGACGAGCTAGAAATCTCTCATCTGTAACTTTATGCTTTTTAGAGATCATTTCAACTAGCTTAACTGATTACAAAAACTGTAAAGTTGACTATGGGTGTCCAAACTTTTGCATGCCACAGTATATGATATTTGCAATATATGCAATGGTTTGCAAATTTAGGCCGTTGGATCTTTAATGTGTTTTTTATTTCCATTTTTTCATTATAACCCAGATGTTATCTTTTAATACATATTTTAATGTTGAACAATAAAATTAGTTTTTTAACATAAATGTGTGGTCATATATGCTATTGGCACTAAATGATGTTTTAATCCTTCATTCACCCAATAAGCACCATAAATAATAATTAAAATGGCGTTGGGTCTTCCACTATTTTGGATAACCAGAACAGGTAAAGCTCATAACTATTAGCCTTTCCACACTGTTAATACCAGCGCACAGCTATTTGGTCCTTCCCAGCCTAAAAATAGCAGCCAGCAGCCACCCCAGGAGTGACGCATCCATTACATGTGTCAATTTTGGTGCTACACCCGGCTCTTAACGATTGCCATGTTGCAGTGGCAAGTGGGATAATATTGTTTGAAGTTGATGTCACCTGGCATAATGCCCAGGGGTTAGTAATGGAGAGCCATTTATCAGACACGCCTATTACTAACCCAGTAAGGGTAAAGAAAAAGAGACAAACAGGAAAAAATTGTTTATTTGAATAAAGACTCCCCCACACTCCCTCCTTCTTCAGTTTATTAATTAAATCCTGGATGTTCTGATGTAATTCAATGGTGTAATGTCCCATGTCGCCCATTGCTTCCTATGGAGCTTTGTACTGAGAACATTTTTACTCATAGTCAGGTACGAGTGAGAGAAAGTCCGGGTCTACCGCTGATTAGCAGTGACCTTTGGAGCTGTGGTCTCAGAACGTTCTCTGAACAAAACTCTATAGGAATCAATTTTTTTATTTAATAAATTGGTAAATGAGGGCGTATGCGGAGGTCTTTATTCAAATAAACTTTTTTTTCCTTTTTGTGTGTTTTTTAATACTATACTTACTGGGTTAGTAATGGGGGTATCTGATAGACCCCTCTCTAATACTAGCCACTGGGCTTCATGCCAGCTGTCATTACACAGCTGACATCAACCCCAAAGGTATTACCCCAATTGCCACCACCCCAGGGCAATCAGGAAGAGCCGTGCAAAACGCCAGAATTGGAGCATCTAAAGAATGAGCCCCTTCTGGGGCGGCTGCGGTCTGTTATTTTTTTGGCTGGGAAGGGCCAATAACCATGGACCTTCCCAGCTTGATAATACCAGCCCCCAGCTGTCTGCTTTACCTGTGCTTTTAATCAGAACTAATGCGGAGCAAACATAGTGTTTTTTTTATTATTTATTTAAATAATTTTTACAAAATGGTCTGGTATACCCTGTATATTTGATAACCAGCAAGGATAAGGCTGACAGCTGAGGATTACAGCCCACAGTTGTCTGTTTTACCTGCGCTGGTTATGAAAAATAGGCAGGGGCTCACATAATTTGTTTTTATTCCCTGTGCACATTTGTTTTCAGGGCAATGACCCCCATTTTGTTTCCTTTTGAAGCCCCCTGGCTCTTACTACCGCCATTTTACAGCCATTTTAAAGCACAGAGGTTCAGGTCTCCATTGATGGTTTGTGGTCCGGGGTTAAGTCCGGGTCTTGAATCAAACTCTTAACTAAATTCCGGCTGAACCCAGCGAACCCGAACTTCCCCGGGTCCACTCATCCCTACATCATCACTAGCAAATACCAAAAACATAAAGGAAATCCTCAGTCCGTTACATCAGGAAAACGGCGCCTGTGTGACCTCCGTCCCTGGATATCTTTCCCAAACCTTTGGCTATGTCACTCTGAAGTACATTTGATGGATACAGTGATTTGTTGAGAAAAGGTTGAGAATATTTCTTTGGCTGGTGACAGTAGAAGTGGAAGCCCGGCATTCCTTCTTCAGACACGTGAGTGGCATTGAGGCGGTTAATGCTTTTCTTTTGTTAACAGCCTTAGATTTCGGTCTGGTTGACTTTTTGCTGACTTATTGACATTTGCACTCACAATTGTTTCCTCTTCAAGGAGACCCTTCACTTACCACCTCAGATGACAGCTATGGGGGTGACCTTGTCCTTCTGTTATGGTCGCGTTATATAGATGACATAATGATGATTTGTCAGAAAAAAAGAAAAATCAAAGTGGTGTGTTTTGACCTTAAATGACAAGAAGGCCATCATTGTGACGTGCAATTATCATAATACATCTGTTAAATTTAAGGCATTGTATTATCTAGAAGGGAAGATGGTGTTCTGCAAATATTTAGTGATGTCCCTGCCCCAGGCATTATCTGCACATCCCGCTCCTTTACAGGATCACAACCTAGTGAGACAATATCAAAGAACACAAGGTTCTTATAACTGGAGGTGAGAAGATCCATCTGCAGAAGATTGATTTCCAGATACACTTCCTGAAATACTCAGGTCCCTGTGAATGTGAACACTCTGAATCAATTCATGCAGATCGGACCCAAACTATGAATGGTTCCAGAGTCACAGAGTGGGCTACTGACGTCAGCTAAAGGTGGGCTTCACCATAATGTCCTACAGTAAGCACATCTCATCATCTAGCACAGTAAATCAGTGGGACTATGACTACAGATGAGTGAACCATCCAAGGTTCAGTTCATATTCACCGACTTCACCTGTGTTTGCCAAACATATGCAAAAACATTGAATTCAATAGGAGGTAAAACCAAAGGCGTAGTCAACACCTTTATGGGGGCCCAAAAGCTGCCAAAACAGCTCAACCCGTTTTACAGTGGAGCCACACTGTTGTCGCACAGCCATTAGCTTCCTAGACTATTAATGTCATGCGGTGTTCAGGTCCAGACTCATTAGGTGTCATGGCGGCGTTGGGCTCTGTTCACACTGCAGAGCCTGAGAGGCAACCTGATGTCTCCTAATTGTTCAGCCAGAGCTGGTCGTCGGCTGTTTCATATGCTCTGATCCTCAGTCCTGCAGGAGTGAAAACCCACCAAACACAGGAAGAACATGCAAAATTCTAACAGATCTTGTCCTTGGCGGGAAGACCCCAGGGCTGCACAGCTACAATGCTAACCACTAAGCCACTATGGAGTGCTAACCACTGAGCCACTGTGCAGGACTAACCACTGAGCTTAGGTTCCCGGATTACAGAGATATACCTTGCCGTTGGTCTCCGGGCTTACATGCATTGGCCAATACATAAACTAAATATCTCTCTTTTGCAGTAATGCAGTGCCATATTTTCCCTGGTAAATTTTTGGCTTTTTTCAGTGTGCAACTGTTTGCATTTATAGTAACCACTGAGCCACCGTGCAGTGCAAACCACCGAGCCATCGTGCAGTGCTAACCACTGAGCCACCATGCAGTGCTAACCACTGAGTCACTGTGCCAACCCATCTGTGATATGTTACAGTAATACCATATTTTCATCTTCACATTCTGCAATTGCAGACCAGGAGGGCAGGTTAATAGCCTGTGTGATAATCTTCTTAGTAAAGAAGAATCCAGAGCCAGACATCTTCTCTGTCTATTTTAATTGTCTAGCGTGCGGCACGGTCATTGCACAACCACACCAGCCACACAGCTCATGGCTGACCACTGCTTATGTGAAATGTGTGCCTTGTCCCTTTGTTTGTAGATGATACACACACATCAAACAGCTCAAGGAGTAGGGATCATTTTTTGATCGACTTGCTGAAAAGTCATTGCTTTTTCCCTTTGAAAATATCTAGCCTGTTCCTACTCCCTAAAAAAGGGATAGTTTTTGGAAGGAGCGACAATAAAAAACCTGTTGTAGATCAAAAGGAATGGACTAACTCCCACTATTCTACTAGTTGAGAAGCCATTTCCACATGACATTTTTGCATCACCTCATGTGAACAAGGCTAATTCTGTTTGCTCCTCTTATGTGCATCTGCCCCCACAATGGGATAATTTTTGGACTCATTTCTTATCCGAGCACTCATCCTCTCATCAGCTTAAGGCTTTTTTTTATTAGAGCTTGGATCCTGCCTGCCCAGAAAATTGTAGGCTTTCAGCCCTAAACAGGCACATTAGGTTCGGGTCCCAACAAGGGGGTGCGCCTTGTCACAGCTGTTGGGCTCTCATGAATTGGCCATTTGGCATGCTAAGTTCCTTTGTTTTTAGCATAGCTTGTATAGCAGTAATGGAGTTGTCATTTCAAATATTCAATTATTATAGCACTTCAGAGTTGCTGTATTTTCCTTGCAGTACAATATAAGGGGCCTCACATCTGACCCTGTATCATCCACAACCGGCACAGACAGCTGGAGATCCCATAGACATTGGGCTTATGATTGCACTTTATCACGCTGCACAAAGACGTGACACAAAGTAGAACAGTGGAGTGACCACAAGGTGGCAGCAGAGTAACGTCACGCTGTACTAAAACGTGACCCAGAGTAGTACAGCAAAGTCACCACAAGGTGGCAGCAGAGTAGTCAGAGAGCCGAGTCAGCAACAAGAAGTCAAATCAATGTATGAGGGGTAAACTAACGCAGAGTCAGAAGCAAGCAAAGGGTCAGGAGCTGAACGGTAATAGAGAAAGCCAAAGGGAGAGACAGAGCCAAGTCAGGGACAGGAGCGTAAGTCAAGTACCGGGAAGTCCAAACTACAAACAAATGTATGACAAGTGGGACGGGGTCGGGGGAGGACAGACAGACAGTTTAGGCGAGACAGGGTGCACGGCAGGACAGATCGGGTATCTCAATGGAGCCAGCTACACACACTATGAGATAGACTATCACTGGCGCGGAACCAGAGTTGCAGCACCCAGATATAGCGTCCCGGAAACCAGACGAGGCAGGGAGAAATTAACCCCTGACATGACCAGACTGGAGCTGGGAGATACCACAGCAGCACCCATTACCCACCTAGGAGACTACCGACTATTAAACAAGTTTTGGAGCATTTTGGTGCAATGTTGGAGCATTTCGGACCTCCTGATACCGGACATTATCTGGACATTCATGGAACCTTTTCAGAATAAACCGTCCTGTGTACATGAGGAAAAGCCGGAGAGGCCATCACAGCTGAACCAAAAGGACAATGGAGACTAAATGCAGCCACGTCCCCCCCAGATCCATACGAAATGTCAGTGTCACAAACCACCGGGGGGGTCACTCAGAAATCCCCCGCGCTGGCTACCAGTACGTCACAATCGGGGGGTAACAAGTGGGGGTCACCCCTCCTTTATACCTCCCGACCGACAGACAGAGCACGTGATGCGCTCTCTAGCGCCCCTCTTATAGTCAGGCCAATTATGGAATTGCCCGACAATAAGCAAGGGGGCCGCTATACTACTTATGCCGATTATTGGAGGGTCCCCGGTGAGAGTAGGGTATATATTCCCCCGACCTCCGCGGGCGGAATATATAATATCTTCCCGAATCTCACTGGCCTCCCCACAATAATCCTTGGCACAACTCGCTGCCACCAACCGATTTACGGTAACTATTAGCCGAACACACAGACGTGGGATTCAAGATCGAGATAACAGAACAGCCCAAGATTAATTATATAATTTAATCAGCCTAAAGCACACTAGAAACTACAATATATACAATAGGGAATCTACAGAATATACATATGTCAGAGTACAGTTACAATCAAAGCATGGGTTACAAACAGGCATACACAGTTCCAGCAGTTACCTTGTTGCGTCTGGCCACAGGGGGGCGCTGTAGGCCAGGTTTCTAGGATCCTTCCCACAGATGTTTCCTACACGTGCCCCCAGCGGAAAGAACCCTGGAAAATGGCCGAAGTAGGGTTATCAACCTGGGCAGATCCAGGTCCCCTCCTACCTTAGTGACCTCACAGGGAAGCACTGCTCCACCCCTGGCTTGAGTTATGGACAATCAACAACATGGAATATGGCCATAACTTGGCCTGGGAGCGTCGTAGGCGGACGCCAATGCTCTCATTGTGACAGTTATGAATTTAGCTACAGAACGAGGGGACTCATGACCTGTCTGCCAGTTCCCCATTGGCTGATATCACGCCTGGGGCATTTCCCAATGTCCTGCTCCCATAAAAAGGGTGTGCCGGCATCGTCCGCATGCGGAGACACCATTTTTATGGTTGCCATATTTATCGGAAATATGGCTTGCGAGATATGAACCATTTTTTACTGGAGTCGTTCTGTCTGGCTATTTCCATAGCCTTGCTAATGAGATACAACTCTTGTTACAGGGTGACGGCAGGGAGTCATCCTGTGTCCATTGTTCCCACACCACCTCATTTCCATATCACAGGACATGGCCATGGAGGTGTAAGTGGAACACTGAGAACAAGAAGGGAGGGGGCACCGCCAGGGAGTGATGAGGGATTATGACTGGAGTCATAATTCATCTTCATATCCCGGGATTTGCCTCACAGTCAGTATGGTCACTGACCAGAAAAGCATCCGGGGCAGCCACGGGGGCAACACTGAGTGTCAGCAGGATGGACACTGACACTCAGCCCCAAACCGAGAGAGCGGCAACTACAGGACACCAGAAGCACCGAACAACAACTACAGGACACCAGAAGCCCCAAACCGAACGAGCGGCAACTACAGGACACCGGCAGCCTTGAACAACAACTACAGGGCACCATCGGCCCCGAATAACAACTACAGGGCACTGGCAGCCTCAAACAGCAACTACAGGACACCGGCAGCCTCTAACCAAGCGAGCAGCAACTACAGGACACCGGCAGCCTCGAACAGAGCGAGCAGCAACTACAGGACACCGGCAGCCCCGAACAGAGCGAGCAGCAACTACAGGACACTGGCAGCCACGAACAGAGCGAGCAGCAACTACAGGACACGGCAGCCCCGGACAGAGCGAGCAGCAACTACAGGACACCAGAAGCCCCGAACAGAGCGAGCAGCAACTACAGGACACCGGCAGCCCCGAACATAGCGAGCAGCAACTACAGGACACCAGCAGCCCCAAACCGAGCGAGCGGCAACTACAGGACACCAGCAGCCCCAAACCGAGCGAGCGGCAACTACAGGACACCAGCAGCCCCGAATCAAGCGAGCAGTAACTACAGGACACCAGCAGCCCCAAACTGAGCGAGCGGCAACTACAGGACACCAGAAGCCCCAAACCGAGCGAGCGGCAACTACAGGACACCAGCAGCCTCAAACCAAGCGAGCGGAAACTACAGGACACCAGAAGCCCTGAACAACAACTACAGGACACCATTGGCCCTGAACAGCAACTACAGGGCACCATCGGCCCCGAATAACAACTACAGGGCACTGGCAGCCTCAAACAGCAACTACAGGACACCGGCAGCCTCTAACCAAGCGAGCAGCAACTACAGGACACCGGCAGCCTCGAACAGAGCGAGCAGCAACTACAGGACACCGGCAGCGCCGAACAGAGCGAGCAGCAACTACAGGACACTGGCAGCCACGAACAGAGCGAGCAGCAACTACAGGACACGGCAGCCCCGGACAGAGCGAGCAGCAACTACAGGACACCAGAAGCCCCGAACAGAGCGAGCAGCAACTACAGGACACCGGCAGCCCCGAACATAGCGAGCAGCAACTACAGGACACCAGCAGCCCCAAACCGAGCGAGCGGCAACTACAGGACACCAGCAGCCCCAAACCGAGCGAGCGGCAACTACAGGACACCAGCAGCCCCGAATCAAGCGAGCAGTAACTACAGGACACCAGCAGCCCCAAACTGAGCGAGCGGCAACTACAGGACACCAGAAGCCCCAAACCGAGCGAGCGGCAACTACAGGACACCAGCAGCCTCAAACCAAGCGAGCGGAAACTACAGGACACCAGAAGCCCTGAACAACAACTACAGGACACCATCGGCCCCGAACAGCAACTACAGGACACCAGAGGCCCCGAATAACAACTACAAGACACCAGAAGCCTCGAATAACAACTACAAGACACCAGAAGCCCCACACCAAGTGAGCGGCAACTACAGGACACCAGCAGCCCCAAACAACAACTACAGGACACCATCGGCCCCGAACAACAACTACAGGACACCAGAAGCACCGAACAACAACTACAGGACACCATCGGCCCCGAATAACAACTACAGGGCACTGGCAGCCTCAAACAGCAACTACAGGACACCGGCAGCCTCGAACCAAGCGAGCAGCAACTACAGGACACCGGCAGCCTTGAACAGAGCGAGCAGCAACTACAGGACACCGGCAGCCCCGAACAGAGCGAGCAGTAACTACAGGACACCGGCAGCCACAAACAGAGCGAGCAGCAACTACAGGACACGGCAGCCCCGGACAGAGCGAGCAGCAACTACAGGACACCAGAAGCCCCGAACAGAGCGAGCAGCAACTACAGGACACCGGCAGCCCCGAACATAGCGAGCAGCAACTACAGGACACCGGCAGCCCCGAACAAAGCGAGCAGAAAATACAGGACACCGGCAGCCCCGAACAGAGCGAGCAGCAGCTACAGGACACGGCAGCCCCGAACAGAGCGAGCAGCAACTACAGGACACCAGCAGCCCCAAACCGAGCGAGCGGCAACTACAGGACACCAGCAGCCCCAAACCGAGCGAGCGGCAACTACAGGACACCAGCAGCCCCGAATCAAGCGAGCAGTAACTACAGGACACCAGCAGCCCCAAACTGAGCGAGCGGCAACTACAGGACACCAGAAGCCCCAAACCGAGCGAGCGGCAACTACAGGACACCAGCAGCCTCAAACCAAGCGAGCGGAAACTACAGTACACCAGAAGCCCTGAACAACAACTACAGGACACCATCGGCCCCGAACAGCAACTACAGGACACCAGAGGCCCCGAATAACAACTACAAGACACCAGAAGCCTCGAATAACAACTACAAGACACCAGAAGCCCCACACCGAGTGAGCGGCAACTACAGGACACCAGCAGCCCCAAACAACAACTACAGGACACCATCGGCCCCGAACAACAACTACAGGACACCAGAAGCACCGAACAACAACTACAGGACACCATCGGCCCCGAATAACAACTACAGGGCACTGGCAGCCTCAAACAGCAACTACAGGACACCGGCAGCCTCGAACCAAGCGAGCAGCAACTACAGGACACCGGCAGCCTTGACAGAGCGAGCAGCAACTACAGGACACCGGCAGCCCCGAACAGAGCGAGCAGCAACTACAGGACACCGGCAGCCACAAACAGAGCGAGCAGCAACTACAGGACACGGCAGCCCCGGACAGAGCGAGCAGCAACTACAGGACACCAGAAGCCCCGAACAGAGCGAGCAGCAACTACAGGACACCGGCAGCCCCGAACATAGCGAGCAGCAACTACAGGACACCGGCAGCCCCGAACAAAGCGAGCATAAAATACAGGACACCGGCAGCCCCGAACAGAGCGAGCAGCAGCTACAGGACACGGCAGCCCCGAACAGAGCGAGCAGCAACTACAGGACACCAGCAGCCCTGGACAGAGCGAGCAGCAACTACAGGACACCGGCAGCCCCGAACAGAGCGAGCAGCAACTACAGGACACGGCAGCCCCGAACAGAGCGAGCAGTAACTACAGGACACCGGTAGCCCCGAACAGAGCGAGCAGCAACTACAGGACACCGGCAGCCCCGAACAAAGCGAGCAGAAAATACAGGACACCGGCAGCCCCGAACAGAGCGAGCAGCAGCTACAGGACACGGCAGCCCCGAACAGAGCGAGCAGCAACTACAGGACACTGGCAGCCACGAACAGAGCGAGCAGCAACTACAGGACACGGCAGCCCCGGACAGAGCGAGCAGCAACTACAGGACACCAGAAGCCCCGAACAGAGCGAGCAGCAACTACAGGACACCGGCAGCCCCGAACATAGCGAGCAGCAACTACAGGACACCAGCAGCCCCAAACCGAGCGAGCGGCAACTACAGGACACCAGCAGCCCCAAACTGAGCGAGCGGCAACTACAGGACACCAGCAGCCCCGAATCAAGCGAGCAGTAACTACAGGACACCAGCAGCCCCAAACTGAGCGAGCGGCAACTACAGGACACCAGAAGCCCCAAACCGAGCGAGCGGCAACTACAGGACACCAGCAGCCTCAAACCAAGCGAGCGGAAACTACAGGACACCAGAAGCCCTGAACAACAACTACAGGACACCATCGGCCCCGAACAGCAACTATAGGACACCAGAGGCCCCGAATAACAACTACAAGACACCAGAAGCCTCGAATAACAACTACAAGACACCAGAAGCCCCACACCAAGTGAGCGGCAACTACAGGACACCAGCAGCCCCAAACAACAACTACAGGACACCATCGGCCCCGAACAACAACTACAGGACACCAGAAGCACCGAACAACAACTACAGGACACCATCGGCCCCGAATAACAACTACAGGGCACTGGCAGCCTCAAACAGCAACTACAGGACACCGGCAGCCTCGAACCAAGCGAGCAGCAACTACAGGACACCGGCAGCCTTGAACAGAGCGAGCAGCAACTACAGGACACCGGCAGCCCCGAACAGAGCGAGCAGCAACTACAGGACACCGGCAGCCACAAACAGAGCGAGCAGCAACTACAGGACACGGCAGCCCCGGACAGAGCGAGCACCAACTACACGACACCAGAAGCCCCGAACAGAGCGAGCAGCAACTACAGGACACCGGCAGCCCCGAACATAGCGAGCAGCAACTACAGGACACCGGCAGCCCCGAACAAAGCGAGCAGAAAATACAGGACACCAGCAGCCCCGAACAGAGCGAGCAGCAGCTACAGGACACGGCAGCCCCGAACAGAGCGAGCAGCAACTACAGGACACCAGCAGCCCCAAACCGAGCGAGCGGCAACTACAGGACACCAGCAGCCCCAAACCGAGCGAGCGGCAACTACAGGACACCAGCAGCCCCGAATCAAGCGAGCAGTAACTACAGGACACCAGCAGCCCCAAACTGAGCGAGCGGCAACTACAGGACACCAGAAGCCCCAAACCGAGCGAGCGGCAACTACAGGACACCAGCAGCCTCAAACCAAGCGAGCGGAAACTACAGTACACCAGAAGCCCTGAACAACAACTACAGGACACCATCGGCCCCGAACAGCAACTACAGGACACCAGAGGCCCCGAATAACAACTACAAGACACCAGAAGCCTCGAATAACAACTACAAGACACCAGAAGCCCCACACCGAGTGAGCGGCAACTACAGGACACCAGCAGCCCCAAACAACAACTACAGGACACCATCGGCCCCGAACAACAACTACAGGACACCAGAAGCACCGAACAACAACTACAGGACACCATCGGCCCCGAATAACAACTACAGGGCACTGGCAGCCTCAAACAGCAACTACAGGACACCGGCAGCCTCGAACCAAGCGAGCAGCAACTACAGGACACCGGCAGCCTTGACAGAGCGAGAAGCAACTACAGGACACCGGCAGCCCCGAACAGAGCGAGCAGCAACTACAGGACACCGGCAGCCACAAACAGAGCGAGCAGCAACTACAGGACACGGCAGCCCCGGACAGAGCGAGCAGCAACTACAGGACACCAGAAGCCCCGAACAGAGCGAGCAGCAACTACAGGACACCGGCAGCCCCGAACATAGCGAGCAGCAACTACAGGACACCGGCAGCCCCGAACAAAGCGAGCAGAAAATACAGGACACCGGCAGCCCCGAACAGAGCGAGCAGCAGCTACAGGACACGGCAGCCCCGAACAGAGCGAGCAGCAACTACAGGACACCAGCAGCCCTGGACAGAGCGAGCAGCAACTACAGGACACCGGCAGCCCCGAACAGAGCGAGCAGCAACTACAGGACACGGCAGCCCCGAACAGAGCGAGCAGTAACTACAGGACACCGGCAGCCCCGAACAGAGCGAGCAGCAACTACAGGACACCGGCAGCCCCGAACAAAGCGAGCAGAAAATACAGGACACCGGCAGCCCCGAACAGAGCGAGCAGCAGCTACAGGACACGGCAGCCCCGAACAGAGCGAGCAGTAACTACAGGACACCGGCAGCCCCGAACAGAGCGAGCAGCAACTACAGGACACCGGCAGCCCCGAACAGAGCGAGCAGCAACTACAGGACAGCAGCAGCCCCGGACAGAGCGAGCAGCAACTACAGGACACCAGCAGCCCCGAACAGAGTGAGCAGCAACTACAGGACACCGACAGCTCCGAACAGAGCGAGCAGCAACTACAGCACACCGACAACCAAGAACAGAGCGAGCAGCAACTACAAGACACCAGCAGCTCCGAACAGAGCGAGCAGTAACTACAGGACTCCGGCAGCCCCAAACAGAGCAAGCAACAAATACAGGACACCGGCAGCCAAGAACAGAGCGAGCAGCAACTACAGGACACTGGCAGCCCCGAACAGAGCGAGCAGCAACTACAGGACACCGGCAACCAAGAACAGAGCGAGTAGCAACTACAGGACTCCGACAGCCCCGAACAGAGTGAGCAGCAACTACAGGACACTGGCAGCCCCGAACAACAACTACAGGACGCTGGCAGCCCCAAACCGAGCAAGCGGCAACTACAGGATACCGGTACCCCGAAACGAGCAAGCGGCAATGACAGGAGACTGATGGAACCACACTGATTAGCAATACACGTGCCCAGGAGGCCAAGCAATGCTGAAGAGCTGTGGGCAATAGACATGGCACGTGGAGTTAGGGTGCAGCTATGAATATGAGGGGCGGGGCTCTGGGCACAAGTGGGCGTGGCTGAAGAGTAGTAAGGAATAAATATCCAGCACTGAGGATCCTCTGCGGATTTGCTCCTGTAAGAACAGACGGCAACCAACCATCACACAACACCTGCATACAGCAACAGGTAAGTGCAAGCTATCGTCCCCTGTTATCTGCCATTCCTGACTGCACAGTGACTCTAGGCTGAGTACAATCTATCACTCCCTTTTATCAGCCATTACTGGTGAGGAGACTGTAGGACAGTTGAGTACAATCTATTACTCCCTGTTATCAGCCATTACTGGGGGAGGAGACTGTAGGACAGGTGAGTACAAGCTATTACTCCCTGTCATCAGCCATTACTGTAGGAGGAGACTGTAGGACAGGTGAGTACAAGCTATTACTCCCTGTTATCAGCCATTACTGGGGGAAGGAGACTGTAGGACAGGTGAGTACAATCTTTTACTCTCTGTTGTCAGCCATTCCTGGGGTGGTGATGCAGTGTATTGTGTCTTCCATCTTCCGGGCAGGAGGATATTCTGGATACAGAGAAACTGTTCAAATTATATAAATCTTTCTTCAATATTTCTTCTAGTCCATAAGATAATACCACAGACGTCTCCTGTAAAAACATTAAAGATTATTAATACATCTAGCTGTCAAACCCATGATAATAGGACATATTGAGTATATATATTGACAGTTCTGTCTATATTGGAGGGCATAAGTTATTGAAAACAGTACTTATATCCAGGGCTGTATTTTGCCTTCGTGCTGCCCTAGGCACTTTAAGTGCTCGCGCCCCTTAGTGACAACGTAACACTGAGTTTTCGCACTCGACATCTGTTTAAGGCAGATCTACTCTGTAAAACACTTGAAAAAGTATCAATGAGAAACGAAGGGCACTAACCCCCCCCCAATGGGGATCACCACAGGCACATCAAAACATAGCATGAGTATAAAATATTCCCACCACACCGTCCCCACTTATATACTGTGACTGTGACACTGCCCCTAATAAACACCACTCTGCCCTCCCTTATAAATTATACCCACCACACCTTCCTCAATTATGAAATATGATCTGCACATTGACCTCACATCATGCTGCCCCCTCCTCACAATGTCCCATGCATGCTGCCCCCTCCTCACAATGTCCCATGCATGCTGCCCCTCCTCACAATGTCCCATGCATGCTGCCCCCTCCTCACAATGTCCCATGCATGCTGCCCCCTCCTCACAATGTCCCATGCATGCTTCCCCCTCCTCACAATGTCCCATGCATGCTGCTCCCTCCTCACAATGTCCCATGCATGCTGCCCCCTCCTCACAATGTCCCATGCATGCTTCCCCCTCCTCACAATGTCCCATGCATGCTGCCCCCTCCTCACAGTGTCCCATGCATACTGCCCCCTCCTCACAGTGTCCCATGCATGCTGCCCCCTCCTCACAGTGTCCCATGCATACTGCCCCCTCCTCAAAGTGTCCCATGCATGCTGCCCCTCTCCATGAGCTCCTAATGCTGCCTTCCTCTTTTCCATAATGACACCTCCATGTTGCCCCACTCATGCTAAGACCACCACACTAGCGCTTATGCTGAGACACCCCTCCACACACACTACCCCATTTTTGATATTGACTCCCCTACATTGCTCCACCCCATACTGAGCCCACACATGCTGCCCCTTCTCCATAATGAGCTCCCAATGCTGCCCCCCTCTCATTCTGAGTCCTTACACTCCCCCCACCCAATCGATTGTCATTGCACTATCCCTCAACCCTTGTCCTCTGTCTCTAGCATTAGCCCCTCTCCCCCAGCATCAGCCTCTGCCTCCCCCCAGCCTCCCCCAGCATCAGCCTCTGCCTCCCCCCAGCCTCCCCCAGCATCAGCCTCTGCCTCCCCCCAGCCTCAGCCTCCCTCCAGCCTCCCCCCAGTCTCAGCCTCTGCCTCCCTCCAGCCTCCCCCCAGTCTCAGCCTCTGCCTCCCTCCAGCCTCAGCGTCTGCCTGCCCCTCGTCCACTATCCTCATATTGCAGCCTCTGCCTCTGCCTGTCCCTCGTCCATTATCCTCACATTGCAGCCTCTGCCTGTCCCTCGTCCACTATACTCACATTGTAGCCTCTGCCTCTGCCTGTCCCACAGAATCCTCACTTCACAGCACTGGAACTCTGCCAGCGGTTACCTCCTCTTGCTGCTGCCGCTCCTCCTACGGTGTCCGTCATCCTCCTGCTGCTGCTGGCTCCGGTGAGTGTTGTCCTCCGCGGCATCTGCAGCATTGGATGCCACAGCACGGAGCTGATTGGCGCGTCCCTGACCCCAGAAGTGTAGTGCACTTCCGGGGTCAATCAGTTCTCTGTGCCCGGCGGCGCCCACAGTTTATCTGTATTCGCGTCTTAAAGACGCAGATACAGATAAATGGAAGTGCGTCTCTCACCCCCGCCCCCCCCCGGCCCCCTTCCCCCCCCCCCCGGCCCCCTTCCCCTCCGAAAACACAGCGGATTTAATAGACTGTCCGGAGGGGGAGAAGATGTAAAAAAAAAAAAAATTTATTTTTTTTTGCAGCCAGAAAGTGCCGCCCCCCGCAACGTGACGCCCCAGGCACGGGACCACAGGTGCCTAATGGTAAATACGGCCCTGCTTATAGAAATTAATATTTTGAGTCTGTGTTGAATATAGATAGTTGCTGACATAGGGGTACTTTGCACGCTGTGACATCGCAGGCCGATTGTAGCGATGTCGCATGCGATAGTCCCCGCCCCCGTCGCAGGTGATCTTGTGATAGCTGCCGTAGTGAACATTATCGCTACGCCAGCTTCACATGCACTCACCTGCCCTGCGATGTTGCTCTGGCCTGCGACCCTCCTCCTTCCAAAGGGGGCGGGTCGTGCAGCGTCACAAAGACGTCACACGGCGGGCGGGCAATAGAAGCGGAGGGGCGGAGATAAGCGGGACGTAAACATCCCGCCCACCTCTGTCCTTCCTCATTGCAGGCGGGACGCAGGTAGGTGATGTTCCTCGCTCCTGCAGCTTCATACACAGCGATGTGTGCGGCCGCAGGAGCGAGGAACAACATCGTACCTGTCACTGCAGCGAAATTATGGAAATGACCGACACTACACAGATCACCGATTTTCAACACTTTTGCGATCGTTTATCGGCGCATCTAGGCTTTTCACGTTGCGACGTCGTTACCGGCGCCGGATGTGCGTCACTTTCGATTTGAACCTGACGATATCGCAGTAGCGTTGTCGCAGCATGCAAAGTACCCCATAGTCTTGTATATATATATATTACCTAGAAACTTCCAGAGGCTTACATCATGCAGTCAGCAGAATCTCCCTTTATGATTTTGGACAGCTGCATATATACAGTGCCTACAAGTAGTGTTCAACCCCCTGCAGATTTAGCAGGTCTGATAAGATGCAAATAAGTTAGAGCCTGCAAACTTCAAACAAGAGCAGGAGTTATTAACAGATGCATAAATCTTACAAACCAACAAGTTATGTTGCTCAGTTAAATGTTAATACATTTTCAACATAAAAGTGTGGGTCAATTATTATTCAACCCCTAGGTTTAATATTTTGTGGATTAACCCTTGTTTGCAATTACAGCTAATAATCGTCTTTTATAAGACCTGATCAGGCCGGCACAGGTCTCTGGAGTTATCTTGGCCCACTCCTCCATGCAGATCTTCTCCAAGTTATCTAGGTTCTTTGGGTGTCTCATGTGGACTTTAATCTTGAGCTCCTTCCACAAGTTTTCAATTGGGTTAAGGTCAGGAGACTGACTAGGCCACTGCAACACCTTGATTTTTTCCCTCTTGAACCAGGCCTTGGTTTTCTTGGCTGTGTGTTTTGGGTCGTTGTCTTGTTGGAAGATGAAATGACGACCCATCTTAAGATCCTTGATGGAGGAGCGAAGGTTCTTGGCCAAAATCTCCAGGTAGGCCGTGCTATCCATCTTCCCATGGATGCGGACCAGATGGCCAGGACCCTTGGCTGAGAAACAGCCCCACAGCATGATGCTGCCAAAACCATGCTTGACTGTAGGGATGGTATTCTTGGGGTCGTATGCAGTGCCATCCAGTCTCCAAACGTCACGTGTGTGGTTGGCACCAAAGATCTCGATCTTGGTCTCATCAGACCGGAGAACCTTGAACCAGTCTGTCTCAGAGTCCTCCAAGTGATCATGAGCAAACTGTAGACGAGCCTTGACATGATGCTTTGAAAGTAAAGGTACCTTACGGGCTCGTCTGGAACGGAGACCATTGCGGTGGAGTACGTTACTTATGGTATTGACTGAAACCAATGTCCCCACTGTCATGAGATCTTCCCGGAGCTCCTTCCTTGTTGTCCTTGGGTTAGCCTTGACTCTTCGGACAAGCCTGGCCTCGGCACGGGTGGAAACTTTCAAAGGCTGTCCAGGCCGTGGAAGGCTAACAGTAGTTCCATAAGCCTTCCACTTCCGGATGATGCTCCCAACAGTGGAGACAGGTAGGCCCAACTCCTTGGAAAGGGTTTGTACCCCTTGCCAGCCTTGTGACCCTCCACGATCTTGTCTCTGATGGCCTTGGAATGCTCCTTTGTCTTTCCCATGTTGACCAAGTATGAGTGCTGTTCACAAGTTTGGGGAGGGTCCTAATTAGTCAGAAAAGGCTGGAAAAAGAGATAATTAATCCAAACATGTGAAGCTCATTGTTCTTTGTGCCTGAAATACTTCTTAGTACTTTAGGGGAACCAAAACAGAATTCTGGTGGTTTGAGGGGTTGAATAATAAATGACCCTCTGAATAAACTTTTCACAATTTAAAAAAAAAAAAAAGAAATAACATTCTTTATTGCTGCATTTCACACTTCCAGGCTGATCTACAGTCCAAATGTCACAATGCCAAGTTATTCCGAATGTGTAAACCTGCTAAATCTGCAGGGGGTTGAAGACTACTTGTAGGCACTGTAACATGACACATGGGGGGAGGAGGACTCTTGCTCCGGGAGTCAATCTACACAAGCTGATCCCTAATCTATCCACCAATCCAAGATGAAGCAGCACATGCGGGTCTCCAGCACGCCATCCATTCAGGAACCTGGGAAAGATGAATGAACACTTCTACTGATTTAGTTAAAGATATGGACTATTATTGAACTCTTCACATAAAGGAACTAAGAATACTATTTTTTCCTTTCAGTAATAATTTTTGGCGACCATTTTACTCGCTATAAAATACATCTATTTATTTTTTACATTTTTTAAGTTTGTCTTTCATGCGCCTTATCACGTATTTGAAGAAAAATATATTTAGGCCCTGTGCGGAATGGAAAATGGAATTTTCTTAAGGTAAAAATACGGCGGAGCCCACGTGTTTTTTTTTTCTAGATGCCCGTTTGATTTGTACGTGTATTCTATATGTCTGTGTCTGTGTGTGAGTGCGATGTGTGTGTGTGTGTTCTGTGTCTGTGTGTGAGTGCGATGTGTGTGTGTGTGTTCTGTGTCTGTGTGTGAGTGCGATGTGTGTGTGTTCTGTGTCTGTGTGTGAGTGCGATGTGTGTGTGTTCTGTGTCTGTGTGTGAGTGCGATGTGTGTGTGTTCTGTGTCTGTGTGTGAGTGTGATGTGTGTGTGTTCTGTGTCTGTGTGTGAGTGCGATGTGTGTGTGTTCTGTGTCTGTGTGTGAGTGCGATGTGTGTGTGTTCTGTGTCTGTGTGTGAGTGCGATGTGTGTGTGTTCTATGTCTGTGTCTGTGTGTGAGTGCGATGTGTGTGTGTCTGTGTGTGAGTGCGATGTGTGTGTGTTCTATGTCTGTGTCTGTGTGTGAGTGTGATGTGTGTGTGTTCTATGTCTGTGTCTGTGTGTGAGTGTGATGTGTGTGTGTTCTATGTCTGTGTCTGTGTGTGAGTGCGATGTGTGTGTGTTCTATGTCTGTGTCTGTGTGTGAGTGTGATGTGTGTGTGTTCTATGTCTGTGTCTGTGTGTGAGTGTGATGTGTGTGTGTTCTATGTCTGTGTCTGTGTGTGAGTGCGATGTGTGTGTGTTCTATGTCTGTGTCTGTGTGTGAGTGCAATGTGTGTGTGTCTGTGTGTGAGTGTGATGTGTGTGTGTCTGTGTGTGAGTGCGATGTGTGTGTGTTCTATGTCTGTGTCTGTGTGTGAGTGCGATGTGTGTGTGTCTGTGTGTGAGTGTGATGTGTGTGTGTCTGTGTGTGAGTGCGATGTGTGTGTGTCTGTGTGTGAGTGCGATGTGTGTGTGTTCTATGTCTGTGTCTGTGTGTGAGTGTGATGTGTGTGTGTTCTATGTCTGTGTCTGTGTGTGAGTGCGATGTGTGTGTGTTCTATGTCTGTGTCTGTGTGTGAGTGCGATGTGTGTGTGTTCTATGTCTGTGTCTGTGTGTGAGTGCAATGTGTGTGTGTCTGTGTGTGAGTGCGATGTGTGTGTGTCTGTGTGTGAGTGCGATGTGTGTGTGTTCTATGTCTGTGTCTGTGTGTGAGTGTGATGTGTGTGTGTTCTATGTCTGTGTCTGTGTGTGAGTGCGATGTGTGTGTGTTCTATGTCTGTGTCTGTGTGTGAGTGCGATGTGTGTGTGTCTGTGTGTGAGTGCGATGTGTGTGTGTTCTATGTCTGTGTCTGTGTGTGAGTGTGATGTGTGTGTGTTCTATGTCTGTGTCTGTGTGTGAGTGCGATGTGTGTGTGTTCTATGTCTGTGTCTGTGTGTGAGTGCGATGTGTGTGTGTCTGTGTGTGAGTGTGATGTGTGTGTGTTCTATGTCTGTGTCTGTGTGTGAGTGCGATGTGTGTGTGTTCTATGTCTGTGTCTGTGTGTGAGTGCGATGTGTGTGTGTCTGTGTGTGAGTGCGATGTGTGTGTGTTCTATGTCTGTGTCTGTGTGTGAGTGTGATGTGTGTGTGTTCTATGTCTGTGTGTGAGTGCGATGTGTGTGTGTTCTATGTCTGTGTCTGTGTGTGAGTGTGATGTGTGTGTGTTCTATGTCTGTGTCTGTGTGTGAGTGCGATGTGTGTGTGAT
Organism: Anomaloglossus baeobatrachus; assembly: GCF_048569485.1. Taxonomy (NCBI): domain Eukaryota; kingdom Metazoa; phylum Chordata; class Amphibia; order Anura; family Aromobatidae; genus Anomaloglossus; species Anomaloglossus baeobatrachus. The sequence continues at coordinate 11,408,338 of NC_134358.1, read as the reverse complement.
GTGTGTGAGTGCGATGTGTGTGTGTCTGTGTGTGAGTGCGATGTGTGTGTGTTCTATGTCTGTGTCTGTGTGTGAGTGTGATGTGTGTGTGTTCTATGTCTGTGTCTGTGTGTGAGTGCGATGTGTGTGTGTTCTATGTCTGTGTCTGTGTGTGAGTGCGATGTGTGTGTGTTCTATGTCTGTGTCTGTGTGTGAGTGCGATGTGTGTGTGTCTGTGTGTGAGTGCGATGTGTGTGTGTCTGTGTGTGAGTGCGATGTGTGTGTGTTCTATGTCTGTGTCTGTGTGTGAGTGTGATGTGTGTGTGTTCTATGTCTGTGTCTGTGTGTGAGTGCGATGTGTGTGTGTTCTATGTCTGTGTCTGTGTGTGAGTGCGATGTGTGTGTGTTCTATGTCTGTGTCTGTGTGTGAGTGTGATGTCTGTGTGTTCTATGTCTGTGTCTGTGTGTGAGTGCGATGTGTGTGTGTTCTATGTCTGTGTCTGTGTGTGAGTGTGATGTGTGTGTGTTCTATGTCTGTGTCTGTGTGTGAGTGTGATGTGTGTGTGTTCTATGTCTGTGTCTGTGTGTGAGTGCGATGTGTGTGTGTCTGTGTGTGAGTGCGATGTGTGTGTGTCTGTGTGTGAGTGCGATGTGTGTGTGTTCTATGTCTGTGTCTGTGTGTGAGTGTGATGTGTGTGTGTTCTATGTCTGTGTGTGAGTGCGATGTGTGTGTGTCTGTGTGTGAGTGCGATGTGTGTGTGTCTGTGTGTGAGTGCGATGTGTGTGTGTTCTATGTCTGTGTCTGTGTGTGAGTGTGATGTGTGTGTGTTCTATGTCTGAGTCTGTGTGTGAGTGCGATGTGTGTGTGTTCTATGTCTGTGTCTGTGTGTGAGTGCGATGTGTGTGTGTTCTATGTCTGTGTCTGTGTGTGAGTGCGATGTGTGTGTGTCTGTGTGTGAGTGCGATGTGTGTGTGTTCTATGTCTGTGTCTGTGTGTGAGTGCGATGTCTGTGTGTCTGTGTGTGAGTGCGATGTGTGTGTGTCTGTGTGTGAGTGCGATGTGTGTGTGTTCTATGTCTGTGTGTGAGTGCGATGTGTGTGTGTCTGTGTGTGAGTGCGATGTGTGTGTGTCTGTGTGTGAGTGCGATGTGTGTGTGTTCTATGTCTGTGTGTGAGTGCGATGTGTGTGTGTCTGTGTGTGAGTGCGATGTGTGTGTGTTCTATGTCTGTGTCTGTGTGTGAGTGTGATGTGTGTGTGTTCTATGTCTGTGTCTGTGTGTGAGTGCGATGTGTGTGTGTTCTATGTCTGTGTCTGTGTGTGAGTGCGATGTGTGTGTGTCTGTGTGTGAGTGTGATGTGTGTGTGTTCTATGTCTGTGTCTGTGTGTGAGTGCGATGTGTGTGTGTTCTATGTCTGTGTCTGTGTGTGAGTGCGATGTGTGTGTGTCTGTGTGTGAGTGCGATGTGTGTGTGTTCTATGTCTGTGTCTGTGTGTGAGTGTGATGTCTGTGTGTTCTATGTCTGTGTCTGTGTGTGAGTGTGATGTGTGTGTTCTATGTCTGTGTCTGTGTGTGAGTGCGATGTGTGTGTGTTCTGTCTGTGTCTGTGTGTGAGTGTGATGTGTGTGTGTTCTATGTCTGTGTGTGTGAGTGTGATGTGTGTGTGTTCTATGTCTGTGTCTGTGTGTGAGTGCGATGTGTGTGTGTTCTATGTCTGTGTCTGTGTGTGAGTGCGATGTGTGTGTGTCTATGTGTGTGTCGATGTGTGTGTGTCTGTGTGGTGCGTGTGTGTGTCTGTGTGTGAGTGCGATGTGTGTGTGTCTGTGTGTGAGTGCGATGTGTGTGTGTTCTATGTCTGTGTCTGTGTGTGAGTGCGATGTGTGTGTGTCTGTGTGTGAGTGCGATGTGTGTGTGTCTGTGTGTGAGTGCGATGTGTGTGTGTCTGTGTGTGAGTGCGATGTGTGTGTGTTCTATGTCTGTGTCTGTGTGTGAGTGTGATGTGTGTGTGTCTGTGTGTGAGTGTGATGTGTGTGTGTTCTATGTCTGTGTCTGTGTGTGAGTGCGATGTGTGTGTGTTCTATGTCTGTGTCTGTGTGTGAGTGCGATGTGTGTGTGTCTGTGTGTGAGTGCGATGTGTGTGTGTCTGTGTGTGAGTGCGATGTGTGTGTGTCTGTGTGTGAGTGCGATGTGTGTGTGTTCTATGTCTGTGTCTGTGTGTGAGTGCGATGTGTGTGTGTTCTATGTCTGTGTCTGTGTGTGAGTGCGATGTGTGTGTGTTCTATGTCTGTGTCTGTGTGTGAGTGCGATGTGTGTGTGTTCTATGTCTGTGTCTGTGTGTGAGTTCGATGTGTGTGTGTCTGTGTGTGAGTGCGATGTGTGTGTATCTGTGTGTGAGTGCGATGTGTGTGTGTTCTATGTCTGTGTCTGTGTGTGAGTGCGATGTGTGTGTGTCTGTGTGTGAGTGCGATGTGTGTGTGTCTGTGTGTGAGTGCGATGTGTGTGTGTTCTATGTCTGTGTCTGTGTGTGAGTGTGATGTGTGTGTGTCTGTGTGTGAGTGTGATGTGTGTGTGTTCTATGTCTGTGTCTGTGTGTGAGTGCGATGTGTGTGTGTTCTATGTCTGTGTCTGTGTGTGAGTGCGATGTGTGTGTGTTCTATGTCTGTGTCTGTGTGTGAGTGCGATGTGTGTGTGTTCTATGTCTGTGTCTGTGTGTGAGTGCGATGTGTGTGTGTTCTATGTCTGTGTCTGTGTGTGAGTGTGATGTCTGTGTGTTCTATGTCTGTGTCTGTGTGTGAGTGCGATGTGTGTGTGTTCTATGTCTGTGTCTGTGTGTGAGTGTGATGTGTGTGTGTTCTATGTCTGTGTGTGATTGTGATGTGTGTGTGTTCTATGTCTGTGTCTGTGTGTGAGTGCGATGTGTGTGTGTCTGTGTGTGAGTGCGATGTGTGTGTGTCTGTGTGTGAGTGCGATGTGTGTGTGTTCTATGTCTGTGTCTGTGTGTGAGTGTGATGTGTGTGTGTTCTGTGTCTGTGTGTGAGTGCGATGTGTGTGTGTTCTATGTCTGTGTCTGTGTGTGAGTGCGATGTGTGTGTGTTCTATGTCTGTGTGTGAGTGCGATGTGTGTGTGTCTGTGTGAGTGCGATGTGTGTGTGTCTGTGTGTGAGTGCGATGTGTGTGTGTTCTATGTCTGTGTCTGTGTGTGAGTGTGATGTGTGTGTGTTCTATGTCTGAGTCTGTGTGTGAGTGCGATGTGTGTGTGTTCTATGTCTGTGTCTGTGTGTGAGTGCGATGTGTGTGTGTCTGTGTGTGAGTGCGATGTGTGTGTGTTCTATGTCTGTGTCTGTGTGTGAGTGTGATGTGTGTGTGTTCTATGTCTGTGTCTGTGTGTGAGTGCGATGTGTGTGTGTTCTATGTCTGTGTCTGTGTGTGAGTGCGATGTGTGTGTGTCTGTGTGTGAGTGTGATGTGTGTGTGTTCTATGTCTGTGTCTGTGTGTGAGTGCGATGTGTGTGTGTTCTATGTCTGTGTCTGTGTGTGAGTGCGATGTGTGTGTGTCTGTGTGTGAGTGCGATGTGTGTGTGTTCTATGTCTGTGTCTGTGTGTGAGTGTGATGTGTGTGTGTTCTATGTCTGTGTCTGTGTGTGAGTGTGATGTGTGTGTGTTCTATGTCTGTGTCTGTGTGTGAGTGCGATGTGTGTGTGTTCTATGTCTGTGTCTGTGTGTGAGTGTGATGTGTGTGTGTTCTATGTCTGTGTGTGAGTGTGATGTGTGTGTGTTCTATGTCTGTGTCTGTGTGTGAGTGCGATGTGTGTGTGTTCTATGTCTGTGTCTGTGTGTGAGTGCGATGTGTGTGTGTCTGTGTGTGAGTGCGATGTGTGTGTGTCTGTGTGTGAGTGCGATGTGTGTGTGTTCTATGTCTGTGTCTGTGTGTGAGTGCGATGTGTGTGTGTCTGTGTGTGAGTGCGATGTGTGTGTGTCTGTGTGTGAGTGCGATGTGTGTGTGTCTGTGTGTGAGTGCGATGTGTGTGTGTTCTATGTCTGTGTCTGTGTGTGAGTGTGATGTGTGTGTGTTCTATGTCTGTGTCTGTGTGTGAGTGCGATGTGTGTGTGTTCTATGTCTGTGTCTGTGTGTGAGTGCGATGTGTGTGTGTTCTATGTCTGTGTCTGTGTGTGAGTGCGATGTGTGTGTGTCTGTGTGTGAGTGCGATGTGTGTGTGTCTGTGTGTGAGTGCGATGTGTGTGTGTTCTATGTCTGTGTCTGTGTGTGAGTGTGATGTGTGTGTGTTCTATGTCTGTGTCTGTGTGTGAGTGCGATGTGTGTGTGTTCTATGTCTGTGTCTGTATGTGAGTACGATGTGTGTGTGTCTGTGTGTGAGTGCGATGTGTGTGTGTTCTATGTCTGTGTCTGTGTGTGAGTGTGATGTGTGTGTGTTCTATGTCTGTGTCTGTGTGTGAGTGCGATGTGTGTGTGTTCTATGTCTGTGTCTGTGTGTGAGTGCGATGTGTGTGTGTCTGTGTGTGAGTGTGATGTGTGTGTGTTCTATGTCTGTGTCTGTGTGTGAGTGCGATGTGTGTGTGTTCTATGTCTGTGGTGTGTGTTCTATGTCTGTGTCTGTGTGTGAGTGTGATGTGTGTGTGTTCTATGTCTGTGTCTGTGTGTGAGTGCGATGTGTGTGTGTTCTATGTCTGTGTCTGTGTGTGAGTGCGATGTGTGTGTGTTCTATGTCTGTGTCTGTGTGTGAGTGCGATGTGTGTGTGTCTGTGTGTGAGTGCGATGTGTGTGTGTTCTATGTCTGTGTCTGTGTGTGAGTGTGATGTGTGTGTGTTCTATGTCTGTGTGTGAGTGCGATGTGTGTGTGTTCTATGTCTGTGTCTGTGTGTGAGTGCGATGTGTGTGTGTCTGTGTGTGAGTGCGATGTGTGTGTGTTCTATGTCTGTGTCTGTGTGTGAGTGTGATGTGTGTGTGTTCTATGTCTGTGTCTGTGTGTGAGTGCGATGTGTGTGTGTTCTATGTCTGTGTCTGTGTGTGAGTGCGATGTGTGTGTGTCTGTGTGTGAGTGTGATGTGTGTGTGTTCTATGTCTGTGTCTGTGTGTGAGTGCGATGTGTGTGTGTTCTATGTCTGTGTCTGTGTGTGAGTGCGATGTGTGTGTGTCTGTGTGTGAGTGCGATGTGTGTGTGTTCTATGTCTGTGTCTGTGTGTGAGTGTGATGTGTGTGTTCTATGTCTGTGTCTGTGTGTGAGTGCGATGTGTGTGTGTTCTATGTCTGTGTCTGTGTGTGAGTGTGATGTGTGTGTGTTCTATGTCTGTGTCTGTGTGTGAGTGCGATGTGTGTGTGTTCTATGTCTGTGTCTGTGTGTGAGTGTGATGTGTGTGTGTTCTATGTCTGTGTCTGTGTGTGAGTGCGATGTGTGTGTGTTCTATGTCTGTGTCTGTGTGTGTGTGATGTGTGTGTGTTCTATGTCTGTGTCTGTGTGTGAGTGTGATGTGTGTGTGTTCTATGTCTGTGTCTGTGTGTGAGTGCGATGTGTGTGTGTTCTATGTCTGTGTCTGTGTTTGAGTGCGATGTGTGTGTGTCTGTGTGTGAGTGCGATGTGTGTGTGTCTGTGTGTGAGTGCGATGTGTGTGTGTTCTATGTCTGTGTCTGTGTGTGAGTGTGATGTGTGTGTGTTCTATGTCTGTGTCTGTGTGTGAGTGCGATGTGTGTGTGTTCTATGTCTGTGTCTGTGTGTGAGTGCGATGTGTGTGTGTTCTATGTCTGTGTCTGTGTGTGAGTGCGATGTGTGTGTGTCTGTGTGTGAGGGCGATGTGTGTGTGTCTGTGTGTGAGTGCGATGTGTGTGTGTTCTATGTCTGTGTCTGTGTGTGAGTGTGATGTGTGTGTGTTCTATGTCTGTGTCTGTGTGTGAGTGCGATGTGTGTGTGTCTGTGTGTGAGTGCGATGTGTGTGTGTTCTATGTCTGTGTCTGTGTGTGAGTGTGATGTGTGTGTGTTCTATGTCTGTGTCTGTGTGTGAGTGCGATGTGTGTGTGTTCTATGTCTGTGTCTGTGTGTGAGTGCGATGTGTGTGTGTCTGTGTGTGAGTGTGATGTGTGTGTGTTCTATGTCTGTGTCTGTGTGTGAGTGCGATGTGTGTGTGTTCTATGTCTGTGTCTGTGTGTGAGTGCGATGTGTGTGTGTCTGTGTGTGAGTGCGATGTGTGTGTGTTCTATGTCTGTGTCTGTGTGTGAGTGTGATGTGTGTGTGTTCTATGTCTGTGTCTGTGTGTGAGTGCGATGTGTGTGTGTTCTATGTCTGTGTCTGTGTGTGAGTGTGATGTGTGTGTGTTCTATGTCTGTGTCTGTGTGTGAGTGCGATGTGTGTGTGTTCTATGTCTGTGTCTGTGTGTGAGTGTGATGTGTGTGTGTTCTATGTCTGTGTCTGTGTGTGAGTGCGATGTGTGTGTGTTCTATGTCTGTGTCTGTGTGTGAGTGTGATGTGTGTGTGTTCTATGTCTGTGTCTGTGTGTGAGTGTGATGTGTGTGTGTTCTATGTCTGTGTCTGTGTGTGAGTGCGATGTGTGTGTGTTCTATGTCTGTGTCTGTGTGTGAGTGTGATGTGTGTGTGTTCTATGTCTGTGTCTGTGTGTGAGTGTGATGTGTGTGTGTTCTATGTCTGTGTCTGTGTGTGAGTGCGATGTGTGTGTGTTCTATGTCTGTGTCTGTGTGTGAGTGTGATGTGTGTGTGTTCTATGTCTGTGTCTGTGTGTGAGTGCGATGTGTGTGTGTTCTATGTCTGTGTCTGTGTGTGAGTGTGATGTGTGTGTGTGTTCTATGTCTGTGTCTGTGTGTGAGTGTGATGTGTGTGTGTTCTATGTCTGTGTCTGTGTGTGAGTGCGATGTATGTGTGTTCTATGTCTGTGTCTGTGTGTGAGTGTGATGTGTGTGTGTTCTATGTCTGTGTCTGTGTGTGAGTGTGATGTGTGTGTGTTCTATGTCTGTGTCTGTGTGTGAGTGTGATGTGTGTGTGTTCTATGTCTGTGTCTGTGTGTGAGTGCGATGTATGTGTGTTCTATGTCTGTGTCTGTGTGTGAGTGTGATGTGTGTGTGTTCTATGTCTGTGTCTGTGTGTGAGTGCGATGTGTGTGTGTCTGTGTGTGAGTGCGATGTGTGTGTATCTGTGTGTGAGTGCGATGTGTGTGTGTTCTATGTCTGTGTCTGTGTGTGAGTGCGATGTGTGTGTGTCTGTGTGTGAGTGCGATGTGTGTGTGTCTGTGTGTGAGTGCGATGTGTGTGTGTCTGTGTGTGAGTACGATGTGTGTGTGTTCTATGTCTGTGTCTGTGTGTGAGTGTGATGTGTGTGTGTCTGTGTGTGAGTGTGATGTGTGTGTGTTCTATGTCTGTGTCTGTGTGTGAGTGCGATGTGTGTGTGTTCTATGTCTGTGTCTGTGTGTGAGTGCGATGTGTGTGTGTTCTATGTCTGTGTCTGTGTGTGAGTGCGATGTGTGTGTGTTCTATGTCTGTGTCTGTGTGTGAGTGCGATGTGTGTGTGTTCTATGTCTGTGTCTGTGTGTGAGTGTGATGTCTGTGTGTTCTATGTCTGTGTCTGTGTGTGAGTGCGATGTGTGTGTGTTCTATGTCTGTGTCTGTGTGTGAGTGTGATGTGTGTGTGTTCTATGTCTGTGTGTGAGTGTGATGTGTGTGTGTTCTATGTCTGTGTCTGTGTGTGAGTGCGATGTGTGTGTGTCTGTGTGTGAGTGCGATGTGTGTGTGTCTGTGTGTGAGTGCGATGTGTGTGTGTTCTATGTCTGTGTCTGTGTGTGAGTGTGATGTGTGTGTGTTCTGTGTCTGTGTGTGAGTGCGATGTGTGTGTGTTCTATGTCTGTGTCTGTGTGTGAGTGCGATGTGTGTGTGTTCTATGTCTGTGTGTGAGTGCGATGTGTGTGTGTCTGTGCGTGAGTGCGATGTGTGTGTGTCTGTGTGTGAGTGCGATGTGTGTGTGTTCTATGTCTGTGTCTGTGTGTGAGTGTGATGTGTGTGTGTTCTATGTCTGAGTCTGTGTGTGAGTGCGATGTGTGTGTTCTATGTCTGTGTGTGAGTGCGATGTGTGTGTGTCTGTGTGTGAGTGCGATGTGTGTGTGTTCTATGTCTGTGTCTGTGTGTGAGTGTGATGTGTGTGTGTTCTATGTCTGTGTCTGTGTGTGAGTGCGATGTGTGTGTGTTCTATGTCTGTGTCTGTGTGTGAGTGCGATGTGTGTGTGTCTGTGTGTGAGTGTGATGTGTGTGTGTTCTATGTCTGTGTCTGAGTGTGAGTGCGATGTGTGTGTGTTCTATGTCTGTGTCTGTGTGTAAGTGCGATGTGTGTGTGTCTGTGTGTGAGTGCGATGTGTGTGTGTTCTATGTCTGTGTCTGTGTGTGAGTGTGATGTGTGTGTGTTCTATGTCTGTGTCTGTGTGTGAGTGTGATGTGTGTGTGTTCTATGTCTGTGTCTGTGTGTGAGTGCGATGTGTGTGTGTTCTATGTCTGTGTCTGTGTGTGAGTGTGATGTGTGTGTGTTCTATGTCTGTGTGTGAGTGTGATGTGTGTGTGTTCTATGTCTGTGTCTGTGTGTGAGTGCGATGTGTGTGTGTTCTATGTCTGTGTCTGTGTGTGAGTGCGATGTGTGTGTGTCTGTGTGTGAGTGCGATGTGTGTGTGTCTGTGTGTGAGTGCGATGTGTGTGTGTTCTATGTCTGTGTCTGTGTGTGAGTGCGATGTGTGTGTGTCTGTGTGTGAGTGCGATGTGTGTGTGTCTGTGTGTGAGTGCGATGTGTGTGTGTCTGTGTGTGAGTGCGATGTGTGTGTGTTCTATGTCTGTGTCTGTGTGTGAGTGTGATGTGTGTGTGTTCTATGTCTGTGTCTGTGTGTGAGTGCGATGTGTGTGTGTTCTATGTCTGTGTCTGTGTGTGAGTGCGATGTGTGTGTGTTCTATGTCTGTGTCTGTGTGTGAGTGCGATGTGTGTGTGTCTGTGTGTGAGTGCGATGTGTGTGTGTCTGTGTGTGAGTGCGATGTGTGTGTGTTCTATGTCTGTGTCTGTGTGTGAGTGTGATGTGTGTGTGTTCTATGTCTGTGTCTGTGTGTGAGTGCGATGTGTGTGTGTTCTATGTCTGTGTCTGTATGTGAGTGTGATGTGTGTGTGTCTGTGTGTGAGTGCGATGTGTGTGTGTTCTATGTCTGTGTCTGTGTGTGAGTGTGATGTGTGTGTGTTCTATGTCTGTGTCTGTGTGTGAGTGCGATGTGTGTGTGTTCTATGTCTGTGTCTGTGTGTGAGTGCGATGTGTGTGTGTCTGTGTGTGAGTGTGATGTGTGTGTGTTCTATGTCTTTGTCTGTGTGTGAGTGCGATGTGTGTGTGTTCTATGTCTGTGTCTGTGTGTGAGTGCGATGTGTGTGTGTCTGTGTGTGAGTGCGATGTGTGTGTGTTCTATGTCTGTGTCTGTGTGTGAGTGTGATGTGTGTGTGTTCTATGTCTGTGTCTGTGTGTGAGTGCGATGTGTGTGTGTTCTATGTCTGTGTCTGTGTGTGAGTGCGATGTGTGTGTGTTCTATGTCTGTGTCTGTGTGTGAGTGCGATGTGTGTGTGTCTGTGTGTGAGTGCGATGTGTGTGTGTCTGTGTGTGAGTGCGATGTGTGTGTGTTCTATGTCTGTGTCTGTGTGTGAGTGTGATGTGTGTGTGTTCTATGTCTGTGTGTGAGTGCGATGTGTGTGTGTTCTATGTCTGTGTCTGTGTGTGAGTGCGATGTGTGTGTGTCTGTGTGTGAGTGCGATGTGTGTGTGTTCTATGTCTGTGTCTGTGTGTGAGTGTGATGTGTGTGTGTTCTATGTCTGTGTCTGTGTGTGAGTGCGATGTGTGTGTGTTCTATGTCTGTGTCTGTGTGTGAGTGCGATGTGTGTGTGTCTGTGTGTGAGTGTGATGTGTGTGTGTTCTATGTCTGTGTCTGTGTGTGAGTGCGATGTGTGTGTGTTCTATGTCTGTGTCTGTGTGTGAGTGCGATGTGTGTGTGTCTGTGTGTGAGTGCGATGTGTGTGTGTTCTATGTCTGTGTCTGTGTGTGAGTGTGATGTGTGTGTGTTCTATGTCTGTGTCTGTGTGTGAGTGCGATGTGTGTGTGTTCTATGTCTGTTTCTGTGTGTGAGTGTGATGTGTGTGTGTTCTATGTCTGTGTCTGTGTGTGAGTGCGATGTGTGTGTGTTCTATGTCTGTGTCTGTGTGTGAGTGTGATGTGTGTGTGTTCTATGTCTGTGTCTGTGTGTGAGTGCGATGTGTGTGTGTTCTATGTCTGTGTCTGTGTGTGTGTGATGTGTGTGTGTTCTATGTCTGTGTCTGTGTGTGAGTGTGATGTGTGTGTGTTCTATGTCTGTGTCTGTGTGTGAGTGCGATGTGTGTGTGTTCTATGTCTGTGTGTGAGTGCGATGTGTGTGTGTCTGTGTGTGAGTGCGATGTGTGTGTGTCTGTGTGTGAGTGCGATGTGTGTGTGTTCTATGTCTGTGTCTGTGTGTGAGTGCGATGTGTGTGTGTTCTATGTCTGTGTCTGTGTGTGAGTGCGATGTGTGTGTGTTCTATGTCTGTGTCTGTGTGTGAGTGCGATGTGTGTGTGTCTGTGTGTGAGTGCGATGTGTGTGTGTCTGTGTGTGAGTGCGATGTGTGTGTGTTCTATGTCTGTGTCTGTGTGTGAGTGTGATGTGTGTGTGTTCTATGTCTGTGTCTGTGTGTGAGTGCGATGTGTGTGTGTCTGTGTGTGAGTGCGATGTGTGTGTGTTCTATGTCTGTGTCTGTGTGTGAGTGTGATGTGTGTGTGTTCTATGTCTGTGTCTGTGTGTGAGTGCGATGTGTGTGTGTTCTATGTCTGTGTGTGAGTGCGATGTGTGTGTGTCTGTGTGTGAGTGTGATGTGTGTGTGTTCTATGTCTGTGTCTGTGTGTGAGTGCGATGTGTGTGTGTTCTATGTCTGTGTCTGTGTGTGAGTGCGATGTGTGTGTGTCTGTGTGTGAGTGCGATGTGTGTGTGTTCTATGTCTGTGTCTGTGTGTGAGTGTGATGTGTGTTCTATGTCTGTGTCTGTGTGTGAGTGCGATGTGTGTGTGTTCTATGTCTGTGTCTGTGTGTGAGTGTGATGTGTGTGTGTTCTATGTCTGTGTCTGTGTGTGAGTGCGATGTGTGTGTGTTCTATGTCTGTGTCTGTGTGTGAGTGTGATTTGTGTGTGTTCTATGTCTGTGTCTGTGTGTGAGTGCGATGTGTGTGTGTTCTATGTCTGTGTCTGTGTGTGAGTGTGATGTGTGTGTGTTCTATGTCTGTGTCTGTGTGTGAGTGTGATGTGTGTGTGTTCTATGTCTGTGTCTGTGTGTGAGTGCGATGTGTGTGTGTTCTATGTCTGTGTCTGTGTGTGAGTGTGATGTGTGTGTGTTCTATGTCTGTGTCTGTGTGTGAGTGTGATGTGTGTGTGTTCTATGTCTGTGTGTGAGTGCGATGTGTGTGTGTTCTATGTCTGTGTCTGTGTGTGAGTGTGATGTGTGTGTGTTCTATGTCTGTGTCTGTGTGTGAGTGCGATGTGTGTGTGTTCTATGTCTGTGTCTGTGTGTGAGTGTGATGTGTGTGTGTTCTATGTCTGTGTCTGTGTGTGAGTGTGATGTGTGTGTGTGTGTGTCTGTGTCTGTGTGTGAGTGTGATGTGAGTGTGTCCTATGTCTGTGTCTGGTGTGTGTGTTACTCTGCTCAGCTTTCTCTTCCTGTTATAATGACATCACTTTCTTGCAATCCGCAGGCAGTGGTGAACATTATGTCCCGAAAACGCAAAATACCGCAAGGAATAACGCAGGAAAACGCAGTGAACCGCACAGAATTAGCTGCCTGCGTTATTCCCTGTGTGATTTCACGATTACATTGCAGTCGATGGAGTGCAATGCCGCAGCGACGTGCGGAAAAAAGTGACATGCAATTGTTTTTGCTGCGGGAATCCCACAGCAAAACATGCAGCTGTCAAATTCCGGATAGTGCGCACAGCATTTTTTTCCCCCATAGGTTTTGCTGGTGAATAACTGCAGAGATGTTATGAACATAACATGCAGCGAAACATGCAGCAAAACCGCAGGAAATCCGCGGCAAAAACCGGTAAGTGCGCACAGGGCCTTAAGGGATATATTTTTTAACATCTCCGCTGTGTCTGGAGGACATTGCACTGTCAGTGATGGATCACACTGTGGTGGAGACACCGCTCCCAGGTGTGATGACGTCAGCAGTGCTGTATACACCCCACAATCTGCAGTGTACACCCCACAGTCTGCAGTATACACCCCACAATCTGCAGTATACACCCCACAATCTGCAGTATACACCCCACAATCTGCAGTATACACCCCACAGTCTGCTGTATACACCCCACAGTCTGCAGTGTACACCCCACTGTCTGCAGTGTACACCCCACAGTCTGCAGTATACACCCCACAGTCTGCTGTATACACCCCACAGTCTGCTGTATACACCCCACAGTCTGCAGTGTACACCCCACAGTCTGCAGTATACACCCCACAGTCTGCTGTATACACCCCACAGTCTGCAGTATACACCCCACAGTCTGCTGTATACACCCCACAATCTGCAGTATACACCCCACAGTCTGCAGTATACACCCCACAGTCTGCAGTATACACCCCACAATCTGCAGTATACACCCCACAGTCTGCTGTATACACCCCACAATCTGCAGTATACACCCCACAGTCTGCTGTATACACCCCACAATCTGCAGTATACACCCCACAGTCTGCTGTATACACCCCACAATCTGCAGTATACACCCCACAGTCTGCAGTATACACCCCACAGTCTGCAGTATACACCCCACAATCTGCAGTATACACTCCACAGTCTGCAGTATACACCCCACAGTCTGCAGTATACACCCCACAGTCTGCAGTATACACCCCACAGTCTGCTGTATACACCCCACAATCTGCAGTATACACCCCACAGTCTGCAGTATACACCCCACAGTCTGCAGTATACACCCCACAATCTGCAGTATACACCCCACAGTCTGCTGTATACACCCCACAGTCTGCAGTATACACCCCACAATCTTCTGTATACACCCCACAGTCTGCTCTATACACCCCACAATCTGCAGTATACACCCCACAGTCTGCAGTATACACCCCACAGTCTGCAGTATACACCCCACAGTCTGCTGTATACACCCCACAATCTGCAGTATACACCCCACAGTCTGCAGTATACACCCCACAATCTGCAGTATACACCCCACAATCTGCAGTGTACACCCCACAGTGTGCAGTATACACCCCACAATCTGCAGTATACACCCCACAATCTGCAGTGTACACCCCACAGTCTGCAGTATACACCCCACAATCTGCAGTATACACCCCACAATCTGCAGTATACACCACACAATCTGCTGTATACACCCCACAATCTGCAGTATACACCCCACAATCTGCAGTATACACCCCACAATCTGCAGTATACACCACACAATCTGCTGTATACACCCCACAATCTGCAGTATACACCCCATAATTTGCAGTATACACCCCACAATCTGCTGTATATGTGGCGCCCCTGAGGCTTCCGTCACCACAGAGATATTGCACCTCAGCCAGAGGTGTGATGTCCCATCCTGGGTAAGAATGAGGTCATATGCCGGTCCATAGACTAAAACTTGCACACACCAATTGGTAGGCATACACTGGGTCAGGATTAGTGGCAGCCTCCCCTATAGATGTATTCATGGGGCCGTAAGTCCCATTTCTGGTCCCAATAGTGTGGCTCTTAGTCAGTGGGTGTGTGGGAGGAGTCAGCAAGTGTGAGTAGATGAGGGAACCAGGAAGTTCAAGTTCAGTCAGACTGTGAGAGGGAGAAGGAGAGGGAGGTCGTTACCTCAGGAGAGTGTGAGAGGGAGGAGGAGAGGGAAGTAGTTACCTCAGGAGAGTGTGAGAGGGAGGTAGTTACCTCAGGAGACTGTGAGAGGGAGGTAGTTACCTCAGGAGAGTGTGAGAGGGAGGTAGTTACCTCAGGAGACTGTGAGAGGGAGGTAGTTACCTCAGGAGACTGTGAGAGGGAGGTAGTTACCTCAGGAGAGTGTGAGAGGGAGGTAGTTACCTCAGGAGAGTGTGAGAGGGAGGTAGTTACCTCAGGAGAGTGTGAGAGGGAGGTAGTTACCTCAGGAGAGTGTGAGAGGGAGGTAGTTACCTCAGGAGAGAGGGAGAAGGAGAGGGAGGTCATTACCTCAGGAGAAAGTGACAGAAGGAAGTTCCTGGTGGAGATCCTGGGGTCTAGTTAGGCCCAGGTAACACCTAAAGAAAGAGAGAAAGGATCCCAGGGCCACGGAAGGGCATATTGGCTCGTGGCCTGTTCCACAGGAAGATCGGGTGGAATGATCTGGCTGCATTCGGGGACGGCCCCCAGACAAAGGGAAGAAAGACATTTCCTCATAAAGTAACACTGAAGGCCGAGGGTGGTTGCAAGCGCCCAGGGCCACAACCCACCACAGATCCCCTGTGAAGAGGGCAAGCTACGACTGTGGTCAGCCCTCTTTGTTCAGGCTGAGAAGACAGTCAGGAAAGAGACACAGGAGGGGTCCACTGGTATTGACCTCTGAACTACCCGGGATCGGCGGAGGCACTGGACAGTGGATCCCAGCATACTGTGGGCAACCGGTTGTCTGCAGCAACTGAAACAGTGAGTAAAAGACCTAAACTGCAAGCCCTGTGTCGTCTGATTAATTCTGCACCTCGTCCACAAACACCATAGACTTTACCAAGCACCAAAGGTTGCCCCGGGGCACCCGCTCTACCTGTAGAGAGCAAGAAACACCTCAGCTGCCATAACATCAGCCCCAGAGGTCCCTTCCAGCAGCTGCAGCTCCATAGCTGCAAATTACCACAGGTGGCGTCACAAATCATATATAAACATTATCATCACCTCCCCAATATCGCCACATTAACTGACTCCACCAGGGTCACGGAATCGGGCCCCGCCACCGCTGACTACCCCGGACTAGTCCGGCCGAACACCGAGTCACCTAAGGCCCCTGGGGTGGGCAAGTCACATACACCATACAATCTGCTGTATACACCCCACAATCTGCAGTATACACCCCAAAATCTGCAGTATACACCCCACAATCTGCAATATACACCCCACAGTCTGCTGTATACACCCCATAATCTGCAGTACACACCCCACAATCTGCAGTACACACCCCACAATCTGCAGTACACACCCCACAATCGGCAGTATACACCCCACAATTTGCAGTATACACCCCTCAATCTGCAGTATACACCCCTCAATCTGCAGTATACACCCCACAATCTGCAGTATACACCCCACAATCTGCAGTATACACCCCTCAGTCTGCAGTATACACCCCACAGTCTGCAGTATACACCCCACAATCTGCAGTATACACCCCTCAATCTGCAGTATACACCCCATAATCTTCAGTATACACCTCACAATCTACAGTACACACCCCACAGTCTGCAACAAAAAAGGGGGGAGCCCGCACTGCTTGAGAATGGCATGCAAACAATTAAAAGTCAAAATTCACATATTATTCCAACTGTACTATAATATAAAATGAGATTTTTAGCAAATAATTGATCAATTCTTTGAGCCCCCCCAGCCACGTCACAGCGAATCTCAATAGCGGGGTCCTAGTCTATATTATGTATTTCCTGTGCCCTGCGGCCTCCTAGATAAATAGATTAACAGCAGAACCATATTAGATGGCACACATACCTGTACATGTCAGAAACCGCTTCCGTGTTTTCACGGGAAGGCGTCTGTGACTGAAAGCAGCCCCGGCCCAGCGTGCGCAGCAGACGCCACACACCGCTCACTTTATGAGGCTGTAACTCTGGATCCTCAGCGGATCCCGGGGATCCTGACATTGTTTGTTTGTTTGTGACTTCTTGTCAGTGGTAAATGGAGGACGAGACTTTTTGCTTTTATTTGTGAAAATATCAAAAATTTAGCAACTTTCAGACTTTTCTGTTTTTCTGCTCTGAGACCAGCGAGTTCTGTCCCATAAAGAGTTAATAGATCCCATTCCGCAGCAGAAAAGGGCTGAAACGTCATTTATTTTAACAACAAAATTTACAAAATTATTTTTTTAGGGGCCACATAACATGTGAAGAGACTGAGGGGCCGAGGGGACAGAAAATACCCAAAAGTGACCCCATTCTAAAGACTGTGCCCCTCACACTGCTCAGCACCCCATCCACGAAGATTATTAACCCTTCAGGGGCTTCACTAAAGCAATGTGAAAGGAAGAAAATAAAAATGTTACTTTAGCCCCATATTTTCCAAACTCGCAATTTCTCCTGAGTACCAGATACCCCATATGTGCTCCTGAAAACCTGCACCCCGTAGATTTAGGCGGGCTCTCCTCACTACAACAATGGCAAACATGTGGACGCTAACTGTGGTTTAGGCACATTGTGGGGTTACAAGACAGGGGGGCATTTGGATTTTGAAGCTCAGATTTTGCTGCATTTCTTTTTTGAGTGTTTTTCCAGAGCCTCTGTATTACCAGTAACGTGGAACTTGGAAGCCCCTATATTTCCGTTTTTGTGGGTTGAGTTTAATCTTATTTGGTGGAGATTTGGGGTACAGAACATTTTGGATCAGTTCACATTTTTCCTGTGCTCTAAGCTGAGCCCTTACAGTGGGTATGGAAAGTATTCACACCCCTTTACATTTTATTCACGCTTTCATTGCAGCCATTTGATACATTTTTTTCTCATTAATATGCACTCTGCCCCCCATCCCCAATCCTCCATCCTCCATCCCCCATGCCCCATCTTCACAGAAAAAAGCCAGAAATGTAGAAATTTTTGTAAATTTATTAAACAAGTAAAACTGAAATATCCCATGGTCATAAGTATTCAGCCCCTTTGCTCAGTATATCAGTTGGTCATAAGTATTCAGCCCCTTTGCTCAGTATATCACATGGTCGTAAGTATTCAGCCCCTTTGCTTAGTATCACACATGGTCATAAGTATTCAGCCCCTTTGCTCAGTATTGAGTAGACGCCCCTCCCTTTTGAGCTAGTACAGCCATGAGTCTTCTTGGGATCCTGGATTTGGGGATCCTCGGCAATTCTTCCTTGCAGATCCTCTCCAGTTCCGTCAGGTTGGATGGTGAACGTTGGTGGACACCATTTTCAGGTCTCTCCAGAGATGCTCAATTGGGTTTAGGTCAGGGCTCTGGCTGGGCCGGTCAGGAATGGTCACAGAGTTGTCCTGAAGCCGCTCCTTTGTTATTTTAGCTGTGTGCTTATGGTTAATGTCTTGTTGGAAGGTGAAACTTCGGCCAAGTCTGAGGTCCAGAGCCTCTGGAAGAGGTTTTCTTCCAGGATATCTCTGTATTTGGCCGCATTCATCTTTCCTTCAATTGTAACCACTCGTTCTGTCCCTGCCCCCATAGCATGATGCTGCCACCACCATGTCTCACTGTGGGGATTGTATTGGGCAGGTGATGAGCAGTGCCTGGTTTTCTCCACACATACCGCTTAGCATTATCACCATAAAGTTCTATCTTCGTCTCATCAGACCAGAGAATCTTATTTCTCATAGTCTGGGAGTCCTTCATGTGTTTTTTGCAAACTCTATGCGGGCTTTCATATGTCTTGCTCTGAGGAGAGGCTTCCGTCGGCCACTCTGCCATAAAGGCTCGACTCGTGGAGGCTGCAGTGATAGGTGACTTTGTGGAACTTTCTCCCATATCCATACTGCATCTCTGGAGCTCAGCCACAGTGATCTTGGGGTTCTTCTTTACCTCTCTCACCAAGGCTCTTCTCCCACGATTGCTCAGTTTGGCTGGACGGCCGGGTCAAGGAAGAGTTCTGCTGGTCCCAAACTTCTTCCATTTAAGGACTATGGAGGCCACTGTGCTCTTAGGAACCTTGAGTACTGCAGAAATTCTTTTGTAACCTTGGCCAGATCTGTGCCTTGAAGTCAATAACTTACACTTTATTAATGCCCATGTTTAAAAAGACCCCATAGAAAAGGGCACAGACCCCATAGGAAGAGGCTTAGATGCCAAAGGAAAGGGCATAGACCCCAGGGAAAGGGGCACAGACCCCATAGGAAGGGGGCACAGGCCCTATAGGGAGGGGCACAGACCCCATAAGAAAGGGGGTACAGACCTCATAAGAAGGGGGCAGAGACCCCATAAGAAGGGGCACAGACTCCATAGGAAGGGGCACAGACTCCATAGGAAGGGGGCACAGGCCCTATAGGGAGGGGAACAGACCTCATAAGAAGGGGGCACAGACCCCATAAGAAGGGGCACAGAAGTGCCATAGAGATAACACCAGAGAAAAGGACCGGAGCATAAAACTAAGAGATAGCACCGGAGAAAAGGACCAAAGCATAAAACTAAGAGATAGCACCGGGGAAAAGGACCAAAGCATAAAACTAAGAGATAGCACCGGGGAAAAGGACTGGAGTATAAAACTAAGAGATAGCACCGGGGAAAAGGACTGGAACATAAAACTAAGAGATAGCACCGGGGAAAAGGACTAGAGCATAAAACTAAGAGATAGCACCGAGAAAAAGGACTGGAGCATAAAACTAAGAGATAGCACCGGGGAAAAGGACTGGAGCATAAAACTAAGAGATAGCACCGGGGAAAAGGACTGGAGTATAAAACTAAGAGATAGCATCGGAGAAAAGGACTGGAGCATAAAACTAAGAAATAGCAACGGGGAAAAGGACTGGAGCATAACACTAAGAGTTAGCACCGGGGAAAACGACTGGAGAATAAAACTAAGAGATAGCATCGGAGAAAAGGACTGGAGCATAAAACTAAGAGATAGCACCGGGGAAAAGGACTGGGGCATAAAACTAAGAGATAGCACCGGGGAAAACGACTGGAGTATAAAACTAAGAGATAGCATCGGAGAAAAGGACTGGAGCATAAAACTAAGAGATAGCACCGGGGAAAAGGACTGGAGTATAAAACTAAGAGATAGCACCGGGGAAAAGGACTGGAGCATAAAACTAAGAGATAGCACCGGGGAAAAGGACTGGAGCATAAAACTAAGAGATAGCACCGGGGAAAAGGACTGGAGCATAAAACTAAGAGATAGCACCGGGGAAAAGGACTGGAGCATAAAACTAAGAGATAGCACCGGGAAAAAGGACCAAAGCATAAAACTAAGAGATAGCACTGGGGAAAAGGACCGGAGCATAAAACTAAGAGATAGCACCGGGGAAAAGGACTGGAGCATAAAACTAAGAGATAGCACTGGGGAAAAGGACCAAAGCATAAAACTAAGAGATAGCACCGGAGAAAAGGACTAGAGCATAAAACTAAGAGATAGCACCGGAGAAAAGGACCGGAGCATAAAACTAAGAGATAGCACCGAGGAAAAGGACTGGAGTATAACACTAAGAGATAGCACCGAGGAAAAGGACTGGAGTATAACACTAAGAGATAGCACCGGGGAAAAGGACTGGAGTATAAAACTAAGAGATAGCACCGGGGAAAAGGACTGGAGCATAAAACTAAGAGATAGCACCGGGGAAAAGGACTGGAGCATAAAACTAAGAGATAGCACCGGGGAAAAGGACTGGAGCATAAAACTAAGAGATAGCACCGGGGAAAAGGACTGGAGCATAAAACTAAGAGATAGCACCGGGAAAAAGGACCAAAGCATAAAACTAAGAGATAGCACTGGGGAAAAGGACCGGAGCATAAAACTAAGAGATAGCACCGGGGAAAAGGACTGGAGCATAAAACTAAGAGATAGCACTGGGGAAAAGGACCAAAGCATAAAACTAAGAGATAGCACCGGAGAAAAGGACTAGAGCATAAAACTAAGAGATAGCACCGGAGAAAAGGACCGGAGCATAAAACTAAGAGATAGCACCGAGGAAAAGGACTGGAGTATAACACTAAGAGATAGCACCGAGGAAAAGGACTGGAGTATAACACTAAGAGATAGCACCGGGGAAAAGGACTGGAGTATAAAACTAAGAGATAGCACCGGGGAAAAGGACTGGAGCATAAAACTAAGAGATAGCACCGGAGAAAAGGACTAGAGCATAAAACTAAGAGCACCGGAGAAAAGGAGCGGAGCATAAAACTAAGAGATAGCAGCGGGGAAAAGGACTGGAGCATAAAACTAAGAGATAGCACCGGGGAAAAGGACTGGAGCATAAAACTAAAGCCCGCTACACACGCTTCAATATATCTCACAATCCGTCGTTGGGGTCAAGTTGTAAGTGACGCACATCCGGCATCGTTTGTGAGGTATTTGCGTGTGACATCTACTTGCGATCAGGATTGAACGCAAAACCGTTGATCGCAAACACATCGTATCATTCTCTAGAATTGAGCGTTTTGTTGCACGAACCTAGTGAATTGTAACGTGTGACATCCCTCATACGATTTTGATGTCTGAGGCTATGTGCGCAGGTGTGCGCTCTGCACCGCAGCTTAAAAAAGGTCCGCTTCAGAGCGCAGCTGAAAAGCTGCGTTCTGAAGTGCCTCACAATGTCTGTCATTCACTAATCTCTGTCAGTCGGTCACTATCTCTGTCCCTCACTCTCTGTCCATGTCAGTCAATCCCCCTCTCTCATATACTCACCGATCCCCGATCCCCGGCGCTGCACGGCATTCACACTGCTCCGGCGGCTTTTTCTGTTTTGAAAAAGCCGGCCGCCCATTAAACAATTTCGTATTCCCTGCTTTCCCCGCCCACCGGCGCCTATGATTGGTTACAGTGAGACACGCCCCACTCTGAGTGACAGGTGTCACACTGCACCCAATCACAGCAGCCGGTGGGCGTGTCTATACTGTGCAGTGAAATAAATAATTAAATAATTAAAAAAAACGGCGTGCGGTCCCCCCCAATTTTAAAACCAGCCAGATAAAGCCATACGGCTGAAGGCTGGTATTCTCAGGATGGGGAGCTCCACGTTATGGGGAGCCCCCCAGCCTAACAATATCAGCCAACAGCCGCCCAGAATTGCCACATACATTATATGCGACAGTTCTGGGACTGTACCCGGCTCTTCCAGATTTGCCCTGGTGCGTTGGCAAATCGGGGTAATAAGGAGTTATTGGCAGCCCATAGCTGCCAATAAGTCCTAGATTAATCATGTCAGGCGTCTATGAGACACCCTCCATGATTAATCTGTAAATTACAGTAAATAAACACACACACCCGAAAAATCCTTTATTAGAAATAAAAAACACAAACATATACCCTGGTTCACCACTTTAATCAGCCCCAAAAAGCCCTCCTTGTCCGGCGTAATCCAGGATGCTCCAGCGTCGCTTTCAGCGCTGCGGCATGGAGGTGACCGGAGCTGCAGCAGACACAGCCGCTCCGGTCACCTCCACGCAGGTAATGAATACAGCCGCACGATCAGCTGTGCTGTCACTGAGTTTACCCGCTGTCACTGGATCCAGCGGTGGCCGCGGGTAACCTCAGTGACTGCTCAGCTGATTGCGCTACTCACCTCAGTTGCTGCGTGGAGGTGATAGGAGCGGCGGTGAGTAGCGCGATCAGCTGAGCAGTCACTGAGGTTACCCGCGGCCACCACTGCATCCACCGCTGGATCCAGTGACAGCGGGTAACCTCAGTGACAGCTCAGCTGATCGCGCGCCTGTCTTCATTACCTGCGTGGAGGTGACCGGAGCGGCTGTGTCTGCTGCAGCTCCGGTCACCTCCATGCAGCAGAGCTGGATGCGACGCTGAAGCATCCTGGATTACGCCGGACATGGAGGGCTTTTTGGGGCTGATTAAAGTGGTGAACCAGGGTATATGTGTGTGTTTTTTATTTCTAATAAAGGATTTTTTTCGGGTGTGTGTTTATTTACTGTAACTTACAGATTAATCATGGAGGGTGTCTCATAGACGCCTGACATGATTAATCTAGGACTTATTGGCAGCTATGGGCTGCCAATAACTCCTTATTACCCCGATTTGCCAACGCACCAGGGCAAATCGGGAAGAGCCGGGTACAGTCCCAGAACTGTCGCATATAATGTATGCAGCAATTCTGGGCGGCTGTTGGCTGATATTGTTAGGCTGTGGGGCTCCCCATAACGTGGAGCTCCCCATCCTGAGAATACCAGCCTTCAGCCGTATGGCTTTATCTGGCTGGTTTTAAAATTGGGGGGAACCGCACGCCGTTTTTTTTAATTATTTAATTATTTATTTCACTACACAGTATAGACACGCCCACCGGCTGCTGTGATTGGGTGCAGTGTGACACCTGTCACTCAGAGTGGGGGCGAGTCTCACTGTAACCAATCATAGGCGCCGGTGGGTGGGGAAAGCAGGGAATACGAGATTGTTTAATGGGCGGCCGGCTTTTTCAAAACAGTAAAAGCCGCCGGAGCAGTGTGAACGCCGTGCAGCGCCGGGGATCGGTGAGTATGAGAGAGGGCTGCTAACTTCAGTAATTTAGGAGATTAGCGGTCACCGGTGAGTCTTCACAGGTGACCGCTAATCAGGGCGCGACACAGACAGAGCCGCAGCATGACCGTGAAGTCGGGTGAAGTTCACCCGAGTTCATTCTGACAGTGCGGCTCTGTCTGTGTCTGCTGTCATCTGCCATTCAGCTCTGCTACATGGCTGTCTGTGTCTGCTGTCATCTGCCATTCAGCTCTGCTACATGGCTCTGTCTGTGTCTGCTGTCAGCGGCCATTCAGCTCTGCTACATGGCTGTCTGTGTCTGCTGTTAGCGGCCATGTAGCAGAGCTGAATGGCAGATGACATAGTAAAAACGCATCCCTACACATTACACACGCTTGGCAAGTCAATAAATAAAAAAAAAAGGTGCCCAATGCATACGTCATAGAACACATGATCTAAAGGATCGCACATAAAATTGATCAATTTAACATAGACTACTAACGCACGTGTGATAGCAAATGAACGACCAACGTGAAATCTCATAGATCCCGTATGCAACCTGGGCGTGTCACATCGCAAATGCGATTGTACAACTAATTGCAATGTGTAAAGTGGGCTTAAGAGATAGCACCGGGAAAAAGGACCAAAGCATAAAACTAAGAGATAGCACTGGGGAAAAGGACCGGAGCATAAAACTAAGAGATAGCACCGGGGAAAAGGACTGGAGCATAAAACTAAGAGATAGCACCGGGGAAAAGGACCGGAGTATAAAACTAAGAGATAGCACTGGGGAAAAGGACTGGAGCATAAAACTAAGAGATAGCACCGGAGAAAAGGACTGGAGCATAAAACTAAGAGATAGCACTGGGGAAAAGGACTAGAGCATAAAACTAAGAGATAGCACCGGAGAAAAGGACTGGAGCATAAAACTAAGAGATAGCACTGGGGAAAAGGACTGGAGCATAAAACTAAGAGATAGCACTGGGGAAAAGGACTAGAGCATAAAACTAAGAGATAGCACCGGAGAAAAGGACTGGAGCATAAAACTAAGAGATAGCACTGGGGAAAAGGACTAGAGCATAAAACTAAGAGATAGCACCGGAGAAAAGGACTGGAGCATAAAACTAAGAGATAGCACTGGGGAAAAGGACTGGAGCATAAAACTAAGAGATAGCACCGGAGAAAAGGACTGGAGCATAAAACTAAGAGATAGCACCGGGGAAAAGGACTGGAGCATAAAACTAAGAGATAGCACCGGGGAAAAGGACTGGAGCATAAAACTAAGAGATAGCACCGGGGAAAAGGACCGGAGTATAAAACTAAGAGATAGCACTGGGGAAAAGGACTGGAGCATAAAACTAAGAGATAGCACCGGAGAAAGGGACCAAAGCATAAAACTAAGAGATAGCACCGGAGAAAAGGACTAGAGCATAAAACTAAGAGATAGCACCGGAGAAAAGGACCGGAGCATAAAACTAAGAGATAGCACCGGAGAAAAGGACCGGAGCATAAAACTAAGAGATAGCACCGGAGAAAAGGACTAGAGCATAAAACTAAGAGATAGCACCGGAGAAAAGAACTAGAGCATAAAACTAAAGCCCACTTTACACGTTGCAATTAGGTGTGCGATCTCGTATGCGATGTGACACGCCCAGGTTGCATACGGGATCTTATGAGATCACACGTAGGTCGTTCATTTGCTGTCACACGAGCGTTAGTAGCCTATGTTAAATTGATCAATTTTATGTGCGATCCTTTAGATCATGTGTTCTGTGACGTATGCATTGGGCACTTTTTTTTTTCTTTATTTATTGACTTGACAAGCGTGTGTAATGTGTAGGGATGCGTTTTTACTATGTCATCTGCCATTCAGCTCTGCTACATGGCCGCTAACAGCAGACACAGACAGCCATGTAGCAGAGCTGAATGGCCGCTGACAGCAGACACAGACAGAGCCGCACTGTCAGAATGAACTCGGGTGAACCTCACCCGACTTCATTGTCATGCTGCGGCTCTGTCTGTGTCGCGTCCTGATTAGCGGTCACCTGTGAAGGACTCACCGGTGACCGCTAATCTCCTGAGTAACTGAATTGAGCAGCCCTCTCTCATACTCACCGTTCCCCGATCCCCAGCGCTGCACGGCATTCACACTGTTCCGGCGGCTTTTACTGTTTTGAAAAAAACGGCCCGCCCATTAAACAATCTCGTATTCCCTGCTTTCCCCGCCCACCGGCGCCTATGATTGGTTACAGTGAGACACGCCCCCACGCTGAGTGACAGCTGTCTCACTGCACCCAATCACAGCAGCCGGTGGGCGTGTCTATACTTTGCAGTGAAATAAATAATTAAATAATTAAAAAAAACGGCGTGCGGTTCCCCCCAATTTTAAAACCAGCCAGATAAAGCCATACGGCTGAAGGCTGGTATTCTCAGGATGGGGAGCCCCACGTTATGGGGAGCCCCCCAGCCTAACAATATCAGCCAACAGCCGCCCAGAATTGCCGCATACATTATATGCGACAGTTCTGGGACAGTACCCGGCTCTTCCCGATTTGCCCTGGTGCGTTGGCAAATCGGGGTAATAAGGAGTTATTGGCAGCCCATAGCTGCCAATAAGTCCTAGATTAATCATGTCAGGCGTCTATGAGACACCCTCCATGATTAATCTGTAAATTATAGTAAATAAACACACACCAGAAAAAATCATTTATTAGAAATAAAAAACACAAACATATACCCTGGTTCACCACTTTAATCAGCCCCAAAAAGCCCTCCATGTCCGGCGTAATCCAGGATGGTCCAGCGTCGCATCCAGCGCTGCTGCATGGAGGTGACCGGAGCTGCAGCAGACACAGCCGCTCCGGTCACCTCCATGCAGCAACTGAAGACAGCCGCACGATCAGCTGAGCTGTCACTGAGCTTACCCGCTGTCACTGGATCCAGCGGTGGCCGCGGGTAACCTCAGTGACAGCTCAGCTGATCGCGCTACTCACCGCCGCTCCTCTCACCTCCACGCAGCAACTGAGGTGAGTAGCGCAATCAGCTGAGCTGTCACTGAGGTTACCCGCGGCTGTCGCGGGCGGGGAGGAGGGTGTCAGCACACTACGCTCACCCCCTTCTGCTCGGGTCCGGCTGCTGCTCAGTGGTGGCTCGAGCGGTGGGCCGGATCCCGGGGGCTGTCTCGAGTGGCACTCCTCGCCCGTGAGTGAAAGGGGATGTTGTTGGGGTGATGGGGATGGTTACAGTTCGTGACGCCACCCACGGTTGTGGTGATTTCACCACCGCTGCTCGATGCGGGGGTCCCGGGGATGGTGATGCGGAGCAGCCAGGTGTTGTGTTGCCCCTCCGTGGGTAGGGGTTGGTGATCCCGGGGCCCGGTGATGGTTTGGGAGGTGTGTAGGGCCCGGTGGGCGCAGGGACGCGGGGGCAGCGCTGTGCCTTGCGGCACTGTGGTACTCACTCAGCCTGAGACACGGACACAGTTTGTACGGTAAACCAAACGGCTGGTAGGACGGTCCCACAGACGGCTGCACTTGCTTTCCCGGTAGTTGACGGCGATGTCACTCTTCCCTGCACCTTATGTTCAATGGTGGTAGCGGTGGATTCCCTCCGGTTACCCGCTCCCCGGCTGCAATCTGGGCCGGAGGAGCCCTACACTTTGCCCGCAGGCGCTGGCCCTGAGGAAACTGGTGCCTTGGCGGTGGCGGTGTCTCCTCGGTAATGGTTGAGCTGTTGCCTTCAATCGGGACTTGGATGCTGGGGGATCTACGTCCCCTTCACTGACGGATTCGGCAAATTGGGCGACTCCTAGCCTTGCCGGGGTCCGAGAGGCCCCTGCCCTGGTGCTGACTGTCCTTCGGAACACTGCTCCAGACCGCCGGGCACACAGCCAACGGGGTCCTTCCAGGAACTTCCGAACGGTCCCCCTCCAGACAGTCACCGTCGTTGCCAACCTTGCTGGTTCCGTCTGGACACTCAGTCACAGACCACTTCAGGCTTCTCACACTCTTTCTTTCCTTCCACTACTCTTACTTTCCTCCTTTTCCACTTTCTCCTTTCTACTTTCACTTAGCTGTTCCTTTCGCTTCCTCCTCCTTCACACTCCTGACTAGACTCTAGCTCGTCCCTGAGCTCACTGGTTTCTCCCACCTCCAGAGCTGTGATCTCCTCGGTGGGCGGAGCCAACCGCCTGGCCCACCCCCTGGTGTGCATCATCAGTCTCTGGAAGCAGGCAACAAGGATTTGTGTTTTGGCTGTGGTGTTCCTACCTGGGATGTGGGGTGTGGGTGTTGTTGTGACCTGTGACCCCTGGCTTGCCCAGGTCGTCACACGGCCACCGCTGGATCCAGTGACAGCGGGTAAGTGACAGCTCAGCTGATCGTGCGGCTGTCTTCATTTGCCGCGTGGAGGTGACCGGAGCGGCTGTGTCTTCTGCAGCTCCGGTCACCTCCATGCAGCAGCGCTGGATACGACGCTGGACCATCCTGGATTCCGCTGGACATGGAGGGCTTTTTGGGGCTGATTAAAGTGGTGAACCAGGGTATATGTTTGTGTTTTTTATTTCTAATAAAGGATTTTTCGGGTGTGTGTGTTTATTTACTGTCACTTACAGATTAATCATGGAGGGTGTCTTATAGACGCTTAACATGATTAATCTAGGACTTATTGGCAGCTATGGGCTGCCAATAACTCCTTATTACCCCGATTTGCCAACGCACCAGGGCAAATCGGGAAGAGCCGGGTACAGTCCCAGAACTGTCGCATATAATGTATGAGGCAATTCTGGGCGGCTGTTGGCTGATATTGTTAGGCTGGGGGGCTCCCCATAACGTGGGGCTCCCCATCCTGAGAATACCAGCCTTCAGCCGTATGGCTTTATCTGGCTGGTTTTAAAATGGGGGGGGACCGCACGCCGTTTTTTTTAATTATTTAATTATTTATTTCACTACACAGTATAGACACGCCCACCGGCTGCTGTGATTGGGTGCAGTGAGACACCTGTCACTCAGCGTGGGGGCGTGTCTCACTGTAACCAATCATAGTCGCCGGTGGGCGGGGTAAGCAGGGAATACGAGATTGTTTAATGGGCGGCCGGCTTTTTCAAAACAGTAAAAGCCGCCGGAGCAGTGTGAACGCCGTGCAGCGCCGGGGATCGGTGAGTATGAGAAAGGAGGGGGATAGACTGACATGGACAGAGAGAGAGGGACAGAGATAGTGACCGACTGACAGAGATTAGTGACTGACAGACACTGTGAGGCGCTTCAGAACGCAGCTTTTCAGCTGCGCTCTGAAGCGGACCTTTTTTAAGCTGCGGTGCAGAGCGCACACCTGCGCACATAGTATCAGACACAAAAATCGTATGAGGGATGTCACACGTTACAATTGACTAGGTTCGTGCAACAAAACGCTCAATTCTAGACAAAGATACGATGTGTTTGCGATCAACGGTTTTGCGTTCAATCCTGATCGCACGTAGATGTCACACGCAAATACGTCACAAACGATGCCGGATGTGCGTCACTTACAACTTGACCCCAACGACGGATTGTGAGATATATTGAAGCGTGTGTAGCGGGCTTAAGAGATGGCACTGGGGAAAAGGACTGGATCAGATTAGTAGAACACAGGGCAGTCATAGAGTGGAGCAGGCGGCCAGCGGAGGCAGTGAGGGCAGTCATAGAGTGGAGCAGGCGGCCAGCGGAGGCAGTGAGAGCAGTCATAGAGTGGAGCAGGTGGCCAGCGGAGGCAGTGAGGGCAGTCATAGAGTGGAGCAGGCGGCCAGCGGAGGCAGTGAGGGCAGTCATAGAGTGGAGCAGGCGGCCAGCGGAGGCAGTGAGGGCAGTCATAGAGTGGGCAGGCGGCCAGCGGAGGCAGTGAGGGCAGTCATAGAGTGGAGCAGGCGGCCAGCGGAGGCAGTGAGCTCTCCATCAATCTTTAGGATGAAGCTGTAGAAATGTATAGCTGGGATGATTTAGAAAAACCTGCACTGGCCGGGGTGGACCTTGAGGCCTTTTTCAACTTTCATTCCATGAGGAGATGGTGGTGCTATTGCTTTAGCCCCTGCCTCTAGCTCCTCCCCTTGGCAGTTGGTGCTGATGAGATTCTATGCCATCTCCTATCTCAGTAATGGGAAAGTCTTCACTGAATACAGATTTTACTTCTGAATTCAGGATTTTGACTGATCAATTCTGGAAGAGAAAGAAGCAGATTTCTCGAAGCTGTTTATCTTCATCGATCTTCATGATTTATGAGATAAAGCAATGGTTACTGACTGCTCCTGTTTTGTAAGCGAGCGCCTTCATATGAATCCATGGTTTTATATGTGAATAATGGCGCATTGTGCTCCAGATCGGCATGCCTGATGCTCTTTAGTGGTTTTATCTTTATTCAATTTGGAGGTGCTGCACGTTATCTGATATTACTGGTGAGATTGCAGTTGTCCATTACTCCCTGTTATCAGCTATTACTGGGGGGATTGTGGCTTGTAGGAGAGGTGATGGTGGTCCGTGCCTCTCATCTCGGCGTTTCTCTTCTCCGGACACTTGGTGTCTTTACTCCATGTCTCTGCTCCTCTTCCTCCCCAGGATGACTCTTCTGGCGTCTCTGCTTCTCCTGGTGTCCGTGTCTCTGGCTCTCGGATGTTATCCTGCTCCCGGAGGTGAGTCTTCTTCCCCAGGACGATAATCTCTGTACGCGGTGGGATTATAGCGCAGGCAATGGGAGCAGACATCTTGTACCCTAACACTTCCAAGTCTGGAGGGCATGAGCCCCTCTGGCCCAGTCCACCCTTGATGGATGTAGTGGGTAGCGGTGAAACCAAAGGGGAAAAAAAATCCCTGTTAAAAATTAACTTTTAATAGATTAGTTTAAAAGGCCCAAGACAAACAATACATATAAAGTATAAAATATAGAGCAGAACAAGGTACCACAATAGGTCAGGGGGGCAATGATAGTCACATATAAGCTCTCACAGATATAGTATGTAATACACTCATGCTAGCTAGGTGAAACAGGGAATAATCCCTTCCAGTCAATAAATACAAAAATTCAGGGCAGATGACCCTATTAAGCCCTAGAAATCCCAACCTAGCAATGGAGGGTGTGACACCATAAATGTTTTGGGCGCCCCCATTCACCGTCGGGATGCACTAGGCCAACCCTAACAGTGACCCTGTCCAGAAATGACACACCAAAGGTAAATTACTTATCTGGTTATCCAACAGAAGCGTCCCGACGCGTTTCTCCGTGGTATTCAATACGCCAGGGTTCATCAGGGGAGCAGAGATGATGATCAAGAGTCCCGAATCAGAGGACCCACGAAAGAAGACAGCTGTGTGCCAAGAGGATGATACCTGAGGTCTGTGAGATCTTATATGTGACTATCATTGCCCCCCTGACCTATTGTGGTACCTTCTTCTGCTCTATATTTTATACTTTATGTGTATTGTTTGTCTTGGGCCTTTTAAACTAATCTATTAAAAGTTAATTTTTAACAGGATTTTTTTTCCCTTTGGTTTCACTGATTTATATACCCTGTGGTATCCCCTGCTTTGGCTTTGGTTTTTATGTAGTGGGTAGCGCCAAGATCCGACAGCCCAGGTGTCGGTAAACTCGCACTTTAGTTCCATATGACTGAAATCCTATAATTTCTCAGCCACAAATCTAGCGAGGACCGGCGTGGCCTCCCAGATAACGGATGATCCAGATGACGCCGCAAGAGGACCAGCCACGAAAGCCATCGATGGGAACAAAGAAGGCGACTTCTTTAAGCTCTCCTGCACTCACACCAAGGAGGTGGAGGATCCATGGTGGAGAGTGGACCTGACCCAGACCTACAATGTAACGCTTGTAGTCCTAACAAACCGGCAGGACTGCTGTAAGGAGAGGCTGAAGGGGGCCGAGGTCCGGGTCGGGAACTCTCCCGACAACAACAACCCAGTGTAAGTACAAAACAAGATGCAAAATACTTGGTTCCTAAAAAACAAAACTAAGTTCTTTGCCCTCTCTCTTCGTCATGTATTGTCTGTTTTTGTTTTGTTTGTTGTTCCACCTCTTCCATAACTCTTATTTTTTCCTATTCGCCCAAACTTTGCACCGTCCCTGGTGAGGCGTGGGGTGTGTTGGGGCGCAGTGACGGCCCAGTTCAGCGACTCCTGACCTGCACGTGGTGTGACGGTCCTGCTCATTGACCCCTGACCTCCACGCAGTGTGACGGTCCTGCTCAGCGACTCCTGACCTGCATGTAGTGTGACTACCCTGCTCAGCGACTCCTGACCTGCACGTGGTGCGACTGCCCTGCTCAGCGACTCCTGACCTGCACGTGGTGCGACTGCCCTGCTTGGCGCCTCCTGACCTGCATGTGGTGTGAATGCCCTGCTCGGTGCCTCCTGACCTGCATGTGGTGCGACTGCCCTGCTCAGCGACTCCTGACCTGCACGTGGTGCGACTGCCCTGCTCAGCGACTCCTGACCTGCACGTGGTGCGACTGCCCTGCTCGGCGCCTCCTGACCTGCACGTGGTGCGACTGCCCTGCTCGGCGACTCCTGACCTGCACGTGGTGCGACTGCCCTGCTCGGCGCCTCCTGACCTGCACGTGGTGCGACTGCCCTGCTCGCCGCCTCCTGACCTGCACGTGGTGCGACTGCCCTGCTTAACGCCTCCTGACCTGCATGTGGTGTGACTGCCCTGCTCGGCGCCTCCTGACCTGCATGTGATGTGACTGTCCTGCTCGTCGCCTGTTGACCTGCATGTGGTGTGACTGCCCTGCTCAGCGACTCCTGACCTGCACGTGGTGCGACTGCCCTGCTCGGCGCCTCCTGACCTGTACGTGGTGCGACTGCCCTGCTCGGCACCTCCTGACCTGCATGTGGTGTGACTGCCCAGTTCGGGGCCTCCTGAACTGCACGCAGTGTGACTGCCCTGCTCGGCGCCTCCTGACCTGCATGTGGTGTGACTGCCCTGCTCGGCGCCTCCTGACCTGCACGTGGTGTGACTGTCCTGCTCGGCGCCTCCTGACCTGCACGTGGTGTGACTGTCCTGCTCGGCGCCTCCTGGCCTGCACGTGGTGTGACTGCCCTGCTCGGCGCCTCCTGACCTGCACGTGGTGTGACTGCCCTGCTCGGCGCCCCCTGACCTGAATGTGGTGTGACTGTCCTGCTCGGCGCCTCCTGATCTGCATGTGGTGTGACTGCCCTGCTTGGCGCCTCCTGACCTGCATGTGGTGTGACTGCCCTGCTCGGCGCCCCCTGGCCTGAATGTGGTGTGACTGTCCTGCTCGGCGCCTCCTGACCTGCATGTGGTGTGACTGCCCTGCTCGGCACCTCCTGACCTGCACGTGGTGTGACTGCCCTGCTCGGCGCCTCCTGACCTGCACGTGGTGTGACTGCCCTGCTCGGCGCCTCCTGACCTGCATGTGGTGTGACTGCCCAGTTCGGGGCCTCCTGACCTGCATGTGGTGTGACTGCCCTGCTCGGCGCCTCCTGACCTGCACGTGGTGTGACTGCCCTGCTCGGCGCCCCCTGACCTGCATGTGGTGTGACTGTCCTGCTCGGCGCCTCCTGACCTGCACGTGGTGTGACTGCCCTGCTCGGCGCCTCCTGACCTGCATGTGGTGTGACTGCCATGCTCGGCGCCCCCTGACCTGCATGTGGTGTGACTGTCCTGCTCGGCGCCTCCTGACCTGCATGTGGTGTGACTGCCCTGCTCGGCGCCTCCTGACCTGCATGTGGTGTGACTGCCCAGTTCGGCGCCTCCTGACCTGCATGTGGTGTGACTGCTCTGCTCGGTGCCTCCTGACCCTACATGTGTTGTGACTGCCCTGCTCGGTGCCTCCTGACCTGCACGTGGTGCGACTGCCATGCTCGGCGCCTCCTGACCTGCACGTGGTGCGACTGCCCTGCTCGGCGCCTCCTGACCTGCACGTGGTGTGACTGCCCTGCTCGGCGCCTCCTGACCTGCATGTGGTGTGACTGCCCAGTTCGGGGCCTCCTGACCTGCATGTGGTGTGACTGCCCTGCTCGGTGCCTCCTGACCTGCACGTGGTGTGACTGCCCTGCTCAGCGCCTCCTGACCTGCATGTGGTGCGACTGCCCTGCTCGGTGCCTCCTGACCTGCACGTGGTGTGACTGCCCTGCTCAGCGACTCCTGACCTGCATGTGGTGCGACTGCCCTGCTCGGCGCCTCCTGACCTGCATGTGGTGTGACTGCCCTGCTCGGCGCCTCCTGACCTGCACGTGGTGTGACTGCCCTGCTCGGCGCCTCCTGACCTGCACGTGGTGTGACTGCCCTGCTAGGCGCCTCCTGACCTGCATATGGTATGACTGCCCTGCTAGGCGCCTCCTGACCTGCATATGGTATGACTGCCCTGCTCGGCGCCTCCTGACCTGCATGTGGTGTGACTGCCCTGCTCGGCGCCTCCTGACCTGCATGTGGTGTGACTGCCCTGCTCGGCGCCTCCTGACCTGCATGTGGTGTGACTGCCCTGCTCGGCGCCTCCTGACCTGCATGTAGTGTGACTGCCGAGTTCGGGGCCTCCTGACCTGCACGTGATGTGACTGCCGAGTTCGGGGCCTCCTGACCTGCACGTGATGTGACTGCCCTGCTCGGCGCCTCCTGACCTGCACGTGGTGTGACTGCCCTGCTCGGCGCCTCCTGACCTGCACATGGTGTGACTGCCCAGTTCGGGGCCTCCTGACCTGCATGTAGTGTGACCGCCCAGTTCGGGGCCTCCTGACCTGCACGTGGTGTGACTGCCCTGCTCGGCGCCTCCTGACCTGCACGTGGTGTAACTGCCCTGCTCGGCGCCTCCTGACCTGCACGTGGTGTGACTGCCCTGCTCGGTGCCTCCTAACCTGCACGTGGTGTAACTGCCCTGCTCGGCGCCTCCTGACCTGCACGTGGTGTGACTGCCCTGCTCGGCACCTCCTGACCTGCATGTGGTGTGACTGCCCTGCTCGGCACCTCCTGACCTGCATGTGGTGTGACTGCCCTGCTCGGCACCTCCTGACCTGCATGTGGTGTGACTGCCCTGCTCGGCGCCTCCTGACCTGCACGTGGTGTGACTGCCCTGCTCGGCGCCTCCTGACCTGCACGTGGTGTGACTGCCCTGCTCGGTGCCTCCTAACCTGCACGTGGTGTAACTGCCCTGCTCGGCGCCTCCTGACCTGCACGTGGTGTGACTGCCCTGCTCGGCACCTCCTGACCTGCATGTGGTGTGACTGCCCTGCTCGGCACCTCCTGACCTGCATGTGGTGTGACTGCCCTGCTCGGTGCCTCCTGCCCCTACATGGGGTGTGACAGTCGTGCTCGGCGCCTCCTGACCTACATGCAGTGTTACGGCCGTGCTCGGCGCCTCCTGCCCCTACATGGGGTGTGACAGTCGTGCTCGGTGCCTCCTGACCCTACATGGGGTGTGACAGTCGTGCTCAGCGCCTCCTGACTTGAATGCGGTGCATATGAAGTAATGATTGGCTGATTGTCACATTTGCTTTCCTCCTCCAGGTGCGGGAAGGTCACAGATGTCTCCTCTGCCACCTTGTCCTTCTACTGTAAGGGGATGGTGGGTCAGTTCGTCAGCGTGGTGATCCCCGGGAAAATCGTGCCCCTGACAGTGTGCGAGGTCGAGGTTTATGGAGACCCTGTGACTGATTAGAATAACGTCTGTGGGTAGCTGCTGTAAGATCTACCATTGTTGCTCGTTTCGCCATTTCCAGGTCTGTTTCATGGGGAGTTTTCACTTTGACCTGTGAGAATAAAGCTCTAATTCATCCCTCGTGTCTTCATTCTTTATAGTCAGGAGCTCAGACATGACGTGTAGAAGTCTCCCCCTATCGGTGATGATCATATCTTGCTGCTCTTATCTCCTCTCCCTCTGTATATGTGACGCCACCTTGCAGCGGCAACCCGGCGCAACCTCAGCCGAGGTGTGGGGGATGGGCACAGGGGCTTTCCTCTGCTGGGCCTTCGGCACGGATCGGGCTATCGGCTCCGGCTCGGGGACTTTCTCGGGGGACGCCTCCGGTTCAGGCTTCGGGGCTTTCCACGGCAGCACCTCCGGTCGGCTACGGGCTCCGGCTACAGGTCGGCCCGCCGGGGCGGGCATGCTGGGTATCGCTACCGGTTGCGGTGGTAGCGGGCCTAGTGGCGGGGTCACGGCTTCCGGGACGGGTGGCGAGGGAGGCAGCAGGGTGAGAGGGTTTAGACCGGGTCCCGCAGCCGCGATGGCCGGCCCTTCAAGGGCATCGGGGCGTGGGTCACTCACCCTCCCTTCCGCAGCTTCCTCCTCGCGTCTCCGCACGGTCGCTATGACATCCGCCATGTCGGTCTCCCACTCCTCCATGAGGAGCTGCATTTTGACCTGCAGCCTCTGGTAGAGCTGCGCGGTCCGGATTTCCACCCACGCCGCGGTTCCAGGCTGATGGCTGCAGAGTCCTGGCGTCCCTGCCTTTATAGCCGCGGCTACATGCGACCAGTCGCCATTTCGTCTCCCTTAGCCTCTTTTTAGCACTTCCTTCTTCAGGGGGCGGGGCTCCACTTTCGCGCCTTTCCTGCTCGGGGAAGACGCTCGAGCGGGAAATTTTTCGCACCCAAGATGGCGGCTTTGCAAAATTTTCGGCCGGACACCTCCGGCGGTAACAAGGCGCACCTCTACCAAACGGCAGAGCGGTAGGATCCGGTTCGTGACGCCAAGTTGTCGCGGGCGGAGGAGGGGACGCTGCGCTCTCCCACTGCTCGGGTCCGGCCGCCGCTGCTGCTGCGGCCTCTGCTGCTCGGTGGCTCGAGCGATGGGCCGGATCCCGGGGACTCGAGCGGCGCTCCTCGCCCGTGAGTGAAAAGGGGATTGGTTTTGGGGATTTATTGTCCGTGACGCCACCCACGGTTGTGGTGATTGTGTGGACACCACCGCTGCTCTGTATGGGGATCCCGGGAGCGGTGACAGGGAGCAGCAGAGTTGTTAGTTCTCCCCTCTGTGGGTAGGGGTTGGTTGTCCCGGGGCCCAGTGATGGGGTGGAGGGTGAGGGGTGGCAGGCCAGGTGCGGGGCCTGGTGAGGTGCAGGGTCGTGGGGGCAGCGCTGTGCCTCACGGCACGGTGGTACTCACTCAGCCTGAGACGATGACACAGTTCTCGGTAAAACACACGGCTGGAAAGACGGTTCCCACGGACGGCTGCTGTTGCTTTTCCCCGGTAGTTAACGGTGACTGTCTCTTTCCCTGCACCTTGTGTAATGTTGGTAGCGATGGGTTCCCACCGGTTACCCGCTCCCCGACTTGGATATGGGCCGGAGGAGCCCCTCTTTGCCCGCAGGCGCTGGCCCTGAGAAACTGGTGCCTTGGCGGTGGCGGTGTCTCTCTCATACGGTTGGACTGTTGCCTTCAATCGGGACTTAGTTGT
The DNA here is from genome assembly GCF_048569485.1 of Anomaloglossus baeobatrachus. NCBI lineage: Eukaryota > Metazoa > Chordata > Amphibia > Anura > Aromobatidae > Anomaloglossus > Anomaloglossus baeobatrachus. The sequence goes on along the minus strand of NC_134358.1, from coordinate 11,372,561 downwards.
TTGGAGACCCGGAGGTCCCCTTCACTGACGGATTTGGCAAATTCACGGCGACTCCTAGCCTTGCCGGGATCCGAAAGGCCCCTGCCAATGGTGCTGGCTTCTCTTCGTATACCGGTCCGGTACCGCCGGGCCACCACCCGTCCACGGTCCTTTCAACAACCTCCGATCAGCCTCTCCTGCAGACGGTCACCGCCGTCTGCTAACCTTGCTGTCTCAGTCCGGGGCAGACACCCGGACCAACTTCAGGCTTTCCAAACTGTCACTTTCTCCTTCACTTCAACTCCTCTCACTTGCTCTTCTACCACTTCACTCTAACTTCAACTTCAGCTCCAACTAACCTTCACTCCTTCACTTCCCTAGCTTAACTCTAACTGCCTGTGTTTTCCTTCCTCCAGGACTGTGAACTCCTTGGTGGGTGGAGACCAACCGCCTGGCTCCACCCCCTGGTGTGGACATCAGCCCCTGGGGAAGGCAACAAGGATTTCAGGTCTAGCTTTGGTGTACCTATCCGGGGTGTAGGGTGTGGTGGTGTCATTACCTGTGACCCCTGGCTTGCCCAGGGCGTCACATTCCCCCTTAGCAAAATGCAGACCGTCCGCGGGCTGCCCGTCCAACACCGGTTTTATTTTTCTGAAAAAAGGTAAAAACATAATACAAATAAAATAACATCATCCCACAACGGGAGGCACTTTTCTTAAACGTTACGGTAACGGTTGCGGCTGCCGCTCTCTCCCACCCAAGTAACCTGGCCCTGATGCTGCCCCTAAGAAACAGGCAGCACCCCTTGACCCCAGTCCTGAACCAAGTCACCCGAGCGGGATCTGTCCTTCCCCTCCAGAGGGTAGCCACCGGTTCCTGTGGTGGCTGGGCCCCAGCCTGCTCCACTGCGGGCCCTCCCTCCAATCTGCCTCTCCGGAGACGGTAAGCTGCAACAAAACATTTTTATTTACATGCCACTAACGTTTGTGGTTTCCCTGCAAGTTCACGGGCTTGTCCGTAAGGAGTCCCTTACGCAACCTTAAACAGTCCCCACGGGGACAACGGTGCCGGCAACGACCGGTTTCAAATCACAGTGTAGACAATCAGGTTACTCTTCGGTTAATCATTTTCATATTATTCATTTTCAAAACTTTCACAACTTTAAGCACTCAGTGCTTTCAACACACATGTTCACTCCCCCCTCTAAATAGTAGTTTCCCTGTACCTAAGTGGGGGTCTACCTAGGTTGGGGGCGAGTGGACCTCCGGGGTCCAGTGTCAGTGGTGACAGGCAGCGGGGGAGAGGGAACAATCAGTCTCTCTTCCCTGTTATCGTGTGGGGCAGGCAGAGGCATAGGGGAGCTGGGCACAGGTTCATCCCTGGGCACTGGCACTGGCCCTGGCTCACAGTTGACCACCTCCATCACTTCTTCATCCACGGGTTGTGGGAATAGTATCACTGGAAGAATCACCGCGCCGTTCTGTGTAGGCAAGTCTGCTGGGAAGTCACCCATCACGGTGTGGATTACCTCTTTTGCCTTCTCCGCTGGTGGAGGAACCGGAACTTCAGCCGTTGCCCTCAATGCTGGTGGGCACCTTTTCAGATGGTCCCGGGAAACCGTGGCCAAAGTGCCCCCTTGGTCACGACTGATCTGGTAGGCCTTCCCATCTTCCCATCCTGTGGGCTGTATGACGTATGGGGTTTGTTCCCATTGATCATCCAGCTTGTGGGTTCTCCTCTTCCGCTTCAGCACTACATCTCCAGGCTGGAAAGGGCCAGCAGATGCCTTCTGGTTGAAGCGCCGCTCCTGTTGTTCCCGACTCCGACTTAAGTTCTTCTCCACATATTCCTGAATCTGTCGATACTGAACTCTCCGCCGGGTGTCCCATTCAGCCGTCGAGGGGAGTGTTTCTGGGGCTTCCAATCCCATTTCCAGGTCCACCGGCAGTCGGCCGGGGCGAGCCCTCATCAGATATGCTGGGGTGCACTTCGTTGAGCTGGACGGGATATTGTTGTACATATCGACCAAGTCAGGCAGCTTCTCTGGCCACAGGTTCTGCTCTTCTAGCGGCAACGTCTTGAGGAGGCCAAGGACCAAATGGTTCATCTTCTCACACATGCCGTTGGTTTGGGCATGGTAAGGCGTGGTCCGGATCTTCTTGCAGCCGTACAGCTGACAGAACTCATGGAACACCTCCGCTTCAAAGGCTGGGCCTTGGTCAGTAAGCACCTTCTCAGGGTATCCATGTGGTCGACAGAAGTAAGCTTGGAACGCTCTAGCGGCGGTACGGCCGGTTAGGTCTTTGACCGGGACAACCACCATGAATCTTGAATAGTGATCCACTATGGTGAGAGCGTAAGTGTACCCACTTCGGCTGGGGGTGAGCTTCACATGGTCCAGGGCTACCAGCTCCAGCGGTTGATGTGTAACGATCGGGTGCAGGGGTGCCTTCTGGCTAGCCTTGTCCTTCCTTCTCAGCGTGCACGGGCCGCACTCTCGGCACCAGGCCTCTACAGACTCCCGCATCCCGCTCCAATAGAACCGCTCCCTCAACAGCATTTCCAATTTCTTCCATCCAAAGTGTCCAGCACCATCATGGTACACTTGTAGGATGGTGGACACATTAGCTTGGGGAATCACCAACTGGCGGATTTTCTCATGAGTCTTTGGGTTAATCAGCTCATGGTACAACTTCCCTTGGTGTAGATACAGCCGGGTCCGTTCTTTCCACAGGCGTTGGGCTTCAGCTGGGGCGGCAGGGTCTATTCCGGCAGCGCCTTGCTCCACTAGGGTCTTGACCAGGCGGACAGCGGGCGCCTGGTTTTGAGCTTCCTGCCACTCCTGACTGGGTAGCGGGTCCAGGTCCACCCGTTGTTGGTGAACATGGACCTTCTCAGTATGTGGCTGGTGAAATGCAGGCAACTCGATCTCTTCGAGGTCATCATCCTCGCACCATTCTTCTGACAAGTGGGGCATCCGAGAGAGTGCATCAGCATTAACAATGGCACGACCGGCCCTGTATTTAATTGTGAAGTCGTAGTTGGCCAGCCTGGCCACCCACCGCTGTTCCAACGCACCCAACTTGGCCGTGTCTAGGTGGGTCAGCGGATTGTTATCCGTGAAAGCGGTGAATTTTGCTGCAGCCAAGTAATGGCGGAACCGCTCGGTGATAGCCCACACCAGCGCCAGGAGCTCTAGCTTGAAAGAGCTGTAATTTTCAGGGTTCCTTTCAGTCGGTCGGAGCTTTTGGCTAGCATAGGCAATCACTTTTTCCTTCCCATACTGGACCTGGGACAAGACTGCCCCCAAGCCCACATTGCTGGCATCGGTGTAGAGGATGAACGGGTGGCTGTAATCAGGATACGCCAGGATCTCCTCCCCGGTCAAGGCCGCTTTCAGCTGGTGGAAGGATTCCTCATGCCTCTCTTCCCACACCAGTGGGGCTCCGAGGGGTCTACCACCTTTGGTCTATCCCACGAGGAGGTCTTGCATGGGGGCAGCCATCTTCGTGTATCCCTTGATGAAGCGACGGTAGTACCCTACCAGACCCAGAAACTGCCTTACTTCCCTCACTGTGGTCGGCCTCGGCCAGTCTTGGATGGCAGTGACCTTCTCGGGGTCGGGGGCGACACCTTCTGCTCCCACCACATGCCCCAGGTACTGCACTCTGGGTTTCAGCAGATGACACTTGGAGGGCTTCAACTTCATCCCGTACTTGGCAAGGGACGCGAACACCTCGGCTAGGTGTTCCAGATGGGCTTCATACGTCTGTGAATACACAATTACATCATCCAGATACAACAGGATGGTTTCAAAATTCAAGTGCCCCAAACAGCACTCCATCAGCCGTTGGAAGGTACACGGGGCATTGCACAGCCCGAACGGCATACTGTTGAATTCACAGAGTCCCATAGGGGTGGTAAAGGCAGTTTTCTCTCGGTCTTCGGGCGCCACGGCCACCTGCCAGTACCCACTGGTAAGGTCAAGGGTGGAGAAGTAGTTTGCGGTTCTCAGCGCGGACAAGGACTCCTCGATGCGGGGCAGAGGGTAGGCATCCTTATGTGTTATCTGGTTAATCTTCCGGTAATCCACGCACATCCGCATGGTGCCGTCTTTCTTCTTAACCAGCACCAACGGGGCGGCCCAGGGACTACAGCTGTCCCTAATAACCCCTGCCTCTCTCATATTCCTCAACATGTCCTTGGCGCACTGGTAGTGTGCAGGGGGAATGGGCCTGTACCTCTCTTTGATAGGGGGATGTTCACCAGTGGGGATATGGTGTTGGACCCCTTTAATCTGCCCAAAGTCTAGGGGATGTTTGCTGAAAACTTGTTCGTACTCCCGTACCACCCTGTATACCCCTTCTTTGTGATGTGTAGGGGTATCGTCAGTGCCCACGTGTAACTGTTGGTGCCACTCGTCTAATTCTCCTTGGTGCGGGTGAGTGCTGGCAGTGGGTAGTGAAACTGGAGGGGCTGCTTCATGGATGGTGTGGGGATCTAGGGTGAGCAACTTGGCAAGTGTGGCATACCGGGGAAGCCTGACTTCTTCCTCTCCACAGTTCAGCACCCTCACGGGCACTCTCCCCTTCTTTACATCTACGACCCCTCAGGCGGCCATTACTGTGGGCCAGTGCTCGGAGGGCATGGGCTCTATCATGGCAGGGTAGTCACGCCCCTGAGGCCCTACTGCTGCCCTACACCAAATCATCATCTCACTTTTAGGGGGCACAGTCAACGGGGCAACATCCATCACTCTCACCCCACCAATCTCTCCTCCTGTCGAGTTCACATGCTGGCGGTACATCAAGGCTCGGATCTCACGCTGCACAGCTCTTTGTTGGCTCCCCGCCGCCGTGGCGGCCAACTGCTGCAGTAGGGCCAACACATCACTCATACAGTGCTCCATCACATTGGTTCCCAGCACTATCTTCGGGTTATGATCACTGGGTTCATTCATGATCACAATCATACCCTGGTGTTGCAGTTCAGCTCGCCCCACAGTCATGGCCACTTGTTTATACCCCACTTGGGTCAGTGGGAGTCCATCAGCGGCAATCAGTGTTATACTAGTATCTTGGGGGAGCCAACTCGTCTGTCCCCCAATACCGTTGGTACAATGTGTATGGTATGGTGGTTACCTGTGATCCAGTGTCCAAGAGAGCCATCACCGGTATGCCGTCCACAGCCACGGGGATGATGGGCCGGGCCCCGATATACCGGTCCCGCCAGTCTGGAGGGCCACGGGGTTCTACTCCTGAGGATTGGCCCGTGGCCCCAGGGGTTGCTCGTTTAACGGGCACTGTCGGAAGTAATGGCCAGGCTTGCTGCACCTGTAGCAGGTTGGAGGTCTGTTCCGCGAGTTGTTAGCACTTCTCCGCTGCATCCAGGGAACATCCTCAGGGCTGTCGGCAAGCTGTATCTTTGCTGGAGGCTGGGATCTGGTCAGAGGTTGGAGTGCGGTGAGAATCTTGACGAGATCTCCATCCATGCGGCGGACCTGGGCAGCCAGTTCTTCCATCGTGCTGCTTGGAGCTGTAGGTACTGGAGAGGCTGGTAAGACAGGGGCCACCACGACGGGGGCCGTCTCAACTGGCCACGGGGCTGGTTCTAAGACTTCTGAAGCTGGGGGTTGCAGAGCTTTAATGGCCCGTTCCTTTAACACAGCAAAGTCCACATCAGGGTGTTCCAGGGCCCACAGCCGGAGTTGTTTGCGATTCTCGGAGGACCTCATCCCCTGCACAAATTGCTCTACTAACATTTTGTTGCTGTCCGCCTCATTGATGGTGTCCACCCGCTTCAGTGTGCGGAGGGCGGTTTGCAGACGTAAAGCGTAGTCCCGAATACTGTCCACAGGCCGTTGCCGACATTGGTAAAACTGCATCCTCAGCTCAGCTGCGGTACGGGTCTCAAAGGCAGTCTGTAGTTTCTCAAAGATGATGGCTACAGAGAACCGGTCCCCCTCGACCCAGGTCTCCGCCTCCTGCTCAGCCGCGCCGGTTAGCTACCCCAACACTACCGCTGCACGTTGCTTATCAGTCAGGGGGTACAATTCTAGGAGCGGGCTAAGCTTCTTCCGGAAGACCTGTAACGCATCAGGCTTCCCGTCGTACTGCGGCAGCCAGGTAGCTCCGGGCACATAGGACAAGGAGAACGGCATCACCTGAGCGAGAGCTGGGACCGCGGCACCCCCCGCCAGCGCGGCCGGGACCTGGGCAGGCCCATTCCCATCCACGGGTGCCACTGCGGCTGCGACCGCTGCTCCTCCAGCAGCTCCGTCGGGCGCAGACATCCTGTTTCCGTCTCCCTTAGCCTCTTTCCGGCTCCTCCTCTATCGGGGCGGGATTTTGGCCTTCGCGCCTCCACTACTCGAGGAGACGCTCGAGCGGGAACTTTTCGCGCCAAAGATGGCGGCTTCTGAAATTTTCTGGCCGGACACCTCCGGCGGTAACAAGGCGCACCTCTACCCAACGGCAGAGCGGTAAGATCCTGTTCGTGACGCCAAGTTGTCGCGGGCGGAGGAGGGGACGCTGCGCTCTCCCACTGCTCGGGTCCGGCCGCCGCTGCTGCGGCGGCCTCTGCTGCTCGGTGGCTCGAGCGATGGGCCGGATCCCGGGGACTCGAGCGGCGCTCCTCGCCCGTGAGTGAAAAAGGGATTGGTTTTGGGGATTTATTGTCCGTGACGCCACCCACGGTTGTGGTGATTGTGTGGACACCACCGCTGCTCTGTATGGGGATCCCGGGAGCGGTGACAGGGAGCAGCAGAGTTGTTAGTTCTCCCCTCCGTGGGTAGGGGTTGGTTGTCCCGGGGCCCAGTGATGGGGTGGAGGGTGAGGGGTGGCAGGCCAGGTGCGGGGCCTGGTGAGGTGCAGGGTCGCGGGGGCAGTGCTGTGCCTCACGGCACGGTGGTACTCACTCAGCCTGAGACGATGACACAGTTCTCGGTAAAACACACGGCTGGAAAGACGGTTCCCACGGACGGCTGCTGTTGCTTTTCCCCGGTAGTTAACGGTGACTGTCTCTTTCCCTGCACCTTGTGTAATGTTGGTAGCGATGGGTTCCCACCGGTTACCCGCTCCCCGACTTGGATATGGGCCGGAGGAGCCCCTCTTTGCCCGCAGGCGCTGGCCCTGAGAAACTGGTGCCTTGGCGGTGGCGGTGTCTCTCTCATACGGTTGGACTGTTGCCTTCAATCGGGACTTAGTTGTTTGGAGACCCGGAGGTCCCCTTCACTGACGGATTTGGCAAATTCACGGCGACTCCTAGCCTTGCCGGGATCCGAAAGGCCCCTGCCAATGGTGCTGGCTTCTCTTCGTATACCGGTCCGGTACCGCCGGGCCACCACCCGTCCACGGTCCTTTCGGCAACCTCCGATCAGCCTCTCCTGCAGACGGTCACCGCCGTCTGCTAACCTTGCTGTCTCAGTCCGTGGCACACACCCGGACCAACTTCAGGCTTTCCAAACTGTCACATTCTCCTTTACTTCAACTCCTCTCACTTGCTCTTCTTCCACTTCACTCTAACTTCAACTTCAGCTCCAACTAACCTTCACTCCTTCACTTCCCTAGCTTAACTCTAACTGCCTGTGTTTTCCTTCCTCCAGGACTGTGAACTCCTTGGTGGGTGGAGACCAACCGCCTGGCTCCACCCCCTGGTGTGGACATCAGCCCCTGGGGAAGGAAACAAGGATTTCAGGTCTAGCTTTTGTGTACCTATCCGGGGTGTAGGGTGTGGTGGTGTCATTACCTGTGACCCCTGGCTTGCCCAGGGCGTCACATATACAGCTGTATACTGAGCGTACAGGGGCTACGGTAGTCTGAGACAAGCCTCTGTCGCGGGCCGGGGACAGATCACAACCGGGGAGCCGCTCGAGGCACTCGGATCCGGGCGGTGGCTGTGGCTCCAGTGGCAACTGGATCCGGGGCTCGCGTAGCCATCGGTCGCCCACGAGTGAAAAGGGGATCTTTACAGGGGAGTTGTCTGTGACGCCACCCGTGGGTTGCGGTGAGGGATGGTGACACCGCCGCTGCCTTGTATGTGGGTGCCCAGGGCTGATGGAGCAGGGGGGCAGCAAGATGGGATCCCCTCCATGGATAGGGGAGGTGTAGTCCCAGGACCCAGAGTATTGTGAGGGGTTGCAGGGAGCAGTGTTTAGGAGACAGGAAACAGGGAACTCACAGTTGGTAGTCGTGGTGCTGAATGAGGCTGTGCTGATGTGGAGGGTCAGTAAACACACAGTCTGTATTGTAAACCAAAATACCAATGGCCGGTCACCTTTGGCGGGTGTCTTCGGGTCTCCCTTTCTTCCACACTCTCTGCCTGTCTCTTTCTTGTCTGTACTAGTCCACTTGAACGGCCTCCGGACCGGATCTCCTCTCTCGGCACCGGAGGGCTACAACCCTGTCCCGGTCGGCTTCAGGTTCCCCAGGACCGGATCTCGTTGCCTGTGGCCCTCACTGCCACCTAGTCTTGTAGTCCAGTGCTCCAACTCCGACTACCACCATCTCCAGGAAGCACCAACTCCCTCCTGTCAGCTCTTCACTGACTACAGCTCAAACTGAAACTAAACTCCTCTCTGCACTTCCCAAGCTCCTCTGGCCCCACCCACTTTCCTGGTGAGGGGGTGAGTAGGGCCTGATTGGCTGGTGTATATCTGTGTGGGGACTATGTTGGTGCCAAGGAGGATTAACTGTTTTTGTGACTACCTGGTTTTGCCAGGGCGCCAGGTAGTCACACATAGGCCCCCACATAACACCATCCCTCACCTAGTTAAAGGAGTTATTCGACATAAACTCAAAAATTTTTGTTAAGCTAATCTGTGCTGTATTGTCATATAAAACACCCCTACATTGTTATTTTTTGTTTTCTAACTTTTGTTCCTCTTGAATTCACCCTTTATTCTCTGCAGCTCCTTGTTTACATTCAGCTCCAGCAAACATGATAACTTCCTGTGCTAAACCTCAGTCACAGCTGGCACCTCCCAGCCTCAGTGTCCAGCCCCGCCCCCTGCCCGCCCCCTGCCCGCCCCCTGCACACACATTCCCTGTCAGTATTGAGCTTCAGCACTGACCTGTTATCACTACAGCATTGCAAATAACAGCCCCACATCGGGCTCTGCACCGCACACCACATCGGGCTCTGCACCGCACACCACATCGGGCTCTGCACCGCACACCACATCGGGCTCTGCACCACACACGCACATCGGGCTCTGCACATCACACGCACACATATGGCTCTGCACACCACACGCACACATATGGCTCTGCACCGCACACACACACACACATATGACTCTGCACCGCACACACACATATGGTTCTGCACCGCACACCACATCGGGCTCTGCACCGCACACCACATCGGGCTCTGCACCGCACACCACATCGGGCTCTGCACCACACACGCACACATATGGGTCTGCACACCACACGCACACATATGGCTCTGCACCACACACACACACACATATGACTCTGCACCGCACACACACATATGGTTCTGCACCGCACACACGCACATCGGACTCTGCACCGCACACGCACATCGGACTCTGCACCACAGGCACACATATGGCTCTGCACCGCACACGCACATCGGGCTCTGCACCGCACACGCACATCGGACTCTGCACCGCACACGCACATTGGGCTCTGCACACCACACGCACAAATGTGGCTCTGCACCGCACACGAACATCGGGCTCTGCACACCACACGCACATCGGGCTCTGCACACCACACGCACATCGGGCTCTGCACACCACACGCACATCGGGCTCTGCACACCACACGCACATCGGGCTCTGCACACCACACGCACATCGGGCTCTGCACACCACACGCACATATGGCTCTGCACACCACACGCACATATGGCTCTGCACCGCACACGTACATCGGGCTCCGGACCGGACACGCACATCGGGCTCTGCACCCGACACGCACATCGGGCCCAGCACCGCACACGCACATCGGGCTCTGCACACAACACGCACATTGGGCTCTGCACCGCACACGCACATCGGACTCTGCACACCACACGCACATATGGCTCTGCACCGCACACGCACATATGGCTCTGCACCGCACACGCACATCGGGCTCTGCACCGCACACGCACATCGGGCTCTGCACACCACACGCCCATATGGCTCTGCACCGCACACGCACATATGGCTCTGCACCGCACACGCACATTGGGCTCTGCACCGCACACGCACATCGGACTCTGCACACCACACGCCCATATGGCTCTGCACCGCACACGCACATATGGCTCTGCACCGCAAACGCACATATGGCTCTGCACCGCACACGCACATCGGGCTCTGCACCGCACACGCACATCGGGCTCTGCACCGCACACGCACATCGGGCTCTGCACCGCACATGCACATCGGGCTCTGCACCGCACACACACAGGGCTCTGCACCGCACACGCACACATATGGATCTGCACCGTGCACACACACACATATGGCTCTGCACCGTGCACACGCACACATATGGCTCTGCACCGCACACACACACACATATGGCTCTGTACCGCACGCGGCGCTCTGCACCGACCTCTATGCATGGCCCTGCCCATGTTGACATGAAATGACCGGAAGCAGCAAAATCGCGGCAGGAGCAGTCACATGACCACTCTGAGCCGAGGGAGAGGGGCTGACAGCAGGGCAGGTAAGTGCTCTCTATCTACTTACCTGCCCCAATGTAGCCCAATAGGGAAATAAAAAAAAAAGTCAAAAGAAGCCGGATAACCCCTTTAACATACAGCCGACCTGAAACCCTAGTCACCCCACCTTAGGGAAAGAAGGGCACACCAGTAGAGTTGAGCGATGTTCGAGTTTCGCCAATTTCATGTTCCAGTGATTTTGGGGGGTGCTCGAGATCGAACGCGAACTCGAGCTTTTTCCTAAAAGCTCGATAGCTCGAGTTACGGTCGAAAACGGTTCGATCAGCAAAAAGCCTATCTATTTACTAGCTGGCTTTTCACTGTAATAGTGTGAGTCACTGTGACTCACACTATTATCAAATTTCAGCGTATAGCGTGCGGGGGGACGCAGTTTAGATCTGTGCTGCCGGGATAATAGTGATCGCCATTTTTTTTTTTCCTAAGCGCGCGTGTAGTGTGGCGGGCCAGCATGTCAGCCAATCCCAGACACACACACAGCTAAGTGGACTTTTTGCCAGAGAAGCAAGGGCATGTGTCATAGGCTGTGCATGTCACATGTCCTTGCATTATAAATACGGCCATTTTCCCTCACGCTGCCATTATCTGCCTTGTGTGTGTGGGTGACAGTCACCGCTCACGCCGCTCCTGCGGCCGCTCCTGCAGTGTACGCTATACACACAGCACTGTACAGATTAGGGACTGCTGTTTACTTCAGCCCGTTTCAGGGCTGATTTCTAGGCGCTCAGAGCCATAGCTGACAGGCAGGTCCATGGAAATGCTGTATACAGCTTTAGATAACAGCGTCTGTGTACCTCAGCTCAGGGAATTCCTTGCTGCATTTCACCATTAGGTTATGTGCGCACGTGTGCGCTCTGCACGGCACCTAAAAGGTGTCCTTCAGAGCGCAGCTGAAAATCTCCGTTCTGAAGCGCATGGTGCCAGCGAGAACGTGCGCTCTGCCTGCAGCTCCTGCCATAGACAGAGCAGGAGCTGCCGGCAAAGCGCACGGAAGAAGTGACATGTCACTTCTTAGAACGCATCGATTCGGGCAGCAGCCGAATCGCTGCGTTCTAATATGCCACGTGCGCACGGCCCCTGCACAATCTCCATAGACTGTGCAAGGGACGCAGGACGCATGCAGTTACGCTGAGCTACAAAGCGCAGCGTAACTGCATGAATTACGCACACGTGCGCACATAGCCTTAGGACGGATAGAAAGTGAGGCTTCCTTTCCTGTCCTGGTACCCACAGAACCCGGGCACTCTACCCACCTGCCCCCATTTTTATAGCAAACAGTGCTGAAACTTAGTGGCATCCAAAAAGTGTCTGCTATACTCCATTTAGTGTCCCACTGGTGCCAAGCATTTTCCACCACCTCTGCATTCTACTCTCCTGCACATTTTGCTATGCTATTTTTATTGCAAACTCGGGGAATTCCTTGCTGCATTTCATCATTAGGTGGAATAGAAGGTGAGGCTTCCTTTACTGTCCTGGTACCCACAGAACACCTGCCCACTTTTGCCACACTATTTTATTTGCTCAAAGAGCTGACACTTTTTCTGCCATCCTAAGTGTCTTGAATACTAAGTTTGTGTTCCTTTGCTGCCAACACATGTGCATTCTACACTCCTCCATTTCTGCTATGCAATTTTAATTTAGAAAAGTGCTGACACTTTTAGGGGCATACAACAATTGTCTGGGATACTACCTTAGTGTTCCTTTGCTGCCAAGGCTGAACGGAGCCAGGGGCAGAGCCATGGGCGTAGTGACCCATGACTCACCTTTGCAGGGCAGCAAAGGGGTTAATGATTTCTTATAGAAAGAGCGGGCTTTTACGGGGTCAAGAGTTTAGGGGGGTGGATCTATAGGGCCAGGGGAGGGGACAGGGTGGGGGCTGTATATATGTCCAGGGAGAAAGGGGGGGGCACTACTTCGGCGCGAGGTACCGTTAGAGAAGGTCCCGCCCTCCCGCCCTATACATATATGTTTAATCTTTGTCGGGGAAGACGGTGGAGTCGAGGTTCATTTAATTTTCCATTGGGTGTTCGAGTCATTTCGGCGAGCGGTGGCGAGGGGGGTTCTTGGAGTCGGTGGAAATTCGGGGTGGGGGGGTGGTACATCGGATAGATGGGGACCACCCCCCTTTGTTTATTCTGGTATGGTAATTGCCTGGCGGACTTGGGGGGGCTCTCCAGGGGTGGGGTCCCCTGAGAGTCGGTTAGGGACACGGTTTTCCGGCAAAGGTGGTGCCCCCGAGCTTGTGGTCGCGGCTGGGGGCAAAATATGCCGGATGGTTTGGTAACAATATTTGGTGTCCGCCAGGTTTTGGGGCTCCAAGAACCGCCCTTGCATTGGTAAAAATGGTTATTTATTATCTGTTATAATGTTTGTTAATAAACCGGGCCGATTTGGCCAATTTATCCAAAGAAGGGTGTTGTGTTTTTATTAGCGGTTGGGAAAAAGGGGGGCTTTGGTGTGGGGATTCTGCTGACAATATGAAGAAAGCCTCTGCAGTAGGGCAGTCAAGCAAGGTACAACACATGTGCATTCTACACTCCTTTCCATTTCTGGAATGCAATTATTAACTGCAGGTAGTCCAGCCAATCTGTGACGAAGGTGCAGGCGTAGATATAATAATATAATGTTTCCTTCATCCAATGCTGGTTTTCTCGATGTCTGACAGCTCAACAATACCATCTGTTTCCACTTCCAAAACAAGTGACGACCTGCCAATCACACTCCCGCTTACGGGTAACGGGGTGGAAGTTGAGTGTGAAAAAGCATGTGTGACTGCTGTCCCCACAGTCACAGAGGATGAAGAGCACGCAGATGCACTTGATGGAGCAGGCAGTGGTTGCACAGCCCCGCTAGGCCGCATTGTAGCACAGTGAAATTCCCATTGCGACTTATGCTCCATTTTAAGTCTTGTATTTGGTGGGATCCACAGTATGCAGCAAAACCACGCAACAGGAAAAGGACTCTAGGCAGTTGGGTTCATAAATGATTGTTTCACTTTCCCAAAACAAACAATAAGAACCATGCATAAAATTGAAAGAATAGAACAATCTATTCAGTTGCCTACTACCTGGTAATCCCTCTGCGTAGCAGCAGTAATTGTGTGTGTGTGCGTGTGTGCGTGTGTGTGTGTGCGAACACGACTTACCAGTGGCGCATCACAAGAGCTTCCAAGTTATGTACCTAAACATAGACAAAACCCACTACCCCCCTGACAACCCTTGTTAGCTGAAGCCTCACAGATAAGGCAGATGATAACAGTGTGAATGCAAACCACACAGCTCTGCAACACAGTCATGTAAATCTGGTAAAGCAACAGTCAATGCAAACATGTGTTGCTGTCCCTCTATGATTTAAACTGTACGTGACAATTTGACAGTGCAGAGGCAGCAAGTCTTATTGTCTATATAGTCGGCGTAACCAGAACAGATATGTGTTTTGCTAATAAAACAAAGTGTTGCGTGCACACATTACTGTCTGGGCACAGCCTACCGTACCCGGGTACTGTGATGTCCATTTGCCATAAATACAGACTTTACGCTCCTCTCACGGTAAACAGTATAGACAGCACCGGAAGAATGTTGGTCTGTGGCACAGGATGCTGCTTGTCACAAACCACCGGGGGGTCACTCAGAAATCCCCCGCGCTGGCTACCAGTACGTCACAATCGGGGGGTAACAAGTGGGGGTCACCCCTCCTTTATACCTCCCGACCGACAGACAGAGCACGTGACGGGGGGCCCCTCTTATAGTCAGGCCAATTATGGAATTGCCCGACCATAAGCAAGGAGGCCGCTATACTACTTATGCCGATTATTGAAGGGTCCCCGGTGAGAGTAGGGTATATATTCCCCCGACCTCCGCGGGCGGAATATATAAAATCTCCCCGAATCTCACTGGCCTCCCCACAATAATCCTTGGCACAATTCGCTGCCACCAACCGATTTACGGTAACTATTAGCCGAACACACAGACGTGGGATTCAAGATCGAGATAACAGAACAGCCCAAGATTAATGATATAATTTAATCAGCCTAAAGCACACTAGAAACTACAATATATACAATAGGGAATCTACAGAATATACATATGTCAGAGTACAGTTACAATCAAAGCATGGGTTACAAACAGGCATACACAGTTCCAGCAGTTACCTTGTTGCGTCTGGCCACAGGGGGGCGCTGTAGACCAGGTTTCCAGGAACTCCCTCACAGGTCTTTCCCAACCAGGCCCCCGAGCAGAAGAACACTGGAAAATGGCCGAAGTAGGGTTATCAACCTGGGCAGATCCAGGTCCCCTCCTACCTTAGTGACCTCACAGGGAGCACTGCTCCACCCCTGGCTTGAGTTATGGACAATATCCCAACATGGAATATGGGCCATAACTTTGCCTGGGAGCGTCGTAGGCGGACGCCAATGCTCTCATTGTGACAGTTATGAATTTAGCTACAGAACGAGGGGACTCATGACCTGTCTGCCAGTTCCCCATTGGCTGATATCACGCCTGGGGCATTTCCCAATGTCCTGCTCCCATAAAAAGGGGGTGCCGGCATCGTCCACATGCGGAGACACCATTTTTATGGTTGCCATATTTATCGGAAATATGGCTTGCGAGATATGAACCATTTTTTACTGGAGTCGTTCTGTCTGGCTATTCCCATAGCCTTGCTAACTAGCTAGCAGCTCCTACTACAGGGTGACGGCAGGGAGTCATCCTGTGTCCATTGTCCTAAAGCCACCTAATTTCCATATCACAGGACATGGCCATGGGATTTGTTGCTAAACCAGTTGTGTGAAGGAAAGGGGGGGGGGTGACACCAGGAGAGGGCTTCCTGACATACTTGAATATCATGATTTATCGTCATATCTCCGGATTTACCTCACACCTCCCCCCTTTTGAGGGCGCTAGGGGGCAGCACACTCCGGTGTTCCCCCGTGCGCCCGTCCGCGACCTCTCCTTGTCGGGACAGCCCGTCTGCGTTACCGTGGTCACGGCCCCTTTTGTGGCGAATGGTGAAGTTGTATTGCTGGAGCGCAAGGCTCCATCGCAACAATCGCCCATTCGTCCCAGAGACGGTGTGCAACAAGCTGAGGGGATTGTGGTCCGTCTCCACGATGAAGTGGCGCCCGTATAGATAGGGTTGCAGACGCTGCAGGGCCCACACTATGGCCAGGCACTCCTTCTCCATCGTGGAATAGGCAACTTCCCTTGGTAACAGCTTCCTGCTCAGGTACAAGACTGGGTGCTCTTGGCTCGCAGAGTCCACCTGGCTGAGCACCGCACCGAGGCCGAAGTCACTGGCGTCGGTCTGTACTACAAACGGCCGCGTGAAGTCGGCTGCCTGTAGCACGGGCGGGCTGGACAGGGCGTCCTTTAGGGCCCGGAAGGCTGTCTCGCAGTCCATTGTCCAATCGACTGCAGAGGGCAGCTTCTTCTTGGTGAGGTCCGTCAAGGGCTTTGCCAGGCTACTATAGCATGGAACAAACCTCCTATAGTACCCAGCGGTCCCCAAGAAGGACATCACCTGCTTCTTGGTCCTGGGGGTGGGCCAGGATGCGATGGCCTCCACTTTCTCAGGCTCGGGCTTCAGTGTTCTCCCGCCTACCCGGTGACCGAGGTACTGGACCTCGTTCATGGCCAGCTGACACTTTCCCGGCTTGATGGTCAAACCTGCCCGGTGGATCCGCCTGAGCACCTGTGCTAGATGCTCTAGGTGGTCCTCCCAGGTGGGACTGAAGACGGCAATGTCATCTAGGTACGCGGCCGCGTACCCTTCAAGTCCCTTGAGCAGGGTGTTGACCATCCGCTGGAAAGTGGCAGGGGCATTCCTCATCCCGAATGGCATCACCGTGGACTCGTACAGTCCAAATGGGGTAATAAAGGCAGAGCGTTCCCTGGCCTTGCGAGTCAGGGGGATCTGCCAATATCCCCGGCTCAGATCCATGATGGTCAGGTACTGAGCCCCGGCCAACTGATCGAGCAGGTCATCGATGCGTGGCATTGGGTACGCATCGGCGACCGTGACCGCATTGAGCCCCCTGTAGTCCACGCAGAACCGAGTGGTTCGGTCCTTCTTAGGGACGAGGACTACAGGCGAGGCCCAAGCGCTGTTGGATGCCTGGATCACCCCCAGCTTCAGCATCTCGTCAATCTCCTGGCGCATGTGTTGCTGCACCTCCAGGGAGACCCGATATGCTGAACGCCGGATCGGGGGATGATCCCCAGTGTCCACGTGATGGACAGCCAAGTCAGTCCTTCCGGGCTGGTTGGTAAACAACCCCCGGAAGGGGTGTAGGGTGGCCCACAGCTGGGACCGTTGGTCCTCCAAGAGCTGGTGGCCAACCTCCACATCCTCAATGGATCCGCCTGCCCTAACCTGGGCTAGCATATCCAGGAGGGTTTCCGCTTCTCCCTCCTCGGGCAGGTTGCACACGGGGAGCGCACATGCCTCCCGCTCATGATGTGCCTTCATCATGTTCACATGGAAGGGCTTCCGCCTTCCACGGGCAGGGTCCAGGGTGACCAGGTACGTTACAGGGTTGAGCTGCTGGTACACGAGGTATGGGCCTTCCCAGGCTGCCTGAAGCTTGTCCTGTGGTACGGGGACCAGTACCCACACCTTTTGACCCACTTGGTAGGTCCTCTCACAAGCGTTCTGGTCGTACCAACGCTTCTGATCGGCCTGGGCTTGAGCCATATTGTCGTGTACCAGTTGCGTCAAGGCCTGCATTTTGTCCCGGAAGCGCATGACATACTCGATAACCGACACTCCAGGGGTGGCCAAATCCCCTTCCCAAGCCTCTTTCACCAGAGCCAGGGGGCCCCGCACACGTCGCCCGTACAGGAGCTCAAACGGTGAGAATCCTGTTGAGGCCTGTGGAACCTCCCGGTAAGCAAATAACAGGTGTGGGAGATACCGCTCCCAGTCACGCCCATGGGAGTCGACCAACATCTTAA
The DNA here is from genome assembly GCF_048569485.1 of Anomaloglossus baeobatrachus. Lineage (NCBI taxonomy): Eukaryota > Metazoa > Chordata > Amphibia > Anura > Aromobatidae > Anomaloglossus > Anomaloglossus baeobatrachus. The sequence goes on along the minus strand of NC_134358.1, from coordinate 11,354,931 downwards.
GCATCTGCTTTAAGGTGCCATTGAACCGCTCGCACAGGCCATTAGTCTGTGGATGGTACGGGCTGGCCACCAGATGTCGCACCTGGACTTGCTTACAGAGGGCCTCCATCAGCTGGGACATGAATTGGGTCCCCCGGTCAGTGAGCATTTCCTGGGGAAAACCCACTCGGGAGAAAATCTCCAGCAATGCGGTGGCCACCTTGTCAGCCCGAATGGACGACAAGGCCACTGCTTCTGGGTACCGGGTGGCATAGTCCACTACCGTCAGTATGAAGCGTTTCCCGGAGCTGCTGGGGATGGCCAGCGGGCCGACCAGATCCACAGCCACCCTCCTGAAAGGCTCATCGATGATTGGCAGAGATACCAGTGGGGCTTTGGGGCGTGGCCCCGCCTTCCCCACTCTCTGACAGGTTTCACACGAACGGCAGTAGGCAGCCACATCGGCCCCCATTTTTGGCCAGTAGAAATGCTGGTTTAACCTGGCCTTGGTCTTAGCGATCCCTAGGTGTCCGGCCATCGGAATCTCATGTGCGATCCGCAACAACTCCGTCCGGAACGGATAGGGTACCACCAACTGTCGGTCCCTGGGCCACGCCTCCGGTGAACCCTGCTGGACCGTGGCCCGGTACAGCCGTCCTTGGTCCCAGACCACTCGCTCCGGGTCCGAGTCCGAGGGAGGCTGTGCCGCCTGCTCCTTAAGAGCTTTCAGGCTGTCGTCAGCTTCTAACGCTGCCTGAAACCCCTGACTAGATGTGGCCAGAATCGACGAGACTGTCACATCTTCAGTCAGTACCCCGGGACCTGTGTCCTGGCCTCCACCTGACTCGGCTGCCACTTGGTCAGAAGGGGAAGAGCTATCGGACCTCCGGGAGGCCCCTTGGCTTCCAGCACTCCCACTGCGGGTGACAGCGGCCACAGCCGCTGCGACCGTGGGTCGTGCCTGCTCCTCCTCCGTTCCTGACCAAGTCGCCGGTTCAGGCAGACCTACCTGGCTTCCTGACACCCCGGTTGTGGGGGAACCATGCACCGAGATCTTACCTGGGAGCACTTCCGCTCCTGGACCGGCCCCAATCTCACCTGCCTGTTCCCCTCCTGCAGCAACAGAACCCCGCTGTGAAATCTCTGGGGACCCCACATTTGCTGTGGTAGCCCCCACCCCACACACTGGTCCTCCCCCTGCAGCACCCTGCTCTCTGCTTATCCCTGCAGAGGGCAACAGATCCCAGCTCACAGGCTGGTTACTTGTAGAGGCATTGTCACACCTTTCTCTGACCCCCTCCCCTGTCACAGCTGCAGCTGAGTGTGTGTCTATGGTGTCTATGCAAGCAGAAATATCAGAGTTCACTCCCTCCTCCCTTACATCATTCATAGATAACACATTAACATTGTCCGGAGGCATGTCAGTACGGGCTGAAGGTTCAGCCCTTGGTTGGGGCCCAAACTGGGAGGTTATCTGCCCCAAATCTGTCCCAAGTAGCACGTTTGCAGGGATCCGATCAGTTACCCCCACCTCCCTCACCCCTCGCCCTGCGCCCCAGTCCACATAAATGTCAGCAACAGGCAGCGCCGGGTCAATGCCTCCAATCCCGGAGACAGCGAGGGTTTTTCCAGGGATCAAGTCTTGGGGGGACACCATCTCAGGCCGCACCAGAGTCACCTCCGAGGCGCTGTCTCGCAGTCCCATGGTCACAGACCGGCCGACGGTGACAGGTTGGAAGCTGTCCAGGGACCTACCACCACCCCCACCCACACAATACACCTTGGGCGGCCCTTGGGACGGGGACGGAGCCGGGGCCTTGGGACGCTGAGGGCACATGGCCTTGAAGTGTCCAGGTAGGTTGCACTGGTGGCACCGTCTTGGTTCTGCCACGGGCCTGGAGAGGGGAGTTGAGGGGGACACCCCCTGCAGTCTAGGGGCAGGTGGGGCAGTCGCAGAATTCATCTTACCCCCTCTCCAGGTGCTGCTGGTGGCCGCTCTCCTGGCCTCAGGGGCCCGGTTGTTGGTGTAGTCATCGGCAAGGGCAGCTGTAGCCGTGGACCCCTTTGGCTTCTGGTCTCGGATGAACTGGCGGAGATCCTCAGGGCAGTTCCACAAGAGTTGCTCCGTGACGAACAAGTCCAGGATCTCCGGTCCGGTGGAAAGCTGCAGGCCTTGGGTCCAGTGGTCGGCAGCTCGGGCAAGTGCCCGCCGGTGGTCAGCCCAGGAGTCCTTTGGTCCCTTCTGTAGGCTCCGGAACTTCTTGCGGTAGGACTCTGGAGTGAGGTTGTACTGTTGGATCAGGGCCCGCTTGATGGTGTCGTAGCCCTGATCTGCCTCAGCAGGCAAGTCCCCAAGGACATCCAGGGCCTTACCCCTTAAACGGGGGGTCAGGTATTTGGCCCACTGGTCCTTGTTCAGATGGTGCTGCAAGCAAGTCCGTTCAAACGCAGTCAAGAAAGAGTCCAAGTCTCCATCCTTCTCCAGCACTGGGAAGTCCTCAACACGGACCTTTGGAAGTTTGGTGTCTCGAAGGTCACATGTGGCTGATGAGGGCCGGAGCTGAGCTAGCTGCAGCTGGTAGTCACGGTCTGCCTGTCGCTCTCGCTCTTCACGCGCTGCCTGCCGCTCTCGCTCCGCAGCCTCACGCTCTGCGTGCCGCTCTGCCCTGCGCTCTGCCAGGAGTTCCTTGTAGCCCTTCTGGTCTCCAGCCTGGAGAAGGGCCATAGCCATTTGAAGAAGGCTATCCGAGCCTCCCAGGCTCGGTGGAATGGCACGTGGTGATCTGCGGCACGCTGCAGAGCTAGGCGATTCACTGTCCCTTTCAGAGCGGAGGGCTGGCATCTGGCTCGTTGAGGAACCTTGGGTGAGCTCCTCCTCATCTTGTCCAGCAGTGCCAGGTTGCGCAATGTCCTCGGCAGAACGGTTTTCTGGCGTCGAGCTCCTGGAGGACTCGTGGGCAACCTCCTCATTGCTGTCCACAGCACCGTCCTCCCTCTCTTCGGCTCCTGCCTTAGCATTGGCCAGTTGCATAGCTCTGCTCCTGGTGCCATCAGCCATTCTTGCAGACTTTTGGTCACTGACACAGAACTGACACCTGATGCCTCCACACACCTTACAGTATCTGCACTCTGACACTCTAGTGTTGAGCTAGTCTGAAGACCCCAGCAGCCACAGCTGCTGCAGGCAGTCTTTAGTGTCTGGGAGTATGGGTCTCACACTCACACACACTATTATCTCGATCCCACCGCTATGCCACCAATATGTCACAAACCACCGGGGGGTCACTCAGAAATCCCCCGCGCTGGCTACCAGTACGTCACAATCGGGGGGTAACAAGTGGGGGTCACCCCTCCTTTATACCTCCCGACCGACAGACAGAGCACGTGACGCGCTCTCTAGCGCCCCTCTTATAGTCAGGCCAATTATGGAATTGCCCGACCATAAGCAAGGAGGCCGCTATACTACTTATGCCGATTATTGAAGGGTCCCCGGTGAGAGTAGGGTATATATTCCCCCGACCTCCGCGGGCGGAATATATAAAATCTCCCCGAATCTCACTGGCCTCCCCACAATAATCCTTGGCACAATTCGCTGCCACCAACCGATTTACGGTAACTATTAGCCGAACACACAGACGTGGGATTCAAGATCGAGATAACAGAACAGCCCCAGATTAATGATATAATTTAATCAGCCTAAAGCACACTAGAAACTACAATATATACAATAGGGAATCTACAGAATATACATATGTCAGAGTACAGTTACAATCAAAGCATGGGTTACAAACAGGCATACACAGTTCCAGCAGTTACCTTGTTGCGTCTGGCCACAGGGGGGCGCTGTAGACCAGGTTTCCAGGAACTCCCTCACAGGTCTTTCCCAACCAGGCCCCCGAGCAGAAGAACACTGGAAAATGGCCGAAGTAGGGTTATCAACCTGGGCAGATCCAGGTCCCCTCCTACCTTAGTGACCTCACAGGGAGCACTGCTCCACCCCTGGCTTGAGTTATGGACAATATCCCAACATGGAATATGGGCCATAACTTTGCCTGGGAGCGTCGTAGGCGGACGCCAATGCTCTCATTGTGACAGTTATGAATTTAGCTACAGAACGAGGGGACTCATGACCTGTCTGCCAGTTCCCCATTGGCTGATATCACGCCTGGGGCATTTCCCAATGTCCTGCTCCCATAAAAAGGGGGTGCCGGCATCGTCCACATGCGGAGACACCATTTTTATGGTTGCCATATTTATCGGAAATATGGCTTGCGAGATATGAACCATTTTTTACTGGAGTCGTTCTGTCTGGCTATTCCCATAGCCTTGCTAACTAGCTAGCAGCTCCTACTACAGGGTGACGGCAGGGAGTCATCCTGTGTCCATTGTCCTAAAGCCACCTAATTTCCATATCACAGGACATGGCCATGGGATTTGTTGCTAAACCAGTTGTGTGAAGGAAAGGGGGGGGGGGTGACACCAGGAGAGGGCTTCCTGACATACTTGAATATCATGATTTATCGTCATATCTCCGGATTTACCTCACACTGCTCACTGCCGTTACGGTACACCTCATCAAAGTACAACACGACTCCCCTCACAATTGAACGAAGTGTTTCCGCGGTGGCTCCTTGCTGTAACACACACCTTTAGCTTTTCCTTTTGTTCATATACAGCATCTCCAAGTCCAGAGCCGAAGACCAATTTGCTATTGCCATAGTGACCAAACAGACAAAGGCAGATCCAAAAAAACAGCAGCCCCTTGTGTGTAGTCTGCAACAATGCATGCAATGAACGGCAAATAAGCATGTTGTTTTGAAAGTGGCTAAAGCTGAGCAATACACCCTCACGCTATCAATTCATATCCATGTGACACTTCATGGTGGAAGTACTCAAAGTTGTGAGTTTTTGCCTTCTACTTAGAGATTGTTGACAAATCTTACAGATTACATGACTTGGGTGATCCTTTGCGATGTCCAAAAAGCCCCAGGCTACGCAAGGCTTAGAACCCATGTGACTTGCATAGCCAACACGACTTCTGCTCAGAGGCAGAGTTGTGGCCGAGGATTAAGTTGTTGACGTGCTTCCAGTACTTTGTCTCTGTCCAGGAAGACACAACATAAACTCGTCGTCAGTAGCATCCTCTTCCACCTCCTCTGCTGACCTCATCGACTGGCTGACTTTGGTTTGACAGTAAGTGTGGTCTCCAACCTCATCATCACCCTCTGTGTTTTCATTCCCCTCGTCCTGAGTCCTCCTAGACAACCTCTTCCTGCCCTGACCGAATAGTAAAGTTGTCGTTCCAATCAGGTATCCGAGTCTCCTCATCATGTTCCCCATTGTCTCCACCAGGAGGATTTACGGTTTGGAAATGAGGGTGTACATTATGCTCAGCACCTTCTTCATCGGGGCCTGGATCAGACTCACAAAGCTTCTGGCTATCTGTGCAGATCATTTCCCCTGTCTCCTGGAATTCGCTGCCTCAACACGTCAGATTATCTGCTACACCCGCAAGCTTCAAGCGGAACCTGTAAACTCATCTGTTCAGAAATGACTATAACCTTCAATGACACCACCACCGTGCGTAGCTGCCGCCCAACGTACACCACACCTACTGTCTCCTCCCCAAAATACTTTACAATGTAATCCTGCAAGGGCTGGGCCCTCTTCCCTCTGTACCAGTCTGTCTATTGTATATGTATTCTGTATGTTACCCCCTTCTCATGTACAGCACCATGGAATCAATGGTGCTCTTTAAATAAATAATAATAATAACTTCTTTGTCTGTACTCGCTGCAGCTTTGGAGCAGACCTCTGATTCCCAGGCTATAGTGTGACTGAACAGCTCTGCAGACTCAACCATCTCTGTTACCCCATACTCAGCACAGCTGGTGGAAACTTGAGAGCTGTTAGGAAGCAAGTGCGATTGGGTTGACACCACAGAGGAATGGAGTATTTGGGATATTGACCTTGAGGTGGAGGACAGGCCACTTTATGGAGCACTTGAGATCCATTGAAGCAGCTGCTGTTTTGGTGCCTCATATACATTTGTTAGCGATGGTCGTGTCCGTTAAAAAAAAGGGATCATATCAGATAATCCACGGGAAGCAGTACACCTGTTATTTTGGCTGTTATTTGTTGTTACGAATCGGTGCCGCCGTATACGCAAGCAGCGTGCTGCGGTTCCAGTTGCGCCCAGGCGTCAGCTGCCATTTAGGGCTGTGCCTCCGGTTGTCCAGCTGGCTACTTTCTCCTCCACGTCTAAGTATGGAGAGGCGGCTAGTGCGCATGCGTGTGCCAATTTACCCCAGCCGCAGCCTAACTCCAGTGTTTCGCCTAGTGAGTATGCTCAGCCTGACTGTGCCATTCCTGAGGCTAAGTTCTCATTTCGGGCTACAGCGCATACTCCCACAGTTAGTGCGAAAAGCCTCTTTGCACAGGTACTTGCACTCCGTGCCGGGTCTAAGTCCTGTGTTGTGCCTAGACACCATGCTGAAGCTGATAGTCTTTCTTCTGAGACTGTATTTCATGCTACTGAGCATGCTCAGGCACTTACTGCATCAGAGGCTAGGTCGGGTAATGAACTCTTTGGCCCTGCCCCTGATGTGGGGGGCCTATATAGACAACAGGGCATCAGGTGTCCTGACAATTTGGCCAGGACACTCCAAACTGGCTTGCAGAGGACCGCTCCTATGACTTGTCACCTCATTATTCTTGGTCAGACGCTGAGGTGTTTGGGTCGTGGCTGCCATGAGGTCATCATTGAAGTGGCGGTTCCGAATAGAACGCTAGTTATGCCACTCAAGACGTGTCACTCTGCTTTTGTCTCCAGGAGGTGCATTGTGGTCCACCCTGGGTTGTGGCGGCCCCAGGTTATAAAAGGGGCTGGAGCCAACAAGGAGGTGCGCAGTCTTCTATTAGGCTCAGAAAGAGCACACCTCCATGTGTTGAACCCATTGCGGCTTTAGGCCAGAGGTAGGCAGGGATAGGGCGTCGATGCAGGCCGCCACCACAGTTGGTAACGCAGAACGGTTAAGACCAGCTCCTGTCCTACCAGTCCTGCTAGTGCAGCCCAGTGACATTAACAGGCCTGCTGCTGCTGATGCGCCTGCTGTCCACAGGTGTGGCCCCAATGCACACGGTCAGCGTACTCAATGGCCCCTGTGTTGTTAACAGGGAGTTCCTGAGCTGGGTGGGCATGTGGGCCCTGTGACGCTAACAGGGCTCCCAGTCTCCAGATCCGAATGGCGTCTAACTCGGTTCAGGCTACTATTAGTTTCATAGCCACACAGCTCTGTATCCTCCACCGAACCTTCCAGTTGCCAGCCTCTCCTTTTCCATCTGGGAGCACGGTGGACACTGACTGCTGATGGGAATATATACCTTTCTCTTTCTTTTCTTCTTTATTTTTTTATATAGCGGTAACATAGTATATACCACCTTATCCAAATCTGCCAGTCCCACCGTAACAGATGGTGTTTCTTCAGCAAATGTTACTGTTGCTTAACCACCAAATCCACGGACAAAAACTTTTTTCCCCTTTCCAACACACCTGTTCCCCTTTCCACTAGCATCTGTCCTTTTTCAACTCATTTTGTATATGACCAAAAGTGCAACTCTGCAGGAACACCGTACTCAACGCCATCTCAGCACAGCAGCCAGCTCTCGGTCCCTCCGATGTGGACAAGTAAAAGACCATTTCCTCCTATCCATGACAAAGCGTTGAGATTCACTCTGTGCAGCACTGGTGTTTAGGGGAAAAGCAGATCTAAGATTGCGTACCACCTTCTGCAGATACTCCTGTATACGTGCGTCCCTTTCTATGGCAGGAATTATTTCGCAAAATTTTGTGTTGTACCGGAGATCTAACAGTGTGGCAACCCAGTAGTCAGCAGACTGCCGAGACCCACCCACCGGTTCCCCCACCCCACCACGCAATGAAGGAGACCACACATGGAATATCTTTCTTTTGTACTTTATTGAAGGTATCCACGTAACAACATTCAATGTTGATATAAAAGGGGTTTTCTTGTTATTTTGGCCACAGCTTTAAACCACAGGCACAAATCTGCCTTAAACCCGAGGGAGGAGGCCCGATGCCTTTGGCCGTCCGTGACAGGTTGGCTCTCACCAAATCCATCATCCATCGGCCACGGAGTGGCGAAGGCCCACGCCTGAGCTGCGACCCCCACACAGGGCCCTCATGGCCCGCTCAACCCCGTCCTGGCTGTCCGACAGGAAAATATCTAGGCCTATATCATTGAGGCTAAAACCATCCTCTAGCACCAATCTGCTGATCTCTGATTCCAGCATCTCGTGTCCCAGCACTACACCCCTTCCTGTCGCTATAAATTTGGCAATCCGCATATTAACGCTATGCCGCTATGTTCCTTGCCCCTATCCAGCTTAATCTCAGTAATATGCTGGACCATACCACCACTACGTTGCTGAAGAAGCCGCTAAACCTATCCAGGTCTGCTTGCATGACCGCGAGCAGTTCCTGGATCCTCACATTTACCAGGTTGTTTCAACCCGCGTGGATGACTAGCACTACTGCTCCCGTGGCTTTTCTTGCTAAGTGCACTACCTCGGGCAGGACCTGTGTCCAGGCCATGCCCCGAACTCCTCTCCAGTGGAACTTGAGGTGATGAAATCCCAGCTCGCTTCCACCTGGTCTCGACTCGGCCTGCCGTGCTGCCAAGAATACGTGGGAGTGACCTAGGATCCAAATGCTAGGTCTCGCCGGATCTAGGAAGAAAAGCTGTTAGCTACTTTACACAGCAAAGTTATCATAGTGTCAGCGACCATCATTATATTAGTGTTGTCATAGCTTTCTGGTGGAGGTTAACTTGTGGTAAAACCTGGCGGTTGGCAGGGGTCGGGGGTTAAATTAGGTCTGGCCTGATATCGCGGAAGAAACAGTCTGAATTCCAACGCCCTATCCGCTGTATCTCCTCATTTGAGAAGCCGGCCATTGCTGCCTCGGTTGCTGCGCCTATGCGGAAGTGCGTGCTATAATCCCCAGGCTGTAAACCCAGGCTGGAAAGAGACATCTTTAGCAAGGCTGAAAACTACATTGCCGTGAGCGGGGATCCATCCGCATGCTCTAAAAAGAATTTATTGGGAACCCGAGACTCTAAGTAACACTGCAAGATAAGGATGGGACAGAGGGGGCCGGGAAACGGGAAAATGGGGAACCAAACTCCTCTACCGAGCTGATCTGTTTTAGAGCGCCTTATGCGAACCCGTACTCCACCATTGCAAATTATAACGTCGTCGCGTAGCAGACTACCGGGACGAGCTGATGATCTGCTGACTAATTCGCTGATTCGCAAAGCCCCGAAGAATGCAAGCGAGAAGGCGGCCAAGAACAAGAGGACCTCGCTGTCATTGGCGCATACGTCGCCTAGCTGGTTTATTGTGCATGAAAGGATGGCAAATGAAATGGGCCTCCTGCTTTCGGTGCACCGACGCTTCCGCTTCCTGCCTTTAACGGTCTGCGTAAACAGGAAGGCCTTGGTGACATCGGGCCATCCACGAACCCGGAAGTGAAAGGCTATGCTTGCGAGCCGCTGCTGCGCTACTATACCCGACACGCCATTAGTATGCAAATGCGCTATGTACCAGGCAACGGAATTGCTGAGAAACTAAGCAGCGGTTGTGCTATATTTAACCATTCATTCCAAGCCTTACCGTACGAACGCCATGTTTATGGAGCTAGGGATGCCTGGACCAAAGGCATCAGCTGTCCTCGGGGACCGTCCAGAGGAACTGTGGACAGTTCTGGCCAATGTTGTCCGCTTCCGGGTGTAATACACGAAACTTCTGAAATTCAAAACCCGATAAGGCATCAGCAATAGTGTTATCGATCCCTGGCACGTGACGGGCCCTGAACCAGATGTTATGCTCGAGGCACTTGAGAACTAAATACCGCAGTAAGCAGATCACTGGCAGGGAGGAAGATGACAGGTGGTTAATGGCGTGGACGACACTTATGTTGTCCGTCCAGAAGCAGATTCGTTTGTTCGCCAGCTGTTTTGTACAAAGAGCCGTAGCTACTACTATAGGGAACAGCTTGAGTAAGGTGATGTTTTTAGTCCAGCCTGACAAGTGCCAATTTTTGGGCCAGCAACTAGCGCACCAATTGGGACCGAGGAAAACTCCGAATCCGGTGCACCCGGCAGCATCCAAAAATAGAGATATGTCTGAGCTGGAAACCTCCTTTTCCTGGAAACACGTGCGTCCATTGTAAGTGGCTAAAAAGGACCTCCATACACCCAGGTCCTCATGTAGAGCTCTGGTGATGCGAAACCTGTGATGGGGGGCAGCTATGCCCCTAGTGGCCAGGCAAAGCCTCCGGGAAAAGACCCTTCCCATGGGCATGACTCTACAGGCGAAGGCGAGCAGGCCTAATAGAGATTGCATTTGCGCCAGGGTTACCTTGCGAACCGCGCAGAACCCGTCAATGAGCGATGTGGTTTTTTGGACCTTTTCCAGTGGTAACCGAAACATCATGTTAGTTGAGTCTATCTCGATTCCCAAAAAGGAAAGGCAGGTTACAGGGACAACTGTTTTTTCGGCCGACAGCAGAACCCCAAACTTGTCCGCTAATGGCTGGAAGGAGTTTAACGCGGTAGCGCATGTTTCCGAGTTGGCGGGGCCAACGAACAGGAAATCATCTAGATAATGGGTGACCGATTTGTTCTTTGCCACGTCCTTAACCACCCATTCTAGGAACGAGCTGAAGAGCTCAAAGTGAGAGCAGGATATGGCGCAACTCATGGGAAGACACGTCATAAAAGAATTTTTTGTTGAAATAGCACCCCAGCAGGTGGTGACAATCGGGGTGCACTGGTAGCAGGCGAAAGGCAGACGCTATGTCCGATTTAGCCATTAATGCTCCTTGCCCCGCTTTACGCACAAGTGCGACTGCTTTGTCAAAAGACACGTAGGACACTGCTGAGTCCTCTGAGGGGATGCCGTCATTTACTGACCTCCCAGCCGGGAAGAATAAGTGGTGTATGAGGCGAAATTCGCCCTTTTCTTTCTTAGGCACTACCCCTAGGGGTGAAACACGAAGGTTTGGGAATGGTAAATTAGTGAATGGGCCTGCTACGTGGCCTAGCGCCACTTCCTTTAGTAGTTTGTTCTCCAGGACCTGTGGGAGATCCCGAGCAGATTTTAGGTTGGGGGCGAAGGTTGGTTCTGAGGAGAAAATAAAGGGGATAAAGAAACCGTGGGTGAAACCGTCTCTGATGGTGTCGACCGCAGCCTTATTGGGGTAACGTTCGAGCCATGGCTCCATCTCGTGCACGTTCACTGGAGTCCTTGGTACCTGGTGGTGCATTTTTTGCGTGATGCCTGGCTGGTTGCTTGTCACATTTGGAGGAGGTGTGATTGCCCCCGCATGATGAGCACTCGTGCTTGTATTTGCAGAGACCTTGATACCTGCAATGGCCTTCATTGAAGAGCCAGCAGCAACCTGGTCTGCGGACATTTGCGGCTCCCGGTGTAGCGTGGTGGGAGGAAAAGGGGCCTGGAAAGGACTGAAAGGACTTTTGCGCCATCATCAGTCTGAGCCACGAATCAGTCGCCTTAACGCCCCAACCTAGTTGGGGTTGGAGTGCCAGGCGTCTCCTAAATTCTTCATCGTACTTCCACCACACAGAACCCCCATGGGTTTTATAGGAGTTGTAAATGGTGTCGCAGTAAGTGAAGAGTTCTGAGCAGCGTTCGGGGTGCTTCTGACCCATCACGCACCCCAGAATGCAGAAAGCGTGCAACCAATTATTTATGGTCTTGGCTACGGTGGGTTTTTTAGCGAACTGGCGGTCATTGCCTCGCCTTTCTGTGTCGACGGTGTTTTGGTCTGTTGATATTAGGGACCAGATATCCACATAATCGTTAGCCCAAATTTTTTTTAACTGTTTCCGGGGTTAGGTGGGTTCCTAGCGGTGAAACACCACAATAGAACATGTCCCTGTGTAAGTCGGGGCGCTGCTGCTCTACGTCTTGGCGTTGTACAAACGCGGGGTTAACCAGAACTAGTCCCGATGGTGAACGAACCGCTTCCCTCATTACTCCTGGATGGGTCCCCCCTGCCCAAGCGCTGGTAAAGCTGTACTCACCGGCCGATGTCGTAGGTTGGTCCTCTGGCGCCGCCATCTGGGGTAGTTCTTCGGGTAGTGGTTCGCCGTGGTTACGGTGGGTAGCAAACCTTTCGCCTGGAGGGCCGCTTAGTGAGCGGCTGCGGCGAGAGTCCGATGACGCAGTGCTGGATGGTGTGTTATGTCTCCTGCGGGATGACCTCTTGCTGCGGTTGGACGAACGGGAATGGTGATTGTGCCGTGAGCGCCGGGAATGACACTCGTGGCTATCCTGGCTCCTGCTGCGGGAAGTGGACGGCGATCTTCTGTGATTATGACCCCTAAGGGGTCTGCGATGGGGAGCTGACGATCCAGGCTCGGCTGACCCCACGCGTCACGAGTGCCTTGTTTCTACCTGCGGTTGGCTTACTGGCAGGATGGGCAATGGGTAGATTGGAGGGGTCGGCAGGGGGTGCAGGGGGGGTAAATCTAAAGGTGGGGTACCTTGGATTTCCCGCTGTTGTAGCTGTAGGTGGGAGCATGGTGGTGTCAGGGGTAAAGATGGATCCTCCTCTCCATGGTACTCCATGTTCTTGTCAGGGTCAGCTTGGAAAAGGTGCCCATGATAGTCCCTGCATTGCTGGTGCGAGTCAGAGTGTGCTGATCCCTCAGTTGATGAGCTTCTGCTTTCTGATGCTCCCACAATGTGGCCTGGCTGATGATGAGCGATAAGAGGGCAGTGGAGATTGCTGGCTGGAGGGTGGGTGGGAACCTGCTGCAGACCACCACGTTCGCTTTGTAATGAATGCGAACGCTGGGCCAGAAATGCAGTTATAAAGCATGTTTGTTAATGGCTGCATTTCCCTTTAAATTTGCCGCTTTTCCTTTTACTGACGTCACTTCCGGTCCGGGCTCCGAAAACCGGAAGTGCCGTATAGTCACATGGTCGCCGTGTCACAGGAAGTGATGCGGCAGCCATGGTTACAGGATGTGACACCGCATGTAACGGTGAGTCACATAGGGGGCGTGTCATCCGGGGGGACGCACCATGCCTGGGGGAAGGTGCGCTGCGTGGCGGTGGCGGTGGCGCCCACGTTGGCGCCCGCGCTGGCAGGGGAACCGTGGGTTCGTGGGCCGGAGGTGAGAGCGGACTGGACCTTCTGGCCCGGGCCGCCCTGCGCCTGGGGTCTGTTGTGGGGCTTAGACGCTGTGATGGACGGGAGGGTCTGGAAGACCTGCGCCCACCGCTGCTGGAAACCGGCAGGAGGGAGCTGGTGCCCACAAGGGAGGCAAGCCATTCGGCTCCCTCCCGTCTGATCCTTTCTCTTACCGCTGCTTCCAGGGGGTCCATCGGCGATGCTTACCCTGAGGGCAGATTGTGGTAAGAGAAAGGAGGGACTCCGGAGGCTGCTTATATGACCTGGGGGAGGTCCCAGCAGGGAAGGGGGACAGCGGGGACATTGCACAGTGGGAAGGAGGGAGAGGTGACCATGGGTGACATAGCAAGGGGCTCAGCAGTCAGGGGCAGCAGCATCGGCCGCAGTGCCCTGCATTACTTCGAATTTGTACAATCCGAGGGTCATGTAGGTGGTGCAGCAAGAAGGCGCTCATGTGTCTTGTGCATCCAGGAGGAACAAGTCCTTGGTGTGTTGGTGGCGGAGAGGTGAGAATCGTGCCTCCTTCCTCTGCCCTCTCCCCCCAACCTCGCACAACCGAAATGTGAGCAAGCTCTCACTCATCTGCTGAGTCTTCCATGCCCATCGCCAGTTCGTCCTCCATTTCTTCATGGGCTCCTGCACCTTCCTCAACAGTTTTGCTGATACTATGTGCCCTTGTTAATCCCTCTCCCCCACCGTACCATGACTTACGCCTAGGTGCCGCTCACCGTCTGGACCTTGTAGATCTTATTATCCCTTCTGCATATGACTCCTCCTGTACTTCCTCCCCTTCCTCTTGTCCCAACACCTGACTCCGAATAATAATTACAGTGTGCTCCATCTTGTAGATGACCAGAATTGTCACGCTGAGAATGGCATCGCCAGTGCTAAACATCTTCGTCGACATTTGTAAACTGTGTAGAAGGGTGCATAGGTCCTTGATCTGACACCACTCCAGCAGCGTGATCTGCACCACCTCTGGATCAAGTGAGCCCAGGGTATACGTCATAATAACGTATTTCAGCAGGGCTCTGCGGTGCTGCCACAGACGCTGCAACATGTGCAGATTCCAATTCCTGCGTGTCGGAACATCGCATTTCAGGCGTTTAACCGCCAGACCCTAAGACTTCAGGAGCGATGAAAGTTGTTGAGCTGCTGGGTGCGAAGGATGAAAGTGAGCACATAGCAGCGTGCCCGCTGCACAAGGCCATGTAGGCCGGGATGGTGTTTTAAAAATTGCTGGATCACAGGGAGTAAAGGAGAGAGGTGTTCACTTGCTGCGCCAAAGAGATCACTCCAGCAGATGTTCAGATTAATGCCACTTTATTAATCATATGGGTCAACGCGTTTCCGGAGCATCTGCCCCCTTCATCAGGACCATCAAGAACAAGAAACATCAAAGAGATTTGATGTTTCTTGTTCTTGATGGTCCTGATGAAGGGGGCAGATGCTCCGGAAACGCGTTGACCCATATGATTAATAAAGTGGCATTAATCTGAACATCTGCTGGAGTGATCTCTTTGGCGCAGCAAGTGAACACCTCTCTCCTTTACTCCCTGTGATCTGCTGTCTGCTGGTGGCTGCTGCCTGGGATCCACATTACATGCGTTCATAGTAGTTGTGACTTTCACAACTACATTTGGTGAGTATTCTTACTCCCCCCTCCCTACCCCGTACATATTGGGGTAAAACCCTATTTGCGCTTGGTTTCTCCACAGTCTTCTCCACATGGGGAAAAATTGCTGGAGAATCAGGTTCAACACGTGAGCCATACAAGGCACGTGTGTCATATTGCCCTGACTAACGGGCCGCAGCCAGGTTTTCATCATTGTCGCACACGACTGTTAAGTCACCACTGGAGTCCGCTCAATCAATTTGTACTCCGGTCACCAGGTGACACCGTGTTCCTTTCGTGCATAGTGCTGATGATGGGAGAGGAGTCGATGCCAGCGGCGCAGGTGGACGCAGGTTATGCTCACCCACTGCGCTGCGTTACCTTCAGATATGCAGAACCAGTGGCTGAATGTAGCTGGTGGGTATCTCACAGATGAAATACCATCATTCAGCTACAACCAATGGGAAGACACCGCACCCTTTTTTATGCCCATCCTGTCTGCAGACCACTGCCAGACATAGCTATGAACCTCTGGTTACTTTTACCCCCAGTTCAGTTTTATGAGTTTGTGTGCTTGTTACCTGACTACTTTTCCTGCTTGCTGTTTATGTACCTCGTTGGCCGATCCGCATTTCACCTCTGCTTGTTTTCTGATTAAGTCCTGGCCGTCCCATTCTGTTCCTCTTCCTCAATTAATGTTTTGACCCTGCCTGACTACTATTCTCTGGAACTGCAGCCTTCCACAGGTATTGATCAACTTGGGCCCTGTGTCATTCAAAATCACTGTATAGGGGTTAAAGGGTTTCAGGGTTCTGGGTGTCCAGCTTGGTGAGTGGCTTGCCTCTAGCCTGTCCTTTACAGCACGTCTAAGTGTGTGGATCCAGAAAGGTGTTACACTGTGCTCTCTGCAGAAGGCCATGTAGGCCGGGATAGTGGTTTAAAAATTGATGGACAACCAAGTTCAACACGTGAGCCATACAAGGCACGTGTGTCACATTGTCATGGCGAAGGGCCGCACCCAGGTTTGCATCATTGTCGCAACCGACCTTCCCTGGCTGCTGGTTGAGTGGAGACAACCATTGATGAAACTCGGTCTCACTCTCCAGAGCTAACCGTCCACAACTCCTCAGCGGTGTGACTCACAATTCATAGACATTTCAAAGAAAAGAGTCGACCGCCTGATGCTGTTGAGCTCTGCTGCCAGCATAGTAAGCAGGTGTGTGGGATTCCTTGTGCACAGTTACAACGCGGGTGGCCTTACCAGACAGTATTAGAGCGGAGGTGTAGGACCCAGACGAGGTTGAGGACGCAGAAGTGTGGCGCCCCTGACCTGGTCAGGCACCACTGAGTACTGCACCCATGCTGGGGGCAGTACAATACAGGTAATCCAGAAGGCTGACCGAGGTGTGACTACACAGACGCATAGTAATCAGGTCTCACACATGGACCTTTAAGTGGACCCCTGGGGAATCCAGGAGGGGGCGTGGCCTCCATCTCCACTCAAGGGGTGTGGTAGAGAGCCTGGTTGCTAGGTGGCGTAGGTAAGAACAGAAGAGGAGGAGCAGTAGTGAGCCAGTTTAGTGTGCAGCTCAGGAAGAGCAGTCGCAGCAAGAGGACCCTGGAACCTGGCACAATCTAACAGCGTCCGCGCAGTGACTACCGACGGGGGAGATCGGTCACCTGGTAGTGTCACCCGAAATCCACCCAAGGCTAGAGAGAGCAAAGCGGTGGCAGAGTAAGGGGCCTGCAAGGGAGGTACCAGGCCCGTAAGGGTAACAGGTCCCAGTGCAGAGATAGATTCACCTTTCTTCTGCCAAACCTGCCGGTGGGG
This sequence comes from Anomaloglossus baeobatrachus, assembly GCF_048569485.1. Classification (NCBI taxonomy): domain Eukaryota; kingdom Metazoa; phylum Chordata; class Amphibia; order Anura; family Aromobatidae; genus Anomaloglossus; species Anomaloglossus baeobatrachus. The sequence continues at coordinate 11,338,263 of NC_134358.1, read as the reverse complement.
GCACTTCAGACCCACGCCATACCACCACACAGAATCCGCAGCCACGTAGCAAAGAGAGGGCCCATAGTTCACAGGAGGCAAGCAGCCGGAGTGACCTAGTCCAGGCTACAAGGAAACGGGCCGAAACGAGGGGAGAACAGGCAGCAGCAACTTCCCTGGGTGACCCCCGTAGGGACTTCAAGTCGGGGTCACCACAAAAACACAAGGGCTAGGAAGGCGAGTTGTTAGTCACCCTCATCAGCCAGCCGGAAGGATATCTGGTTCCAGCCTGGTTCATCCCAGCTACTCACCCTGCCATCAACTGTGAGTAAAAACCCTGAAAGACTGTCTGGACTGTGCCTGAGTCATTCTGCGACCTGTGGTTTCACACACCTACACAGGGCCCTGGGGCTGGCCTCACTCTCGGGAGGCCACTACAACTGACTGCACCCACCATCAGTCCCAGGCACCCCTTAATCTGCAGTGGCGGTCACCTGACCGCAATACCGAGAGCGGCGTCACGAAAATCCTAAAGAAGCAACCTACCTGTGACCAGACTGTTCCTCTGTCGCGGGCGGGGAGGGCGCGCTTCGCTCACCCACTGCTCGGGTCCGGCACGGCTACTGTTTCGCTTGCTGCTCGGTGGTGGCTCGAGCGGTGGGCCGGATCCCGAGGCCTCGAGCGGCGCTCCTCGCCCGTGAGTGAAAGGGGGCTGGTTTTGGTTTTGGAGATTTATATTGTCCGTGACGCCACCCACGGTTGTGGTGAGATTGTGACACGACCGCTGCTCTGGGATCCCGGGAGCGATGACTGGGAGCAGCTTGGATGTTGGTTCTCCCCTCCGTGGGTAGGGGGTTGGTTGTCCCGGGGCCCAGTGAGGGTTAGGGATGGCAGGCGGGTTACGGGGCCTGGCGAGGTGCAGGGTCGCGGGGGCAGCGCTGTGCCGCACAGCACGGTAGTACTCACTCAGCCAATGACGAAGACAAAGTCCTTGGTAAAACACACGGCTGGATGGACGGGGCCCACTGGCGGCTGCGGTGGTTTCTGCTCCCGATAGGTTGATGGTGACTGCCTTTCCCTGCACAAGTGTTGTGTTACGGTTCCAATGGCTTCCCACCGGTAACCCGCTCCCCAGCTTGGATGGATGCTGAGGGAGCCCCTTTTGCCCGCAGGCTCTGGCCCTGGGAACTGTAGCCTTGGCGGTGGCTGTGTTTCCCTTCACGGTTTGAGCTGTCGCCTTCTATTGGGACTTGACTACTGGGAAACCCCGGAGGTTCCCTTTGCTAACGGATTTGACAAATTGGACGGCGACTCCTAGCCTTGGTCCGTAAGCCCTGCCGGATGGTGCTGGCTTCTCTTTGCTCGCCGGTCCGGTACCGCCGGGCCACCGCCCATCCACGGTCCTTTCAGTTCGCTCCAATCGGCCTCTCCTGCAGACGGTCACCACCGTCTGCCAACCTTGCTGTACCGTCCGGGCCACACACCCGGACCGACTTCAGACTGCTCCTCTACCACTTTACTTCCTCTCATTTCCACTTCGAACTCTCAACTCTAGAACTCATCTGATCTGTTTTCCCCCTTAGTAAAATGCAGACCGTCCGCGGGATGCCCGTCCATCACCGGTTTTATTTTTGTTAACTGCAAAAGAGTAAAAACGGTAAAACATGTAAGCATTTTTCAATCTTCCCATAACGGGAGGTACATTTCTTAAACGTTACCAACAACATTTTTATTAAAACCTTTACGGCTTCCGCTCTCTCCCACCCAAGCAACCTGGCCCTGATGCTGCCCCTAAGCAAACGGGCAACACCCCTTGACCCCAGTCCAGCACCAGATTGCCCGAGCGGGTTCTGTCCCTTTCAGGGGACCCGCGTCCTTGGTGACCCCTGAACCCCCCGGAGGATCGCCACCGGTTCCGGTGGTGGCTGGGCCCCAGCCTACTCAACTGCGGGCCCTTCCTCCAATCTGCCTCTCCGGAGGCGGTCACGGTTTTAGCCAACAACTTTTTATTTACATACCACAAGTTCGTGGTTGCCCTGCTAGTTCTCGGGCAGTTTCTACGCATCGGGTACAAGAGGTCCCTCCGGGGACCAGTTGCCGGCAACAGCCGGCAACAGCCGGTTCAATTAAGTTGCAAATCAGGTGAACTTCTCAGATAATCATTTTTACTTATCATTCAGAAACTTTCTAAACGGTATTCTCAACACACAAAGCCCCCTTCTAAAGAGTAGTTTCCCTGTACCTAAGTCTGGGTCTACCTAGGTTGGGACGGGTGGACCTTCGGGGCCCGGTATCGGTGGTGACAGGCAATGAGGCAGGGGGAACAACCAGTTCCTCCTCCCTGCTATCATGTAGGGCAGGCGGAGGCGTAGGGGAGCTGGGTACAGTTTCATCCCTGGGCACTGGTTCATAGTTGATCACTTCCATTACTTCCTCATCCACGGGTTGTGGGAACAGTATCACTGGAAGAATCACCGCGCCGTTCTGCGTAGGCCAGTCTGCCGGAAAATCACCCATCATGGTATGGATTACCTCCTTTTCTTTCTCTGCCGATCTGGGAACTGGAGTTTCAGCCGCTACCCTCAATGCGGGGGGGCACCTCTTTAGATGGTCCCGGGAAACCGTGGCCAGAGTTCCTCCTTGGTCACGGCTGATCTGATAAGCCTTCCCATTCTTCCATCCGGTGGGCTGTATGACATGCGTGGTGTGTTCCCATTAATTATCCAGCTTGTGGGTCCTCCTTTTTCGCTTCAGCACTACATCTCCAGGCTGGAAGGGACCAGCAGACGCCTTCTGGTTGAAGCGCTGCTCCTGTTGTTCCCGACTCCGGCTCAAGTTCTTTTCAACATATTCCTGGACCTGTCGGTACTGCACCCGCCGCCGAGTGTCCCATTCAGCGGTCGAAGGGAGTGCTTCCGGGGCTTCCAACCCCATTTCCAAATCCACTGGTAGCCGGCCGGGGCGAGCCCTCATCAGGTATGCTGGGGTGCACTTCGTTGAGCTGGAAGGGATGTTGTTATACATATCGACCAGGTCAGGTAGTTTCTCCGGCCACAGGTTCCGCTCTTCTAGCGGCAATGTCTTAAGGAGGCCCAGGACCAGGTGGTTCATCTTTTCACACATGCCGTTGGTTTGGGCATGGTAAGGCGTGGTCCGGATTTTCTTGCAGCCGTACAACTGGCAAAATTCTTGGAATACCTCCGCTTCAAAGGCCGGGCCTTGGTCAGTAAGTACCTTCTCAGGGTACCCATGTGGTCGGCAGAAATAAGCCTGCAACGCTCTAGCGGCGGTACGGCCGGTTAGGTCTTTGACTAGGACAACCACCATGAACCTTGAATAGTGGTCTACAATGGTTAGAGCGTAGGTGTACCCACTTCGGCTGGGGGTGAGCTTTACATGGTCCAGGGCAACCAGCTCCAGCGGTTGATGCGTAATGATCGGGTGTAGGGGCGCCTTCTGGCTGGCCTCGTCTTTCCTTCTCAGCGCGCAAGGGCCACATTCTCGGCACCAGGCCTCTACAGATTCCCGCATTCCACTCCAACAGAACCGCTCTCTCAACAGCATCTCTAGTTTCTTCCACCCGAAGTGGCCAGCACCATCATGGTATGCTTGCAGGACGGTGGGCACGTTAGCTTGGGGAATCATCAACTGGCAGATCTTCTCATGGGTCTTCGGGTTAACCCCTTAACGACCTTTGACGTACTGGGTACGTCACGGTGACATGGTGCTAAACGACCCATGACGTACCCAGTACGTCATGGCGAAATCGCGGTCCCGGAGCCCCGGGGAGTCTAATTTCTTTAATTAAGCGGTAGATTCGGGAAGGAGGGGACCTCTGCCTGACCTCAGGAGGGGTGATGCCTCCTCCCCGAACCTACAGAGGCTGTGATTGGCTGACAAACGCCGCTCAGCCAATTACAGTCACTGTAATGTTCCAGCCATTGTAGCACTTGCCATTGGCTGGAGCTGGGTGATCGGTGCTTCACCCGCCCCCAGCTCTGATTGGAGAGACCGGTCTTGTGACCGGTCTCTCCAATCCATGTGGATCTGGGGCCTGTGACCGTCCCTGGAAGCCGAAGCTCTGCGGGTGCCCATCGGTAAGTTGCTGCCCCCGCTGCTCGCCCCTGTCCCCGATCGCCCGCCCCTGTCCCCGCCGCTCGCCCCGTCGCTGCTCCCGATCCACCGCTGTCCCCGCCGCCACGCTCGATTTACCGCTGTCCCCGCCGCCACGCTCGCCACTGTCCCCGCCGCCGCTCCCGATCCACCGCTGTCCCCGCCGCCACGCTGCCACGCTCGATCCACCGCTGTCCCCGCCGCCAAGCTCGCCGCTGTCCCCGCCGCCGCTCCCGATCCACCGCTGTCCCCACCGCCACGCTCGATCCACTGCTGTCCCCGCCGCCACGCTCGCCGCTGTCCCCGCCGCTGCTCCCGATTCACCGCTGTCCCCGCCGCCACGCTGCCACGCTCGATCCACCGCTGTCCCCGCCGCCACGCTCGCCGCTGTCCCCGCCGCTGCTCCCGATTCACGGCTGTCCCCGCCGCCACGCTCGATCCACCGCTGTCCCCGCCGCCACGCTCGCCACTGTCCCCGCCGCCGCTCCCGATCCACCGCTGTCCCCGCCGCCACGCTCGATCCACCGCTGTCCCCGCCGCCACGCTCGATCCACCGCTGTCCCCGCCGCCACGCTCACCGCTGTCCCCACCGCCACGCTCGATCCACCGCTGTCCCCGCCGCCACGCTCACCGCTGTCCCCGCCGCCACGCTTGATCCACCGCTGTCCCCGCCGCCACGCTCGATCCACCGCTGTCCCCGCCGCCACGCTCACCGCTGTCGCCACCGCCACGCTCGATCCACCGCTGTCCCCGCCGCCACGCTCACCGCTGTCCCCGCCGCCACGCTCACCGCTGTCCCCATCGCCACGCTCGATCCGCCGCTGTCCCCACCGCCACGCTTGATCCACCGCTGTCCCCACCGCCACGCTCGATCCACCGCTGTCCCCGCCGCCACGCTCGCCACTGTCCCCGCCGCCACGCTCGCCGCCGCTCCCGATCCACCGCTGTCCCCGCCGCCACGCTCGCCGCTGTCCCCGCCGCCGTCGCACCCACCTTTTTCAGCCGCTGCTGCCCCCGAATCGGCCGCCGCCTCCTTCATCGCCACTACACCTCCTATCCCTCCATGTGCTGCAAGTTACCCTCCCCCCACATGTGGGGGGAGGGTGGCTTGCAGTGCTCCACATGTGGGGGGAGGGTGGCTTGCAGTGCTCCACATGTGGGGGGAGGGTGGCTTGCAGTGCTCCACATGTGGGGGGAGGGTGGCTTGTAGTGCTCCACATGTGGGGGGAGGGTGGCTTGCAGCACATGTGGGGGGGGAGGTTGGCTTGCAGCACATGTGGGGGGAGGGTGGCTTGCAGTGCTGCAAGCCACCCTCCCCCCACATGTGCTGCAAGCCACCCTCCCCCCCCACATGTGCTGCAAGCCACCCTCCCCCCTCCATGTTCTGGGGGCCACCCTCCTCTATGTGCCATCTCTCTCTCCCATCAGACTCTGCCCCCCTCCCCGATCTGCTGCCTGCTTTCTCCCATCCTCTTCATCTACTGCCCCCTCTCACCCTCCTCAATCTGTTGCCTCCTTCATCTGCTGCCTCTTCTGTCTGCTGTGATCCTGCTGCCTAGATCCATCCTGTAAGGTAGGTATCCCCATCTCACCTCCCCCCCCATCCTCTGCCGCTCCTCCACCCGCTGCGCCATTTCCCATCATCCATCCGCTGCGCCCTTTCCCATCTTCTGCCGCTCCTCCACCCGCTGCGCCATTTCCCATCATCCATCCGCTGCGCCCTTTCCCATCCTCTGCCGCTCCTCCATCCGCTGCGCCATTTTCCATCTTCCATCCGCTGTGCCCTTTCTCATCTGCCGCCCCGCCCTCTCGCATCGCATTATCCAGCGCAGTTGCTCACTTCCAGACTGCAGTGGATGATGCGATGCGAGACTCGTGCATCGCTCTCACGTTTGGCACTGGTCTTAGTGGCAGGCGCTCATATTTTTTTTTTTTTTTTACTGATGTCTGTATTTTTTATTTCGCCAAACTAATTTTTTTTGTATGGGGGGGTCTAGTTTCCAAAATGGGATCACATGTGGGGGAGCTCCATTGTTTAGGCACCTCAGGGGGTCTCCAAATGCAACATGGCGTCTGCTAATAATTCCAATCAATTTTACTGTGAAATGGCGCTCCTTCTCTTCTGAGCCCCGCCGTACGCCCAAACAATTGATTTCCACCACATATGAGGTACCTGTGTACTCAGGAGAAATTGCACAATACGTTTTATGGTGCATTTTTTCCTGATACCCTTGTGAAAAAAAAGCTACCTGTTTGAAAAAACAATTTTGTGGTAAAAAAAATAATAAAATATTTTCAAGGCTGAACATTACAAACGTTTGTGAAGCCTCCAGGGGTTCAAAGTGCTCACTAAATAGCTAGATAAATTCCATGAGGGGTCTAGTTTCCAAAATGGGATCACATGTGGGGGAGCTCCATTGTTTAGGCACTTCAGGGGGGTCTCCAAACGCAACATGGCGTCCGCTAATAATTCCAACCAATTTTGCTGTGAAATGGCGCTCCTTGCCTTCCGAGTCCTGCTGTGTGCCCAAACATTTGATTTCCACCACATATAAGGTATCTGCGTACTCAGGAGAAAATGCACAATACATTTTATGGTGCATTTTTTCCTGATACCGTTGTGATAAAAAAAGCTACCTGGTTGAAGCAACAGTTTTGTGGTAAAAAAAAATTTTTCTTTTCATGGCTCAACGTTACAAACTTACTTCTATGAAGCCCCCACAGGTTCAAAGTGCACATCAAACATCTAGAAAAAATATTTGAGGGCTCTAGTTTCCAAAATGGGGTCACTTGTGGGGGAGCTCCATTGTTTAGGCACTTCAGGGAGTCTTCAAACCCGACATGGCGTCCGCTAATGAGTGCAGCTAATTTTGCACTCAAAAATTCAAATGGCGCTCCTTGCCTTCCGAGTCCTGCCGTGTGCCCAAACATTTGATTTCCACCACATATGAGGTATCTGCGTACTCAGGAGAAAATGCACAATACATTTTATGATGCATTTTTCCTGATACCCTTGTGAAAATACTAATTTTTATGGCTAAAGTAACATTTTTGTGTTAAAAAAGTAAAATTTTCATTTTTTCGTCTACATTGCTTTGGTTGCTGTGAAGCTCCTAAAGGGTTAATAAACTTCTTGGATGTGGTTTTGAGCAGAGTGAGGGGTGCAGATTTTAGAATGGGGTCACTTTTGGGTATTTTCTGTCGCCTAGGTTTCTCAAATCACTCCAAATGTGATGTGGTACCTAAAAATTTTTTTTATGTAAATTTTGTTGGAAAAATGAGAAATTGCTGATGAACTTTGAACCCTTCTAACTTCCTAACGGAATTTTTTTTTTTTCAAAAATTGCGCTGGTGTAAAGCAGACAAGTGGGAAATGTTATTTAGTAACTATTTTGTGTGACATATCTCTCAGATTTATGGGCATAAAATTTCAAATTTTGAAAATTGCGAAATTTTCAAAATTTTCGCCAAATTTCCGAAATTTTCACAAATTAACGCAAAACATATCTGCCTAAATTTACCACTGACAGGAAGTACAATATGTCACGAAAAAACAAGCTCAGAATCGCCAGGATCCGTTGAAGTGTTCCAGAGTTATAACCCGTCAAAGTGACACTGGTCAAAATTGCAAAAAATGGCCGGGTCTTTAAGATGAAAACAGGCTGGGGGCTGAAGGAGTTAATCAGCTCGCGATACAACTTCCCCTGGTGTAGGTACAGCCAGGTCCGTTCTTGCCACAGGCGTTGGGCTTTGGCCGGAGCGGCAGGGTCTATCCTAGCAACGCCTTGTTCCACCAGGATCATGACTAGGCGGACCGCGGGTGCCTGGTCTTGAGCTTCCTGCCACTCCTGACTGGGCAGCGGGTCCAGGTTCACCCGTTGTTGATGGACATGCACCTTCTCAGTTGGCGGCCGGTGAAATGCAGGCAACTCAATCTCTTCGAGGTCGTCATCCTCGGACCCTTCTTCCGACAGGTGGGGCATCCGAGAGAGTGCATCAGCATTAACGTTGGCACGGCCGGCCCTGTACTTGATGGTGAAATCGTAGTTGGCTAGCCTGGCCACCCACCGCTGCTCCAACGCGCCCAGCTTGGCTGTGTCCAGGTGGGTCAGCGGGTTATTATCTGTGAAAGCGGTGAATTTAGCTGCTGCCAGGTAATGGCGGAACCGCTCGGTGATAGCCCACACCAGCACCAGGAGCTCAAGCTTGAAGGAGCTGTAGTTCTCAGGGTTCCTTTCAGTCGGTCGGAGCTTTCGGCTAGCATAAGCAATCACTTTTTCCTTTCCGTCTTGGACCTGGGATAGGACTGCCCCCAAGCCCACATTGCTGGCATCGGTGTAGAGGATGAATGGGTGGCTGTAATCAGCGTACGCTAGGATTTCCTCTCCGGTCAGGGCCGCTCTCAGCTGGCGGAAGGATTCCTCATGCCTTTCTTCCCACACCAGTGGGGCTCCTAGGGGTCTACCACCTTTGGTCTGTCCCACGAGGAGGTCTTGCATGGGGGCAGCCATCTTCGTGTACCGCTTGATGAAGCGACGGTAATACCCCACCAGGCCCAAGAACTGCCTCGCTTCCCTCACCGTGGTCGGCCTCGGCCAGTCCTGGATGGCGGTGATTTTCTCGGGGTCGGGGGCGACACCCTCCGCACCCACCACATGTCCAAGGTACTGCACTCTGGGCTTCAGCAGATAACACTTGGAGGGCTTCAACTTCATCCCATACTTAGCAAGGGACACGAACACCTCAGCTAGGTTCTCCAGGTGGGCTTCATACGTTTGTGAGTACACAATCACATCATCCAAGTACAGCAAGACGGTCTCGAAATTTAGGTGTCCCAGACAGCATTCCATCAGCCGTTGGAAGGTCCTGGGGGCATTGCACAGCCCTAACGGCATGCTGTTGAACTCGCAGAGTCCCATAGGAGTGGTGAAGGCAGTTTTCTCTCGATCTTCAGGCGCCACGGCCACCTGCCAGTACCCGCTGGTGAGGTCAAGGGTAGAGAAGTAGTTTGCGGTTTTCAGCGCGGCCAGGGACTCTTCAATGCGGGGCAGAGGGTAAGCATCCTTATGCGTTATCTGGTTAATCTTCCGGTAATCCACACACATCCGCATGGTGCCGTCCTTCTTCTTAACCAGCACCAACGGGGCAGCCCAGGGACTACAGCTGTCCCTAATAACCCCCGCCTCCTTCATGTTCCTCAACATGTCTTTGGCGCATTGGTAGTGTGCAGGGGGAATAGGCCTGTATCTCTCTTTAATAGGGGGTGTTCCCCGGTGGGGATGTGGTGTTGGACCCCTTTAATCTGCCCAAAATCCAGAGGATGTTTGCTAAAAACTCGCTCATACTCCCGTACCACCCGGTATACCCCTTCTTTGTGATGTGTAGGGGTATTGTCAGTGCCTACGTGTGGCTCTCGGCACCACTCATCTAACTCCCCTAGGGATGGGTGGGGACTGGCAGTAGGCGGTGAGATCGGGGGCACGGCCTCATGGATGGTGTGGGGATCTAGAGTGAGCAACTTGGCAAGGGTAGCGTACCGGGGAAGCCTAACCTCTTCCTCCCCACAGTTCAGCACCCTCACAGGCACCCTTCCTTTCTTGACGTCCACCACCCCTCGGGCGGCTATCACTGTGGGCCAGTGTTCAGAGGGCATGGGCTCTACCATGGCGGGATAGTCTCGCCCTTGGGGACCTACCGCTGCCCTACACCAAATCATCATCTCGCTCCTGGGAGGCACAATCAAAGGGGCTGCATCCATCACTCTCACTCCCCCAATCTCTCCTCCTGTCGAGTTCACATGCTGGCGATACATCAGGGCCCAGATCTCACGCTGTACCGCTCTCTGTCGGCTCCCCGCCGCCGTGGCAGCCAGCTGCTGCAGTAGGGTCAGCACATCACTCATGCAGTGCTCCATCACAATGGTCCCTAGCACCACTTTCGGGTCATGATCACTGGGTTCATTCATTATCACAATCATTCCCTGGTGTTGCAGTTCAGCTCGTCCCACGGTCATGGCCACTTGTTTGTACCCCACTTGCGTCAATGGGAGCCAATCAGCGGCAATCAGTGTCATGCTACCATCGGGGGAGGGCAAGTTCGTCCTTCCCCCAATACCGTTGATACAGTGTGTATGGTATTGTGGTTACCTGGGATCCAGTGTCCAGGAGAGCCATCACCGGTATGCCGTCCACGGCCACGGGGATGATGGGCCGGGCTCCGATGTACCGGTCCCGCCAGTCTGGGGGGCCATGGGGTTCTACTCCTGAGGATTGGCCCGTGGCCCCAGGGGTTGCTCTTTAACGGACACCGTCGGGAGTAGTGGCCGGGTTTGCTGCACCTGTAACAGATCGGGGGTCCATACCGTGAGTCATTGGCCCTTCTCCGCTGCATCCAGGGGACGTCTTCAGGGCTGTCGGCGAGCTGCATCTTCGCCGGGGCCTGGGATCTGGTCGGAGGCTGGAGTTCGGCGAGGATCTTGGCGAGGTCCCCATCCATGCGGCGGACCTGGGCAGCGAGAACGTCCATCGTTTCGCTTGGGGCTGCAGGTACTGGAGGTGCTGGTAGGGTAGGGGCCACCATGACGGGAGCAGTCTCAGCTGGCCATGGGGCTGGCTCAGGGACTTCCGATGCGGGGGGTTGCAGAGCTTTAATGGCCCGTTCCTTTAACATGGCAAAGTCCACATCAGGATGTTCTAGGGCCCACAGCCGAAGTTGTTTGCGGTCCTCCAAGGACCTCATCCCCTGCACAAACTGTTCACTTAACTTTTGTTGCTGTCCGCACTGTTGATGGTGTCCACCCGCTTCAGTGTGCGGAGTGCGGTTTGCAGGCGCAAGGCATAGTCCCGAATACTATCCGCGGGCCGTTGCCGGCATTGATAAAACTGCATCCGCAACTCGGCCTCGGTACGGGTCTCAAAGACAGTCTGCAGCTTCTCAAAGATGGTGGCTACAGAGGACCGGTCCCCCTCGGCCCAGGTCTCCGCCTCCTGCTCAGCCGCGCCGGTTAGCTGCCCCAGCACTAGCGCTGCACGATGCTTATCAGTCAGGGGGTACAGTTCCAGTAGCGGACTAAGCTTCTTCCGGAAGACCTGCAGGGCGTCAGGTTTCCCATTGTACTGCGGCAGCCAGGCAGCTCCGGGCACATAGGGCAAGGAGAACGGCATCACCTGAGCGAGAGCTGGGGCCGCGGCGCCCCCCGCCAGCGCGGCCGGGAGCTGGGTGGGCCCATTCCCATCTACGGGTGCCACTGCGACTGCGACCGCCGCTCCTCCAGCGGCTCCGTCAGGCGCAGACATCTTGTTTCCGTCCCCCTTAGTCTCTTTCCGGCTCCTCCTCTACAGGGGCGAGGTTTAGGCCTTCGCGCCTCCACTGCTCGAGGAGACGCTCGAGCTGGAATTTTTCGCGCCCAAGAAGGCAGATTCTCCAAATTTTCGGCCGGACACCTCCGGCGGTCACAAGGCGCACCTCTACCAGACGGCAGAGCGGTAAGATCCTGTTCGTGACGCCAAGTTGTCGCGGGCGGGGAGGGCGCGCTGCGCTCACCCACTGCTCGGGTCCGGCACGGCTACTGCTTCGCTTGCTGCTCGGTGGTGGCTCAAGCGGTGGGCCGGATCCCGGGGCCTCGAGCGGCGCTCCTCGCCCGTGAGTGAAAGGGGGCTGGTTTTGGGGATTTATATTGTCCGTGACGCCACCCACGGTTGTGGTGAGATTGTGACACCACCGCTGCTCTGGACGGGGATCCCGGGAGCGATGACTGGGAGCAGCTTGGATGTTGGTTCTCCCCTCCATGGGTAGGGGGTTGGTTGTCCCGGGGCCCGGTGAGGGTTAAGGATGGCAGGCGGGTTACGGGGCCTGGCGAGGTGCAGGGTCGCGGGGGCAGCGCTGTGCCGCACGGCACGGTAGTCCTCACTCAGCCAATGACGAAGACAAAGTCCTTGGTAAAACACACGGCTGGATGGACGGGGCCCACTGGCGGCTGCGGTGGTTTCTGCTCCTGGTAGGTTGATGGTGACTGCCTTTCCCTGCACCTGTGTTGTGTTACGGTTCCAATGGCTTCCCACCGGTAACCCGCTCCCCAGCTTGGATGGATGCTGAGGGAGCCCCTTTTGCCGCAGGCTCTGGCCATGGGAACTGTAGTCTTGGCGGTGGCTGTGTTTCCCTTCACAGTTTGAGCTGTCGCCTTCTATCGGGACTTGACTGCTGGGAAACCCAGGAGGTTCCCTTCGCTAACGGATTTGACAAATTGGACGGCGACTCCTAGCCTTGTCGGGGTCCGTAAGCCCTGCCGGATGGTGCTGGCTTCTCTTTGCTCACCGGTCCGGTACCGCCGGGCCACCGCCCATCCACGGTCCTTTCGGTTCGCTCCAATCGGCCTCTCCTGCAGACGGTCACCACCGTCTGCCAACCTTGCTGTACCGTCCGGGCCACACACCCGGACCGACTTCAGACTGCTCCTCTACCACTTTACTTCCTCTCACTTCCACTTCCAACTTTCAACTCTAGAACTCATCTGATCTGTTTTCCCGCCTCCAGGACTGTGAACTCTCCTCGGTGGGCGGGGCCAACCGCCTGGCCCACCCCCTGGTGTGGACATCAGCCCCTGGAGGGAGGCAACAAGGATTTTGTGTTTGACTTAGGTGTGCCTAACCGGGGTGTGGGGTGTGTTGGTGTTGTACTGTGACGACCTGGCTTGTCCAGGGCGCCACACCTCCACGTGGAGTCCCTGAAGGTAATGCACCGACACAACACCTGTGGGGCACCACAACATCTGGCGTCACGAACAAGGTAAGGACTAGACCTGTACAGACAGGTGACCATGTGCCTGGACGGTCCGCTTAAAAAGTTTGAAGCGCCGCCATATTGCCACCATGAAAAGCGCGCTGAAAACCAACAGCAGCCCGCGCTAGAAAAAGTTACCACCCACGAAGAGGTGTGGCTACCCAGAGAACCCCTGCAGCGTGCTGACCTCAGGTGTGATGGAAGGAGCTCTGACCTTACCCGGAAGAGAAGTACAAGGCTGGTTGAAAAAGAAAGAAAAAGCAAAAGTCTGCTATTAGAGGCAAAGCTGCAAGCAGAGGTCACGAGTCTGCAGCAGGAAGCAAAGGTGAAAGGCTCTGCAGAGGCGATGCTGAGAGCAGAGGAAATGGCATCTGAAGACAGAAACCCAGAGCCAGGCTCCGCTGCCTGGTGGGACTGGGAGCTTGCCCAGTTCTGCAACAGGTTGGAAGCCAGGATCGTGCAGCAGATCAGGGAAGAACGCACGGAGCTCCGAGAGATGGCTACAGCGGTGTGGGCTTATGAGAAGCGGACCGCGCGACGAACGCCACACCGGGCGGCGACGACTCAGACCTTAATGATGCTGCCGATGGGTGAGTTCTGTGCTGCCCCTGCCCGCTTGAGTGCACCGACCCTGCCAGCACTGCCATATCTTGAGCCTGCTGCGATGCCCGCGGCATGCCACGCTGCCACGCCCGCTGAGACACCTGCTGCGACCCCGGAGGCGACGCCCTTGCGGATCCCTGCTGAGAGACCCGTGGTTCCCGCAGAGATGCCCTACTTGGCCCGCCAAGACCAGGCCGCTGCCACGCTAGGCTTGGCCCGCTAAGACCCCGCCGCAGCAGCGACGCTCATCAATTCCGCAGAAGTGATGCTGACCCAGGCCGCCGCCATGCTAGGCCCGGCCCGCCAAGACCTGGCCGCCACCACGCAAGGCACAGCCCGCCAAGACCAGGCCGCAGCCCCGCCAGGTGCGGCCCGCCAAGACCAGGCCGCCGCCATGCTAGGCTCGGCCCGCCAAGACCAGGCCGCCGCCACGCCAGGCGCGGCCCGCCAAGATCAGGCCGCAAGGCCATCTACCCCGGCCTGTAAGGCCAGAGCAGACACCGCTCCCCAGCCCAAGGAAGTGGACCCCCCGGGAGAAGACCCCGAATACTTAAAGTTCAAGGTGGATCTGGAGACCCATTTCCCAAAAGAGTTGGTGGACCAGTATCTGCTCCCTCCACATTCCTACAAGAAGACTCCAATAACATCCACGATAAAAAGCCCACCGCCCTGGCCTGCTGATGAGGTCCCATCCCAGCACTACAACGAGAGGAGTGCTCAAGAGTACTAAGGGGGAGGAAAGGCCCAGAACCAGAGATGTTGCCATACTCCCGCTGGGATGAGGAGAGCCCGACACTAACAGAAGATACAACCACAGATGATGACGACAGGTGCCACAGCCCTACAGGCAAAAGCCCTGGTGAAGAAGAGTCCATGTAAAGTGAAGAAGTACAGCAAGTTTTGAAGTTTTGCAATGTTTTAAGTTTAAGTAAAGCGCCCACATGAACTTATGTGAGAACCTGTTTACCAAGCACACTTTGCACCAGTTTTTGTGCACTTTTGAAAAAATACGAACCTTAAGGCTATGAACAGGCTATAGCCACAAACTCTCGCAGTGTACATAGTTACCTTGAATGGTACCACCACCAAAGCCAGCCTGTTTAGGGGCCTGGCTCGCCTGTGACCAGGGAGCATGCCTGTTTATGGAGCCTGGCTCTCCACCGCAAGAGGGTACCTGGTCAGCACCAACTGTGGAGGCCACCTCTACATCCTGCCAGAAGAGGCTGAAGGAGCGGCTCCACCAGGCCAGGTATACCCTGAAACCACCAGACCAAGAAAGCCGCCTCTACATCCTGCCAGAAGTGGCTGAAGGTGCGACGGGAGAGGAAGATTGGAGGAAAGGTTGGGATAGAGCTGACCCAGACCTGGTTACCAAAAGGACCGGTGACCTGCCTCCTGAGAGGGTTTTGGGTGGGTTAATGGACTTGTGGGTGGAGGGTGGTGGAAAATGGTACCTGGTATGTTTTATAATGTTTTAAATGCTTTTGTAATGACCAGAGGTCCTATTAAGATCCAGTGAGTCACAGACCGAGACTGAGGCAGAAATGAACAACAGTATTTTACTGAAATGGGGATCAAATTACGGTGAAATGTAGAATATAATAAGCTCAAAATCCCCTTAAAAACATTACCATTAATAATTTCACACACTAAGCGTTAGCCGAAAATCAATGCACCGATCTCAGAGATCCCAGGATATGTAAATCACATTTAGGACCCGGAACAAATTTACCTACACGTTAAACTTATCAAACTGGAAAGACGATGTAAATTAGGTGAGGGTGGTCTGATGGAACCTCTGAGATGGCGCACTGAGTATAACTTATCACAGATAATAATACAATACACTAAATTAATGATGACTATACACTTATCACAGGGATACCCGGGTATCTCAAAACCTATGGTACCATTAAACTCCAATGTAACTTTACACCGGTGTGTTTCCACGTGGGCTGCAGCAAGTCCAGAAAAATAAAAATAAAAATAAAACTTTGGCGCCAAAAATAAGTACTTATTGCAAAAAGAAAACAAAGTTTGGCAGCTATCAGCCAATGCCAGAGTCACCTGTCCAGCACTTTAATTCTGTAGCCTCAGGACGCAGTCTGGGGATCACTCCTCTCCAGGGCTTGTCAGAATCCTTCCAATGGGGATGGCACCGGACGCCGTCTCTCTTGTCGCAGTCACTCACGGCCTTACTGGACATCAATCACTTGCTCTGTCAGGGAGGGAAACATCTCCTCCGCTTCTCCTCAGACGCTCTTTCAGTTGGACCCAGGTCCGCACAACTGGATCGCTTATCACACAGTGATGTGGTATTGTCTCCGCAATTTCTGTTTCCCTTCACTCTCCTCAGATGCCGTCACTGGCTCTGTTCACCAACAAGTCTCTTGTTCACCAACCGGGGCTTACAACCAACTTTTTAAGGTCTATATTGCTTCACCTGCTCTGTTGACAAAACCCGTTGCCATGGACACCACACTCCCTCTCTCATTTCCTGGATCTCCACAACTACTTCCTGTTTATCGCTCAGACAGACAGGCAGACTCTGCAGGGTCCTAATGCTCGCCCTGTATTGTCATAGTTCACTCTCTTACATGCCACCCCACTAGAGGTTGGCGTCCTCGACATACCTCCCCACTCAAAATCATCCTGTGCGTAACGCTGAGGGGGTATTCCTGCCGTAGGTCGAGTGGTTCTCCGAAGGTCCTGCCCAACGGATTCTGTCCCCGAAGGGGCAGGAGTCCCTTCAGAAGTGTCATCAGAGGAAAGGCGTGACGCTGCCTCCTCGTGAAGTGCGACACCCCGTGACCCATTATTCATGTCAGGTGGCTGACTCAAGCCCTCACCCTCGGAAGGACATACCACCGGCTCAACACTCTTTCCACACAGGTGCAGATCATTCACAGGGGGCAGATAAACAGGTGCAGAGGAGGGCTCATCATCAAACTCAAAAACATCAGGAGTACCTGACCCTTGGGACACAGCCTCTGGTTCCGTAGAAACGGGAGCCACGTCCTCAAACCAGCACCGTTGTAGCATGTTACGGTGAAGATTACGAGTGAGCCCCCCTGTCCCCACGGGCTCGACCTCATAGACTGGAATCTCAGGGTTCACTCGTCTCTTTATCAGGTATGGGGTCGCCTCCCATCGATCGGCCAGTTTCCCTGTCGGTCGTTTGACCCTTACCAACACTCTATCCCCTGGGGAGAAAGGTTCCGTCTGCACAGGCCTCGTGTCCCTATGAGACACCTGATTGAGTCTATTACCCACGACCTGATGCACCACTCTCAGTCGCCGCTGGTGTTCCCGAACCCACTCAGATGCAGTCCGAGGGGAATCAGAGGAGGGATCTGGCATGTTCAAATCTTCAATATCCCTCCCGGGTCTCCCAAACATCAACATGTGTGGCGAATAGCCCGTAGTGCCGTGCAATCGATTGTTGTAGGCCCACATTAGTTCAGGGAGGTACTCAGGCCAGTGGCCCTGCTGCCCTTCCTCTAATGTTCTCATCATCTGTATCAAGGTACGATTGAAACGCTCACAGGCCCCATTTCCTTGGGGATGGTAAGGTGTCGTTCTTGAATGCGCTATGCCATATAGCCGGCGTAGCTCTTCCATTAGTGTCCCCTGGAAACATGCCCCCTGGTCTGAGTGTATCCTTTGCGGACACCCAAACACTTGGAGAAAATGACGACACACAGCCTTAGCCGCCGACTCCGCTGTCTGATCTCTTGTCGGCACTGCCACAGCATATTTAGTGAAGTGGTCTGTCATTACCAAGCAATAGGAGCACCCAGACGTCGAGTATCCTATCAGGACATAATCAATCATGAGCATTTCCAAGGGGGCAGACGTTTTAATGGTTTGAGTAGGGGCCCGCTGCTCAGGACTCTTACTGAGCCCACAGACCCGACATTGCCGACATGCCTCCGCTACCATCCCTCCCAAGTCAGGGCAATAGAGGATTCGCTATAACCACTGAAGTGTCTTTTCACTACCAAAGTGGGCTCCCTTCTCATGTGCCTCGCGGGCAACCACCGGACCCATCCCTACAGGGATAACCAGTTGGTACCGGTGTTGCAGCTCAGATGGCAGATACACCTTACGATACAAAAGATCCTGTTCCACACACAACTTATCCCACTGTCGCAATAATTTAATTCCTTCTGCGGATAGTTGGGCCTTGTCCTCTGCACTCGGCCAAATCCCATTTTGTGCCCAGGTGCGCACTCGCGAGATGTCTGGACACTCGTTCTGATCTTTTGCCCAATCTGATGGTGTTTTTCCCAGGACACACGGCATCCCTGATGCCACCCCACTTGAATGTACCACACTGCGGAAGATAGGTACCTGCCCCAAGTCAGGGGTCTCTGTGTCCTCGAGCTGGTCATCAATGCTTTCTCCCCTAAATCCAAGGGGTACCCTCGACAATGCGTCCGCATTACCGTTTTCTCGCCCCGAGCGAAACTTAATCTGATAATTAAACTTAGCAAGGCGAGCGACCCATCGCTGCTCCAACGCTCCCAGTTTCGCATTCTCTAAGTGAGCAAGAGGGTTATTATCGGTCATGACCAACACCTCAGCTCCCATTAGATACTCAGCAAAGCGCTCCGTCATTGCCCACACAAGGGCTAACAGCTCTAGGCGAAACGAACTATAATTAGCCGGATTGCGCTCAGTGTCCCTTAAAGACCTGCTGCCATAGGCAATGACCCGCTCCCGGCCATCCTGAATTTGGGCCAGTACCGCCCCCAACCCGTGAAGACTACCGTCAGTGTACAACAGGAAAGGGGTATCAAACCTGGCATATGCCAACAAAGGGGCACTTGTTAGGGCGGCTTTCACCTCGTCAAATGCCTTTTGCTGCTGAGGCCCCCATTGGATAGGGCGGTTGCGAGGACCCAGCGCCGACCCTCTTAAAAGTTCATTCAGGGGACCCACTACTTGTGAAAACCTGGGCACAAATCGTCGATAGTACCCTGCCAATCCCAAGAAAGCCCGCACCTCCCGTAGAGTCTGAGGAGGTGCCCACCCCTGTACCGCTAAGATCTTACTGACTGAGGGTAACACCCCGTCGGGAGTCACCACATGGCCTAGATACTCTATGCGACTCTTGAACAGTTGACATTTCTTTGGTTTTATCTTTAGGCCATGGCGACTGAGACGTTGGAGCACTTGGCGCAACTTCTCAAGATGGTCTTCAAATGACGTTCCGAACACCACGATGTCATCTAGATATATCAATACCGATTCAAAATTCAGGTCGCCTAAACAGTGTTCCATAAGGCGTTGAAAGGTCCCCGGGGCATTACTGAGTCCGAACGGCATCCGGTTGAATTCATAGAGCCCCATTGGCAGAACAAATGCTGTCTTTGCCCGATCTTTTTCAGCCATTGGTACCTGCCAATATCCACTCGCCAGGTCCAACGTTGAAAAGTATTTGGCCCGTCCTAATGCAGACAGGGACTTTGGCTCTCTCGTATTATTTGATTGTCGAGCATACTGGCGACCATGCCCTTCACCTCTTGATAAAGTGTCGGGGGAATCTGACGATAACGTTCTCTAATGGGAGGGGTGTCCCCCGTGGGGATCTCATGCTCAATCGTCGGTGAGCACCCAAAGTCTTCTTCATGTCGCGAGAAGGTCTCTTCATGTTCCCACACGACCCTCTCCAACTGCTCTAGTTGCACGGAAGTCAGTTCCTCCCGATCTACTCCCATTTGATCCATGATCACACGACCATTCCATTCTTCGGTAGGAGATTCAGCCCCTGCTACTTCGACCGCATATGTCCAGGATGACTGTGGGTCTGGCCGCAATTCAATCACCGCTTTGTCAGGCATCTTCCCCTCTGGCACGAACAGTTCAGCCAGGATGGTCCCAGCAGGAATGGTAATAGCCTCCTCCAACACGTTAATGCATCTGACTGGCACCCGTCCATTCTTCACAATCGTCAGAGACCGGGCCACATGCACCTTGGCACAAGAGGACTTCTCTGGGGCTGGCTCAAGTAATACCTCAAGTCCATTCAGCCTCTGCGCCGCCCCCACTGGCAACATCAAGAGTTCCTCCTGTCGGGGCGCCAGTGAAATCGTGGTCCGTGATGGCACTCGGACAAGGCCCACCCGGCCCCCAGGGACTGCACTTTTCAGCAGATCACAGTTTAACACTAGGCGGTGTAACATTCTCTGTGTCGGTCGGTGACCTGTAGCACGAGTCCAGTAACGGGGTCCCTCACGGGCATACATCTGATGATTTAGATCTCGCAGAATGTTCATTCCCAGTGTCACTTCCATCCCTCTTCTAGGGGGGTGGTCCACCAGCACTACCCCTTTCTGACCCAGCTCTTGACCAAACATTTTCAGTCTCATCCACACGATCCCTTTCACCGTCAGCTGGCCATTGTTAGCGGCAGTAAGTCTTATCATTCGACCATCTTCGGGAACCACTAGTTGACTGAAGTATTTCTCGAAAACTTCTAGAGGCATAATGGTACATTCAGATCCCGTATCAACCAAGCAATTCATCTTCCGTCCTTCAAATTCTGCTTCTAAAACTGGACTCCATGCAAACAAATCTTGCTCATTCCGTTGGAGGCTTTGTGAGGGGGGGGCCGCTGCGAATTGCCCCCTCAAGGCAGCGGCTGGGAGTTTAACGTCGGCGGAGGAGTCTCGGGGACTGTGGACATCCGGCAGTATCGTGAGATGTGTCCCCGGTGGCCGCACCTCCAGCAGGTGACTGCTCCCCGTGGACGGGGGCTTGAGTCATTCAAAGAGGGCGGTCTGGCTGTCGGTGAAATCACCATCCCAGAGGGTGTAGCTGGTGGCCTCTCCAGGGGAGTAGGGGACGACCCAGCTCTGATTTTAGACACTTCCAGCTTTAGCTCCTTCAACTCAGCACGCAGAGCTTGTACAACATCTACCAGTCCTTCCGCTCCTGACAATTGCATTCCACCTCCCTCCAGCCGTGTACTGTCCACAGCTCCTTGAACTACCAGAGTGGACTCTGCCTCCCTTTCCACCGCGGCCTGGTAAATCTGCCAGAAAGATATTTCTGGGGTAGCCCGGGCCACCTCATACAGTTTATCCCGAAGGAGCCTGTTAGCTAACCCTGTGATGAATTGTTCCCGGAGCAAGTGGTCTACCCCCCGGAACGCTCCCAGGGCCCCTGGGTCTAGTCGCTGCACTTCATTCAATGTTTCCTGTAGCGTATTAGAGTACTGCATCAGAGACTCACTTTCCTTTTGAGGGCGGTTAAAGAAAAATGATCGAAGCTGGGTCACACGGGCCCGGCCCCCAGAACTCCCCTCTAACAGTACCAAAATTTTCTCTAACGTACTTCTCTCAGCCTCAGGTCGTACCATCACCGTCCGCCTAGCGTCGCCTTCTAGTGCATTCAATGCCAGTTCTGCTCGTAATGCGGGAGTCAGATTACACATCCGCAGAATACTCTGGACCCTCTCCGCCCAATCCTGCAACGCCATGTTACGCCCGTCGTATTTCGGCATGTGCTGAAGTAAAGCTCCTACCGGTACATGCCCTCCCCCATTCGCCGCGGCTGCCAAAAGATCCGCACCCAGCAGCGGGGCTGCTGATGCGGTGGGATCATTTCTTCCCTCGCCGCCTCCGTCCATGACAAACACTGGATCCTGCCGACTACGCCAAAAATGTAATGACCAGAGGTCCTATTAAGATCCAGTGAGTCACAGACCGAGACTGAGGCAGAAATGAACAACAGTATTTTACTGAAATGGGGATCAAATTACGGTGAAATGTAGAATATAATAAGCTCAAAATCCCCTTAAAAACATTACCATTAATAATTTCACACACTAAGCGTTAGCCGAAAATCAATGCACCGATCTCAGAGACCCCAGGATATGTAAATCACATTTAGGACCCTGAACAAATTTACCTACACGTTAAACTTATCAAACTGGAAAGACGATGTAAATCAGATGAGGGTGGTCTGATGGAAACTCTGAGATGGCGCACTGAGTATAACTTATCAGACTGGAAAGACGATGTAAATCAGATGAGGGTGGTCTGATGGGACCTCTGAGATGGCGCACTGAGTATAACTTATCACACATAATAATACAATACACTAAATGAACGATGACTATACACTTATCACAGGGATACCCGGGCATCTCACAACCTATGGTATCATTAAACTCCAATGTAACTTTACACCGGTGTGTTTCCACGTGGGCTGCAGCAAGTCCAGAAAAATAAAAATAAAAATAAAACTTTGGCGCCAAAAATAAGTACTTATTGCAAAAAGAAAACAAAGTTTGGCAGCTATCAGCCAATGCCAGAGTCACCTGTCCAGCACTTTAATTCTGTAGCCTCAGGACGCAGTCTGGGGATCACTCCTTTCCAGGGCTTGTCAGAATCCTTCCAATGGGGATGACACCGGACGCCGTCTCTCTTGTCGCAGTCACTCACGGCCTTACTGGACATCAATCACTTGCTCTGTCAAGGGGGGAAACATCTCCTCAGCTTCTCCTTAGACGCTCTTTCAGTTGGACCCAGGTCCGCACAACTGGATCGCTTATCACACAGTGATGTGGTATTGTCTCCGCAAT
The DNA here is from genome assembly GCF_048569485.1 of Anomaloglossus baeobatrachus. Taxonomy (NCBI): domain Eukaryota; kingdom Metazoa; phylum Chordata; class Amphibia; order Anura; family Aromobatidae; genus Anomaloglossus; species Anomaloglossus baeobatrachus. The sequence goes on along the minus strand of NC_134358.1, from coordinate 11,316,197 downwards.
TTCTGTTTCCCTTCACTCTCCTCAGATGCCGTCACTGGCTCTGTTCACCAACAAGTCTCTTGTTCACCAACCGGGGCTTACAACCAACTTTTTAAGGTCTATATTGCTTCACCTGCTCTGTTGACAAAACCCGTTGCCATGGACACCACACTCCCTCTCTCATTTCCTGGATCTCCACAACTACTTCCTGTTTATCGCTCAGACAGACAGGCAGACTCTGCAGGGTCCTAATGCTCGCCCTGTATTGTCATAGTTCACTCTCTTACACTTTCACCATTTTTATGCATTTTAAAATGTTGTCTTGCAGCCCGAGGACGTGCTGGTGATAACTAAGGGGGAATGTGGTGCCCCTGACCTGGTCAGGCACCACTGAGTACTGCACCCATGCTGAGGGCAGTACAATACAGGTAATCCAGGAGGCTGACCGAGGTGTGACTACACAGGCGCATAATAATCAGGTCTCACACATGGACCTTTGAGTGGACCCCTGGGGAATCCAGGAGGGGGCGTGGCCTCCATCTCCACTCAAGGGGTGTGGTAGAGAGCCTGGTTGCTAGGTGGTGTAGGCAAGAACAGGAGAGGAGGAGCAGTAGTGAGCCAGTTTAGTGTGTGCAGCTCAGGGAGAGCAGTCGCAGCAAGAGGACCCTGGAGCCTGGCACAATCTAACAGCGTCCGCGCAGTGACTACCGACGGGGGAGATCGGTCACCTGGTAGTGCCACCCGAAATCCACCCAAGGCTAGAGAGAGCAAAGCGGTGGCAGAGTAAGGGGACTGCCAGGGAGGTACCAGGCCCGTAAGGGTAACAGGTCCCAGTGCAGAGATAGATTCACCTTTCTTCTGCCAAACCTGCCGGTGGGGGCACTTCAGACCCACGCCATACCACCACACAGAGTCACGTAGCAAAGAGAGGGTCCATAGTTCACAGGAGGCAAGCAGCCGGAGTGACCTGGTCCAGGCTACAAGCCTGGACTCCAACCACAGTCTCCTTCGTTTCCACAAACTGGGCCACACACACACACACACACACACACACACACACAGACACAAACACACACACACACACACACAGACACAAACACACACACACACACACACACACACACACCACTTGACTGGCATCAATTGTCCCCCATTTTCAATCTTACAAAGATGCTTTGCATGAAGCACTCTCAAAAATACACCTGCCTTTCGCCTCCCCTGAATGACACAGGGGTAGAAAAGTCCTCTAGAGCCATGACTTGTTCATCTTGGCTCCTTTTTTCAAAAACGAGGGGACTCCAACCACAGTCTCCCTCGTTTCCACAAATTGGGCCACACACACACACACACACACACACACACACACACACCACTTGACTGGCATCAGTTGTCCCCCATTTTCTATCTTACAAAGATGCTTTGCATGAAGCACTCTCAAAAATACACCTGCCTTTTGCCTCCCCTGGATGACTGAGGGGTAGAAAAGTCCTCTCTGATCCATGACTTGTTCATCTTGATGAACGTTAGTCTGTCCACATTGTCAGTGGACAGATGCGTGCGCTTATCTGTCAGCACACACCCAGCACCACTGAAGACACGTTCCGAGACAACGCTGGCTGCGGGACACGACAAGATCCCCAAGGCGTAGGTGTTGAGCTCAGGCAATTTATCCAGATTGGAAGCCTAGAATGAGCAAGGCTCAAGTTGCACAGTAATGGCATCGATGTTCACTTGCATATACTCATATATCTGTGTCTCCTCCTCTTTTTCCTTGTCCAGCTCTTCTGTTTTCGCATGGGAGTTGTTTGTCACCTTTTGGACACCTTTGAGGGTGTTTTCTAGGTATTTTTATGTGTTTGTGATTGCCTCCCATTGTTTTCAATGGGGTTCGAGAGGTTTGTCGAACGGTTCGCCGAACCGAACTCGAACGCGGCCTCCGTTCGATGAACCAAGCCGAACTCGAGCCTCTAGAGGTTCGCTTATCTCTACACTCCAGTGGGCGGGACCAGGCGGTAGGAAACGCCCACCTAGGGGTCTAGACAGCCCTCTCAAGTTTGAGATTGTGTTGAGAGTTCGAGTTGAGAGGAGTGGAAGCTGGGGCTAGGTGTAGCTCAAGCCGGAGCAGAAGCTCAAGTTGAATGGTGCCAGGGTTGGAGCCCTGGTGCCTTTGGCTAGGTGGCAGACGGTGGTCTCCGTCAGCAGGAGACAGGAAGATGGCTCGGAAGATCCGAGGTGGACCGGGACAGGGTTGTAGCCTGCCGGTACTGACACAGAGAACTGACCCGGAAACCGTAGCACAGAGGGGGTACTCGGACCCTGAAGCCAGGACCAGAACCAATGGCTTAGCTAATTAACCGAATGAGGGCAGGATTTCAGGTCCCGTCCCAACCAAAGTCCCAAAAGCAGACAACCACCCACAGAGAGGGATAAGGCCACCGCCAGGGCCCATAGATCCAACGGGTCAGCGTCAGCGGGCACGACTCCTTAGGCCACATCCAGCCGGGAGCAGACTCCTGAGTTCCAGACCAGGCAGTCCACATCACACAGAACTAGTGCAGAGGAAAAAGGACAGCGAACACCAGCCCGGGTGGGGGAGCGGATTACAACCGGCCGCGGCGGCCGGTCACCAGCACCTTGGTTTACCAAAAGACTCGTGTGATTCATTTACTGTGAGTAACCAAACATTCCCTCGCACGTCCGGTCGCACCGGCCCTAGCCATCACTACACCCTGCACAAAGACACTGGGTCCCGGGGCAACCATCCCTACCCACGGAGGTATTAACATCTGTCGCGGGCGGGGAGGAGGGTGTCAGCACTGCGCTCACCCCTCTGCTCGGGTCCGGCTGCTGCTCAGTGGTGGCTCGAGCGATGGGCCGGATCCCGGGGGCTGTCTCGAGCGGCAGTCCTCGCCCGTGAGTGAAAGGGGATGTTGTTGGGGTGATGGGGATTGTTACAGTTCGTGACGCCACCCACGGTTGTGGTGATTTCACCACCGCTGCTCGATGCGGGGGTCCCGGGGATGGTGATGCGGAGCAGCCAGGTGTTGTGTTGCTCCTCCGTGGGTAGGGGTTGGTGATCCCGGGGCCGGGTGATGGTTTGTGAGGTGTGTAGGGCCCGGTGGGCGCAGGGACGCGGGGGCAGCGCTGTGCCTTGCGGCACTGTGGTACTCACTCAGCCTGAGACGCGGACACAGTTTGTACGGTAAACCAAACGGCTGGTAGGACGGTCCCACAGACGGCTGCACCTGCGCTCCCGGTAGGTGACGGTGACGTCTCTCTTCCTTGCACTTATAGATGACTGGTGGTAGCGGTGGATTCCCTCCGGTTACCCGCTCCCCGACTACAATCTGGGCCGGAGGAGCCCTACACTTTGCCCGCAGGCGCTGGCCCTGGGGAAACTGGTGCCTTGGCGGTGTCTCCCCTGCAATGGTTGAGCTGTTGCCTTCAATCGGGACTTGGATGCTGGGGAATCTACGTCCCCTTCACTGACGGATTCGGCAAATTTGGCGACTCCTAGCCTTGCCGGGGTCCGAGAGGCCCCTGCCCTGGTGCTGACTGTCCTTTGGAACACTGCTCCAGACCACCGGGCACACAGCCAACGGGGTCCTTCCAGGAACTTCCGAACTGTCCCACTCCTGACGGTCACCGCCGTCGCTGACTTTGCTGGTCTGGCCCTACACAAAGCTGGACCCTTCAGGCTTTACACGCTCTTCTTTCCTGTCACCACTCTTACTTTCCTCCTTTACCACCTTTCTTTCTTCTGCTTTCACTTTGCTGTTTACTTTAGCCCTCTCTGGCTACTCCTCACTCTTGCCCTGCCTGGGGCTATCTGCCTCGTTTCCCCCCTCCTCCAGAACTGTGACCTCCTCGGTGGGCGGAGCCAACCGCCTGGCCCACCCCCTGGTGTGCATCAGCAGTCTCTGGAAGAGGGCAACAAGGATTTGTGGTTTAGCTGGTGTTCCTACCTGGAGTGTGGGGTGTGGTGGTGTTGTGACCTGTGACCCCTGGCTTGCCCAGGGCGTCACATTCCCCCTTAGCAAAATGCAGACCGTCCGCGGGCTGCCGTCCTACACCGGTTTTATTTTCTGAAAAAGGGGATAACAGGGTTAAGCAAACATGTAAACATTTTTAATAACTTCTTCCCAAGACGGGAGGCACATTTAGTTAAACGTTTCAACGGTTTACGGCTACGGTTTTCCGCTCTCTCCCACCCAAGCAACCTGGCCCTGATGCTGCCCCTAAAGCCCAGGCAGCACCCCTTGACCCACAGTCCAGCACAAGTTACCCGAGCGGGATCTGTCCTTCAACCTGCCTCTCCGGAGGCGGCATTGCGGAAAACGGTAACGGTAACCAACATATTTACAAGCCACTAACGTTTGTGGTTGCCCTGCAGAGTTCACGGGCTTGTCCATGGATAGTTCCCATGCTTTTAAACGGTCCCCACGGGGACCACGGTGCCGGCTCCGGCCGGTTGCAAATCAACAACAAATCAGGTAACTTCTTCGGTAATCATCACTTTCATTTTTCAAAACTTTTCAAACTTTCAAACAATGGGGGTCCCAACGGGGACGGTGCAACGGGCATCCGCTGCCCTACTCCGGTCCTGCTGCTGCTTCATCCGAGGGAGGGGGTGCCGAGCTCACTCTGCTCTCCTGGCTGCCCTTAAGCTTTACATCCAGGGCAAACCACCCCCTCTCTCCGCAGTGCCGGGTATACCGCACCATGTCTCCCGGTATAAGATTGCGGCCAGGATGCTCCTCGGGCAGGTGGGCATTCACATCCCGCCGGGCTACAAACACCTCGGCCTCCAGGCCCGGTTCGTATATGAACCCGTAGCCCCGGCGGACATCAAACCGCCTCACCTGCCCCTCGTAGAACGGGCCCCGGACACGGAAGGTCGCTTGCCGCAGGTTCTCCTTTTCCCGAATGGCTCGGGCCACCAGCTCGGCTTTCCTTCGCTCCCTCTCCGCGATCTCCAGGCCCAGCTTTGTCGGCTCCCTGTCCCAATATGGCTCTGCTGCCGGCTCCGGCGCACGGGTCGGGCCCCGCGGGACATCCAGAACGTTACCCACTGTCAGGAAGGTGGGCGACGTATCCCGCGGTGTCATGGCCTTGGGCGCTGCCCTGCAGCAACAACCCGGCGCCACCTCAGCCGAGGTGTGGGGGATGGGCACAGGGGCTTTCCGCAGCTGGGCCTTCGGCTCGGAGCGGGTCATCGGCTCCGGCTCGGGCAACTGCTCGGGGACTGTCTCTGTCACTATCTTCGGGGCCTTCCAAGGCAATGCCTCCGGTTTGCTACGGGCTCCGGCTACAGGTCGGTCCGCTGGGGCGGACGGGATGGGTATCGCTACCGGTTGCGGTGGTAGCGGGCCTAGTGGCGGGGTCACGGCCTCCGAGACGGGTTGGCGAGGGAGGCAACGGGGGGAGAGGGCTTGGACCGGGTCCCTCAGCCGCAGCGACCGGTCCCTCCGGGACATAGGGGCGTGGGTCACTCACCCTCCCTTCCTCCGCTTCCTCCTCGCGTCTCCGCACGGCTGCCAAAACGTCCGCCATGTCGGTCTCCCACTCCTCCAGGAGGAGCTGCATTTTGACCTGCAGCCTTAGATGGAGCTGCGCGGTCCGGATCTCCACCCACGCTGCGGTTCCCGGCGCGGGGGCCACGGTGTTTCGGGACGGCATCCACATAGTGCTCTTCTCTCTCTCTTCCAGGAACGGTATGTCCGCAGAGTCCTGGCGTCCCTGCTTTTATAGCTGCTTTCAAATGCAGCCAGCCGCCATCGCGTCCCCCTTAGCTCTTTCCGGCCCCTCCTCTCTCGGGGCGGAGTTTCGGCCTTCGCGCCTCTACTGCTCGAGAAGACGCTCGAGCGGGAACTTTTCGCGCCAAAGATGGCGACTTCTGCAATTTTTCGGCCGGACACCTCCGGCGGTCACAAGGCGCACCTCTACCAGATGGCAGAGCGGTAGGATCCTGTTCGTGACGCCAAGTTGTCACGGGTGGGGAGGAGGGAGTCAGCACTGCGCTCACCCCTCTGCTCGGGTCCGGCTGCTGCTCAGTGGTGGCTCGAGCGATGGGCCGGATCCCGGGGGCTGTCTCGAGCGGCACTCCTCGCCCGTGAGTGAAAGGGGATGTTGTTGGGGTGATGGGGATTGTTACAGTTCGTGACGCCACCCACGGTTGTGGTGATTTCACCACCGCTGCTCGATGCGGGGGTCCCGGGGATGGTGATGCGGAGCAGCCAGGTGTTGTGTTGCCCCTCCGTGGGTAGGGGTTGGTGATCCCGGGGCCCGGTGATGGTTTGTGAGGTGTGTAGGGCCCGGTGGGCGCAGGGACGCGGGGGCAGCGCTGTGCCTTGCGGCACTGTGGTACTCACTCAGCCTATGATGCGGACACAGTTTGTACGGTAAACCAAACGGCTGGTAGGACGGTCCCACAGACGGCTGCACCTGCACTCCCGGTAGGTGACGGTGACGTCTCTCTTCCTTGCACTTATAGATGACTGGTGGTAGCGGTGGATTCCCTCCGGTTACCCGCTCCCCGACTACAATCTGGGCCGGAGGAGCCCTACACTTTGCCCGCAGGCGCTGGCCCTGGGGAAACTGGTGCCTTGGCGGTGTCTCCCCTGCAATGGTTGAGCTGTTGCCTTCAATCGGGACTTGGATGCTGGGGGATCTACGTCCCCTTCACTGACGGATTCGGCAAATTTGGCGACTCCTAGCCTTGCCGGGGTCCGAGAGGCCCCTGCCCTGGTGCTGACTGTCCTTCGAAACACTGCTCCAGACCACCGGGCACACAGCCAACGGGGTCCTTCCAGGAACTTCCGAACTGTCCCACTCCTGACGGTCACCGCCGTCGCTGACCTTGCTGGTCTGGCCCTACACAAAGCTGGACCCTTCAGGCTTTACACGCTCTTCTTTCCTGTCACCACTCTTACTTTCCTCCTTTACCACCTTTCTTTCTTCTGCTTTCACTTTGCTGTTTACTTTAGCCCTCTCTGGCTACTCCTCACTCTTGCCCTGCCTGGGGCTATCTGCCTCGTTTCCCCCCTCCTCCAGAACTGTGACTTCCTCGGTGGGCGGAGCCAACCGCCTGGCCCACCCCCTGGTGTGCATCAGCAGTCTCTGGAAGAGGGCAACAAGGATTTGTGGTTTAGCTGGTGTTCCTACCTGGAGTGTGGGGTGTGGTGGTGTTGTGACCTGTGACCCCTGGCTTGCCCAGGGCGTCACACATCCAGCTGCCACTACATCTCCCCCGGGTGCCCCACAACAGCAGCGGTGGTGTCCCACTTCACCACACACCGTGGGTGGCGTCACGAACTTAATACGGCCAAGCCCGTACAACTACCCCCCCCTTTTTATTCGGCGTGTCCGCGTGACCCCCGGGTCCGGAGGATCCCCTCGAGCCACAGACACACACAGCGGGTCTGGATCCGAGCAATGGTGGCTGCTGGCACGGAGCGGCACAATCACACCTCCTTTCATCATTGGTTCAGACTTCTGCTACCGCCCACTGTGAACCTCCGCCTCCTCTTTGCTGCACATGCTTACTAGCATGTCTGATGGACGGCTGATTCCATTGCAGAAGACACAGATGATGGAAGATCTGTGTCACCGTATACCGAGGAGCGGCGCTCCAAGCATCAACCAAAGGGCAGAAGATCATTCTGCATTTTCTATTTGTCTGGTAAAACTCAAAGATGCCCAACATGGCTGGTGACCAGTAGATAAGAAGTGTGGAGGCTGCTCATCTGCTCAGACGGCTGCGCACAATATCAGTGACTGGTAGACGGAGGGTTAGTGATGAGCGGCCGGTAACAGTCAGACTGAATAAGGCCATAGAATTAGTGAAAACCAAACTAACCTGATGGGGCTTGAATAGAACTGGCAGCCGGCGACCCACGACTTCACACTCCCATCTTCTGTCTCATCCACACATGACGCAGGCGGCGGCCCAGACATGAGATGCAAGGGGCGGCCCAGACATGAGACGCAGAGGGCGGCCCAGACATGAGACGCAGGCGGCGGCCCAGACAGGAGACGCAGGCGATGGCCCAGACATGAGACGCAGGCGGCGGCCCAGACATGAGACGCAGGCGGCGGCCCAGACAGGAGACGCAGGCGGCCCAGACAGGAGACGCAGGCAGCGGCCCAGACATGAGACGCAGGCGGCGGCCCAGACAGGAGACGCAGGCGGCGGCCCAGACAGGAGATGCAGGCGGTGGCCCAGACAGGAGACGCAGACGGCGGCCCAGACATGAGACGCAGGCGGCGGCCCAGACAGGAGACGCAGGCGGCGGCTCAGACAGGAGATGCAGGCGGCGGCCCAGACAGGAGACGCAGGCGGCGTCCCAGACAGGAGACGCAGGCGGCGGCCCAGAGAGGAGACGCAGGCGGCGGCCCAGACATGAAACGCAGGCGGCGGCCCAGACATGAGACGCAGGCGTTGGCCCAGACATGAGACACAGGGGGCGGCCCAGACATGAGACGCAAGGGTGGCGGCACAGATATGAGACGCAGGGGACGGCCCAGACAGGAGACGCAGACGGCGGCCCAGACATGAGACGCAGGCGGCGGCCCAGACATGAGACGCAGGCGGTGGCCCAGACATGAGACGCAGGGGGCGGCCCAGACATGAGACGCAGGGCGGTGGCCTAGACATGAGACGCAGGAGGTGGCCTAGACATGAGATGCAGGTGGCGGCACAGGCATGAGACGCAGGTGAGTAAAGTTTCTTGTAGGCGAAGTCTGTGTTATACGGTAGCGCTGGTCGCCTCCCTCAAGCTTTCATTCTGTTCAAAACTCGTGCTCGGTCCTGTTTCTTCCCAAACAGTTTGGGGTCCCAACAAACCCACAGCTCTGCCCTCCAGTCTGTACCATATTTTCTACTGTAAAACATTACGATAATTTGCATTAATATCAAATAAAAGCCGTATAAGATGCAGCAGGGGCGGACATATTGTGCAGCTGGACTGGGGCCAAGTGGAAAAGGGGCCACTAACACCTCTAAAACAGCTTGTTAGAATTCCAAGCCCCTGTGACCATCGACAGCAGAGACCACAGGATTGGAGCAAGATAAGACAGATTCCGGGGTGAGAGCAAGTCCCAGGTGTTATCAGGGATCAAGACCGACAGACATTCCCAAAGGCCCCACAGGAGGCAGAGTCCAGGATCAGGGTCGCGGAGCCTAATAGGCAGAAAGCTGCCAACTGTCCCGGATTCAGCGGGACTAAAGGGAAGGTGTCGTCAAAAAAAAAAAAATTCAATAACTGAAAAAATGTAAAGTGTTAATGTGTTAATGTTTTGTTTAAATATTATTATTTGTTTTTAATTGAGCAAAATATAAAAAAAAAAATGTTTGATATTTTCCACTGTTAAGCACTAGAGGGAGCAGCTTCTGAAATCCTACAGAAATCCCACTGTAGAAATAGCTCACATTACAGCTGCAGTAAAGTGGGCAGAATATGCTCTCCTGTGTGTGATGTTGCCTCCCCCTCCCAACCTGGGTGTTTACAAAGGATAACAGGGAAGATGAAATGTAGGGACACAGTGCAGAGCCATTATACTGGTGACCACAAATGTCTAAAGTGTCACCAAAGACAGCAGGAGTATCACACAGGACAGGATTAGATACACAGCTCAGCAGACAGTATCACACAGGATAGGATTAGATACACAGCTCAGCAGACAGTATCACACAATATAGGATTAGATACACGTCTCAGCACAGTATCACACAGGATAGGATTAGATACACGGCTCAGCAGACAGTATCACACAAGAGAGGATTAGATACACAGCTCAGCAGACAGTATCACACAGGATAGGATTAGATACACGGCTCAGCAGACAGTATCACACAATATAAGATTAGATACATGGCTCAGCAGACAGTATCACACAATATAGGATTAGATACACGGCTCAGCAGACAGTATCACACAATATAGGATTAGATACACGGCTCAGCAGACAGTATCACACAGGATAAGATTAGATACACGGCTCAGCAGACAGTATCACACAGGATAGGATTACATACATGGCTCAGCAGACAGTATCACACAGGAGAGGATTAGATACATAGCCATACATACAGTATCACACAGGATTGGATTAGATACACAGCCCTGCATACAGTATCACCGGTTCACGCACAGGCCGTTTTTGGAGACGGTAGCAGCCAGCGGCGATACTCACATGCAGAGACACACAAACACACACAGCGGCAGCGTCACAGCGGCAGCGTCGCAGCGGCGGCGGGGGGGCAGAGCGGGGGCTGGGTAGAGTGTAGGAAGTGTCATTGGAGACGGAGACGGTAACGGCAAAGGGAGGGGAGGGGCGGCGGCGACGACGGCGGCGGCAGCAGCAGTAGCGGGGGCTGGGTAGATTGTAGGGAGGGGGTGTCATTGGAGACGGTAACGGTGGGGGGAGGAGACAGGAGGCGGCCCGTGCTCACACATACCGGAGGTTGACAGGGGTAAAGTAGAGCAAACAGCATACGCTGTGAGCTCCACAATGATGGCGCCGATCTCCTCCCTCTGCTGTGCTCTGGACAGCCCAGGGGGGCGCGTCCAGGTCACAGCATACGCCCACTGTAACGTTACTGAAGGGGTCGGATCCCGACCACTGTTCTCTATGCACAGGGGCTGCCATAAAGGAACGAGTTACTGTCGTTACACACACAGCAAATCCAGCATGGCCCCCAGTGCCTCCAGTAAAATTAGAATTACAGAAAAACTAAATAAGCGGTGATTTTAATTTTGTATTAAAAATACTTGATTTCATAATCACTATTTTTAATACAAAAATAAAAAACCGCGGCACCTTCCCTTAAGCTCCCAGCCGCTATCCTGGCACATCAGGGATTAATGGCTCCTTCTCCTCTGCATCATGGACTGCAATCTCTTCTCTGCAGACAAATAAACAAACAATTCTCTTCTGTTTTAGTCTCCCCAGGAATCAAACCTACAACTGAGTCGCCCGCCGCAGCACTGCAGCGGTCACCTGCGGGTCGCTGCGGGGACTTCTCTGTAGGGACCCTTCTGGCAACAGGTATGTCAGGTTCACTTTCATATGGGGATCGTGACGCCACTCTCGGTTTTGCGGTCAGGGTGATGGGGGACCGCCACTGCAGTTTAACGAGCGTCTAGGGCTGATGGTGTCTGCAGTCTGGTGGTATGGCCTCCCGAGAGTGAGGCAGGCCCCAGGGGCTTGGGTGTAAGTGCGTAGAACCACAGGTCGCAGAATAATTCAAACACAGTCTAGAAAGTCTTTCAACTTGTTTATTCACTTTTGGATGGTTGGTGAGAAACCCGGGCGATGCTGAGATTATACCAGGTGGAACCAGTAATTCCTGCAGGCCGTTCTGAGGGTAGCTATTAACTCGCCTTCCTTGCACTTCTTTTGTTTGAGATGACCCTGACTTGCAGTACCGTGGGATTCATCCAGGGAAAGTTGCTACTGCCTCTCCTTCCCTTTCTGGCCCGTTTGTCAGCGGCGTGGACCAGGTGAGATAGTGTCGCGGGCGGGGGGTGCGCTGCTCGCCTGCTCGCGCTTGCGGCTCGGGTCCGGCTGCTGCTGCTGCTCTGTGGCTTGAGCGGTGGGCCGGATCCGGGGACTCGAGCGGCGCTCCTCGCCCGTGAGTGAAAAAGGGGTTGGTTTGGTTTGGGGATGTAGTCCGTGACGCCACCCACGGTTTGTGGTGAGGTTAGGGACACCACCGCTGCTCTGGACGGGGATCCCGGGAGCGATGACAGGGAGCAGCCGAGATGTTTCTCTCCCCTCCGTGGGTAGGGGGATTTGGTGGTCCCGGTGATGGTGGTTGGAAGGTGGATGGCAGGAGTTAGGGAGGTGCAGGGTCGCGGGGGCAGCGCGGTGCCAGACGGCACAGTGGTACTCACTCAGCCAGTAACACACATGAAGTCTCTGGTAAAACAAATGGCTGGATGGACGGGTCCCACAGGCGGCTGCGGTGGTCACTCCCGGTAGGTTGGCGGTAACTGTCTCTCCCTGCACCTTTGATGTGTTTTCGGCCCCGATGGCTTCCCACCGGTAACCCGCTAACCAGCGGTGTGTTTGCTGGAGGAGCCCCTTTTTGCCCGCAGGCTCTGGCCCTGGGAACTCTAGCTGTGGCGGTAGCTGTATTTCCCTTCACGGTTGAGCGGTTGCCTTCAGTCCGGTCTTTGCTGCTGGGGAACCTCGGAGGTTCCCGTTGCTGACGGATTTGACCGGTTTAACGGCGACTCCAAGCCTGGTCGGGGTCCGTAGGCCCTGCCGAATGGTACTGGCTTCTCTTCGCTCCCCGATCCGGTACTGGCGGGCCACCGCCCGACCCCGGTCCTTACGGTTGTGCGTCAATCGTCCTCGCCTGCAGACGGTCACCACCGTCTGCCAACCTTTCTGTGAGTGCCCGGGCCACGTACCCGGACACGGTCAGTCAGCTCCACTACCACTTCCTTCACTCTCTCCAACCGAACTCACTGAACTTTTCTTCCTTTCCCGCCTCCAGGACTGTTAACGCCTCGATGGGTGGGACCAACCACCTGGCTCCGCCCCACCTCGTGTGGACACCAGCCCCTGGAGGGAGGCAACAAGGATTTGTTGTGTGACTGATGTGCCTAACCGGGGGTGTGGGGTGTGTTGTTGCAGTACCTGTGACGTCCTGGCTTGTCCAGGGCGCCACAATAGTTTCTGGCCCAATCACCTTATGGGTCCCCCTGTTGCTGCTAAGGTTTGAGCTCTGTATCTTTGGTGAGGAACCTCTAGGCCCCTCATCGGCAGGTTTAGCAGATCAGTAAATCGATGTCTGGCTCTAGGGACCTGTTCCCTGTGCATGTCCAATCACCAGCAGTCCCTGTACTCAACTGCCTCTCTTTAGGTGTCTTTCAGGCTGACTAGCAGGTCACTGTACTCCCCCGCTAACAGCTACCACACTTGCAGGGTCTGTCTAGCGTGGCTGTACGTCTCCTCTCCTCAGCAACTTCTATACACTGCTCACAGACTGGCTGGCTCCTCCTCCTTTCCTCACAGCCTCTGCAACCTAGCTTCCAGCCCCTCCCCTCACCCCTTGCTGAGAATTGAAAGCTAACCTCTTTAGAGGCTACCCAAGTGTCCCCTCTAATGGTGTGGGAGACCTGGTTGCTATGTGTCTGTGCGTATACACCTTGTCCTGGCCTTTGGAATTACCTGGAAGCAGTGTCCCAGGATGGGTGCAGTACTCAGTGGTGCCTGACCAGGTCAGGGGCGCCACACAACCTCTATACTGTACTTGCAGGCAGCGACTAAAGCTGTGAGCCACAGAGTACATTAATGTGCAGAGGAGAATGTTCTATACTTCAGGCCGCAGTGCAGGTGAAGTGATGACCGAGTGCCCACCGCTCTGCAGAGTCACAGGATCAGATGAGTGGACGGATAATCCAGGGTGGGTGTTTATTTACAGGGGATTACAAACACAAGCTGCCGGGCAGCGGAGGAAAAGGAGTAATGGCGGGAAAACAACTCACATTATGCTCTTTAGCTGCAGCGACTGCCCCGGCCGCCACAAGTATAACAACGTGCACCAATAGACTTAGCCGCAGTAAAGCCACGTATAACATTAAGCCTGCTCCGTCCTCTATCCTAACTGGTCTCCCCCTTCAGGGACCGTGTGGATACAGCACTCTGACTACGGAGGCCTAATATGGTTCCCTAACCGCCGCACCCAGGCATACAAGCATTGCACTGTCCACAGGACCGGTCCAATCTGAGGCCTGGTGCGCACTTTACTCCAGGAGGGCGATGAAGAACTTTCTTCCCTCAATTCACCGGGCTGCTGGGCTCATCCAGGCGAGGTCTTCTGGCAGACCGGATACTGACTCAAATGCGTGTGTCCCGCTGCACCTTCTGGAACTCTCCCTCACTTCCTTCTTCTTCCCGCACTTTCCCTCAGGACAGACCAAAACAACACAAAACAGCAGGGAGATGCAGGCCAATCCATTGTGCTCTGCAGGGGGGCCGCAAAACAACAAAGTCTTAAAGTCACAGTAAAGCAACATCTTTAATTGGGAATGCACTCCCCTACACGGGCTCAGATCCAACAGGCAGGTTGTACAGGTCAGGCAGGTTGTACAGGTACGTAGAGATACATCTGTACATAGCAGTGTATTTCTATGTCTCTGTATGTTAGAGATGAAGAAAACGTCAGATGGTTCTTGTTCACAGAAAACTTCTAAAAATAACTATTTTTTGAGATCCGGTCTCCCTGGGGACCGAACCCACAATCTACATCACTGCAGAAAACATGTAAACCTACGAGCCACAGGCTCTGTTGATGTCACTGGGAGGCTTTTCTATACTTGAAGCTGCAGCGTCTGACTCCACAGGCAGATTATACTGGCACATAGTTACATTGTACACAGCATCGCTATGTCCTGTACGCTAGAGGGGAAATAGAAGAGATTTTTTACTTCCTAAAAAATGTGATTTTTTTTTTTTACACAAATGTAATTTTTAATGCGCTTTATTAAAAAAAAATATATACGTATATATAAAATAAACATCACAAATCAGCAAATCAGACACATTTGGTGTCGCTGGAATTATAACGACCCGAACAACACAGCGATCAGATTATTTATGGTGAACGGTAAAAAAAAGTGTGATTATTTCTCTACTAATCTAATATTTAATAGAGAAAAAAATGTTGACATGAAGCAAAAAGTTTTTCTGCTGCTTTTTCTGCTCGTTTTCTCCAAGTGTCTGAAGCACACGACATAATCCCAATCTTCTCTGATTATTGCGTTTGCTGCGCTTCGTTTAGGCCTGCAACATGTAGCATTGTCATTTTTCGAGATATGGGGCTAAGTGAGGGCTTATTTTTTTGTGGGACAAGTTGTACTTTTAAATGAAATCATGAGTTTTACCATAGAGTGTACTGAAAAAAGGCAAAAAAAATTCCAAGTGCAAAACAAAATTGCAAAAATAAAAGTGTGATTGCCCGATTGTTTTTGGGATATTTTATTCACCGTGTTCACTGTATGGTAAAACTGATGTGTGGGTGTGATGCCTGAGGTCGGTGCGAGGTCATAGACACCAAACTTGTATAGGTTTACTTTTATCTAAGGGGTTAAAAAAAATTCAGACGTTTGTTCAAAAAAGTGGCGTACTTTTTGTGCCATTTTCTGCAACCTGTAGCATTGTCATTTTTAGAGATATGAGGCTCAGTGAGGGACTATTTTTTGCGGGACAAGTTGTACTTTTGAAAACAAACATAAGTTTTACCATAGAGTGTACTGGAAATTGGCCAAAAAATTCCAAGTGCAGCAAAATTCCAAAAAAAAGTGTGATTGCACGATTGTTTTTGGGATATTTTATTCACCGTGTTCACTATATGGTAAAACTGATGTGTCACTGTGATGCCTGAGGTCGGTGCGAGTTCGTAGACACCAAACATGTGTAGGTTTACTTTTATCTAAGGGGTTAAAAGAAATTCAGACGTTTGTTCAAAAAAGTGGCGCAATTTTTGTGCCATTTTCCACAACATGTAGCATTATCATTTGTCGGGAAATGGGGCTCAGTGACGGCTTTTTTTTTCTGGGACAAGTTGTACTTTTGAATGAAGCCATTAGTTGTATCATATAGTGTACTGAAAAACGGCAAAAATATTCCAAGTGCAAAAAAAAAAAATTGCAAATAAAAAGTGAGATTGTCCGATTGTTTTCAGATATTTCATTCACCGTGTTCACTAAATGGTAAATCTGATGTGTCGCTGTGATGCTTCAGGTTGATATGAGTTCGTAGACACCAAACATGTATAGGTTTACTTTTATCTAAGGGGTTAAAAAAAAATTCAGAAGTTTGTCCAAAAAAAGTGGTGCACTTTTTGTTCCATTTTCCTTGACCCGTTGCGTTCTGATTTTTCGGCATCTGCGGCTCAGCGGCGGCTTATGTTTTGCGTCCTGAGCTGGCATTTTACTGATTTCGTTTTTGGGCAGATGTGAGGTTTTAATCGCCTCTAATTGTATTTTGTTGCAATGTTGCGGGGGACAAAACCCCCGTAATTCTGGCGTTTTTATACTTTTTTGGTTCCGCTCTTTGCCGACCGGAATAATTTACTTTATAACTTGATCTTGATCGGACGTTTCTGAACGATAACAAATATGTGCAGTGTTTTTTTCTTGTTTTCTTGTCAATGGGGTAAAAGGGGGCGATTACAGCTTCGTGGGGTTTTTATTCATGTTTTTAAAAACATTTCCCCTTTTTATTGGATTTGTTGGTGGCCTTCAGACTTTCCGGAAGCTCCGACTAAGAACAAGAAAAGAAAAAAGAGATGAGCAGGAGGCAGAGAGGACATCGCTCCAGCCCTGAATATCAGAAGCTGCCGGGGAGGCTGGAAGGTGAGAGATTCACGGCCTCCATCCAGCCTCTGAGGACACCAGAAGGTGAGAGATTCGCGGCCTCCATCCAGCCTCTGAGGACACCGGAAGGTGAGAGATTCACGGCCTCCATCCAGCCTCTGAGGACACCGGAAGGTGAGAGATTCATGGCCTCCATCCAGCCTCTGAGGACACCGGAAGGTGAGAGATTCACGGCCTCCATCCGGCCTCTGAGGACACCGGAAGGTGAGAGATTCGCGGCCTCCATCCAGCCTCTGAGGACACCGGAAGGTGAGAGATTCGCGGCCTCCATCCAGCCTCTGAGGACACCAGAAGGTGAAAGATTCGCGGCCTCCATCCAGCCTCTGAGGACACCGGAAGGTGAGAGATTCACGGCCTCCATCCGGCCTCTGAGGACACCGGAAGGTGAGAGATTCGCGGCCTCCATCCAGCTTCTGAGGACACCAGAAGGTGAAAGATTCGCGGCCTCCATCCAGCCTCTGAGGACACCGAAAGGTGAGAGATTCACGGCCTCCATCCGGCCTCTGAGGACACCGGAAGGTGAGAGATTGACGGCCTCCATCCGGCCTCTGAGGACACCAGAAGGTGAAAGATTCGCGGCCTCCATCCAGCCTCTGAGGACACCGGAAGGTGAGAGACTCACGGTCTCCATCCAGCCTCTGAGGACACTGGAAGGTGAGAGATTCGCAGCCTCTATCCAGCCTCTGAGGACACCGGAAGGTGAGAGATTCACGGCCTCCATCCAGCCTCTGAGGACACCGGAAGGTGAGAGATTCGCGGCCTCCATCCAGCCTCTGAGGACACCGGAAGGTGAGAGATTCACAGCCTCCATCCAGCCTCTGAGGACACCGGAAGGTGAGCAATTCACAGCCTCCATCCAGCCTCTGAGGACACCGGAATGTGAGAGATTCACGGCCTCCATCCAGCCTCTGAGGACACCGGAAGGTGAGCGATTCATGGCCTCCATCCAGCCTCTGAGGACACCAGAAAGTAAGAGATTCACGGCCTCCATCCAGCCTCTGAGGACACCGGAATGTGAGAGATTCACGGCCTCCATCCAGCCTCTGAGGACACCGGAATGTGAGAGATTCACGGCCTCCATCCAGCCTCTGAGGACACCGAAAGGTGAGAGATTCACGGCCTCCATCCAACCTCTGAGGACACCGGAATGTGAGAGATTCACGGCCTCCATCCAGCCTCTGAGGACACCGGAAGGTGAGAGATTCATGACCTCCATCCAGCCTCTGAGGACACCGGAAGGTGAGAGATTCACGGCCTCCTTCCAGCCTCTGAGGACACCGGAAGGTGAGAGATTCATGGCCTCCATCCAGCCTCTGAGGACACTGAAAGGTGAGAGATTCACAGCCTCCATCCAGCCTCTGAGGACACCGGAAGGTGAGAGGTTCATGGCCTCCATCCAGCCTCTGAGGACACCAGAAAGTAAGAGATTCACGGCCTCCATCCAGCCTCTGAGGACACCGGAAGGTGAGAGATTCACGGCCCCCATCCAGCCTCCAGGGACACCGGAAGGTGAGAGATTCGCAGCCTCCATCTAGCCTCCGGCCTCCCCTGACCTGGACTGGAGTCCTGAGAATCCATTACTCATCTCTGGTCCCAATTCTCCTGGATATACGAGGTCCGCGCCCTGAAGTCTCCGGCGTCTGCGGAATGTTCCTCTGACAACTCCTCCTGCCAGGGCAGACAGAAATGGTCATTGGGCGTGGCTTAAGCTGCTGGGGGCGGGGTCAACATTTCAGCATCATTTGTCTCATTTTCTGTTCTTAAAACGTTGAGGTTCAGAAGTCTCGACAGATCCAGAGACCCCGACAGACCCAGAGACCCCGACAGATCCAGAGACCCCGACAGATCCAGAGACCCCGACAGACCCAGAGACCCCGGCAGACCCAGAGACCCCGGCAGATCCAGAGACCCCGGCAGACCCAGAGACCCCGACAGACCCAGAGACCCCGGCAGACCCAGAGACCCCGACAGACCCAGAGACCCCAACAGACCCAGAGACCCCGGCAGACCCAGAGACCCCGACAGATCCAGAGACCTCGACAGATCCAGAGACCCCGACAGATCCAGAGACCCCGACAGACCCAGAGACCCCGGCAGATCCAGAGACCCCGACAGATCCATAGACCCCGGCAGACCCAGAGACCCCGACAGACCCAGAGACTCCGACAGATCCAGAGACCCCCCCGACAGACCCAGAGACCCCGGCAGATCCAGAGACCCCGACAGATCCATAGACCCCGGCAGACCCAGGGACCCCGACAGACCCAGAGACCCCGACAGACCCAGAGACCCCGACAGACCCAGAGACCCCGACAGATCCAGAGACCCCGGCAGATCCAGAG
Organism: Anomaloglossus baeobatrachus; assembly: GCF_048569485.1. Taxonomy (NCBI): domain Eukaryota; kingdom Metazoa; phylum Chordata; class Amphibia; order Anura; family Aromobatidae; genus Anomaloglossus; species Anomaloglossus baeobatrachus. The sequence continues at coordinate 11,297,485 of NC_134358.1, read as the reverse complement.
ACCCCGGCAGATCCAGAGACCCCGACAGACCCAGAGACCCCGACAGATCCAGAGACCCCGGCAGATCCAGGCACCCCGGCAGATCCAGAGACCCCGGCAGAACCAGAGACCCTGGCAGACCCAGAGAGCCCGGCAGTCCCACAAAGACCCCGGCAGACCCAGAGACCCCGGCAGATCCAGAGATCCCGGCAGATCCAGGGACCCCGGCAGACCCAGAGACCCCGGCAGACCCAGAGACCCCGACAGATCCAGAGACCCCGGCAGACCCAGAGACCCCGGCAGACCCAGAAACCCCGACAGACCCAGAGACCCCGACAGATCCAGAGACCCCGACAGACCCAGAGACCCCAACAGACCCAGAGACCCCAACAGACCCAGACCCAGAGACCCCGGCAGACCCAGAGACCCCGGCAGATCCAGGCACCCCGACAGATCCAGAGACCCCGGCAGATCCAGAGACCCCGGCAGACCCAGAGACCCCGGCAGACCCAGAAACCCCGACAGACCCAGAGACCCCGACAGACCCAGAGACCCCGGCAGACCCAGAGACCCCAACAGACCCAGAGACCCCGGCAGACCCAGAGACCCCGGCAGACCCAGAGACCCCGGCAGATCCAGGCACCCCGGCAGATCCAGAGACCCCGGCAGAACCAGAGACCCCGGCAGACCCAGAGACCCCGGCAGTCCCACAAAGACCCCGGCAGACCCAGAGACCCCGGCAGATCCAGGGACCCGGCAGACCCAGAGACCCCGGCAGACCCAGAGACCCCGGCAGACCCAGAGACCCCGACAGACCCAGAGACCCCGGCAGACCCAGAGACCCCGACAGATCCAGAGACCTCGACAGATCCAGAGACCCCGACAGATCCAGAGACCTCGACAGATCCAGAGACCCCGACAGATCCAGAGACCCCGGCAGACCCAGAGACCCCGGCAGATCCAGAGACCCCGACAGATCCATAGACCCCGGCAGACCCAGAGACCCCGACAGACCCAGAGACCCCGACAGATCCAGAGACCCCGACAGACCCAGAGACCCCGACAGATCCAGAGACCCCGGCAGACCCAGAGACCCCAACAGACCCAGAGACCCCAACAGACCCAGACCCAGAGACCCCGGCAGACCCAGAGACCCCGGCAGATCCAGGCACCCCGACAGATCCAGAGACCCCGGCAGATCCAGAGACCCCGGCAGACCCAGAGACCCCGGCAGACCCAGAAACCCCGACAGACCCAGAGACCCCGACAGACCCAGAGACCCCGGCAGACCCAGAGACCCCAACAGACCCAGAGACCCCGGCAGACCCAGAGACCCCGGCAGACCCAGAGACCCCGGCAGATCCAGGCACCCCGGCAGATCCAGAGACCCCGGCAGAACCAGAGACCCCGGCAGACCCAGAGACCCCGGCAGTCCCACAAAGACCCCGGCAGACCCAGAGACCCCGGCAGATCCAGGGACCCGGCAGACCCAGAGACCCCGGCAGACCCAGAGACCCCGGCAGACCCAGAGACCCCGACAGACCCAGAGACCCCGGCAGACCCAGAGACCCCGACAGATCCAGAGACCTCGACAGATCCAGAGACCCCGACAGATCCAGAGACCTCGACAGATCCAGAGACCCCGACAGATCCAGAGACCCCGGCAGACCCAGAGACCCCGGCAGATCCAGAGACCCCGACAGATCCATAGACCCCGGCAGACCCAGAGACCCCGACAGACCCAGAGACCCCGACAGATCCAGAGACCCCGACAGACCCAGAGACCCCGACAGATCCAGAGACCCCGGCAGATCCAGAGACCCCGACAGATCCATAGACCCCGGCAGACCCAGAGACCCCGACAGACCCAGAGACCCCGACAGATCCAGAGACCCCGACAGACCCAGAGACCCCGGCAGATCCAGAGACCCCAACAGACCCAGACCCAGAGACCCCGGCAGACCCAGAGACCCCGGCAGATCCAGGCACCCCGGCAGATCCAGGCACCCCGGCAGATCCAGAGACCCCGGCAGATCCAGAGACCCCAACAGACCCAGACCCAGAGACCCCAGCAGACCCAGAGACCCCGGCAGATCCAGGCACCCCGGCAGATCCAGAGACCCCGACAGATCCATAGACCCCGGCAGACCCAGAGACCCCGACAGACCCAGAGACCCCGACAGATCCAGAGACCCCGACAGACCCAGAGACCCCGACAGATCCAGAGACCCCGGCAGACCCAGAGACCCCGGCAGACCCAGAAACCCCGACAGATCCAGAGACCCCGACAGACCCAGAGACCCCGACAGATCCAGAGACCCCGACAGACCCAGAGACCCCGGCAGTCCCACAAAGACCCCGGCAGGAAGGTGCACCCCGACAGATCCAGAGACCCCGACAGACCCAGAGACCCCAGCAGATCCAGAGACCCCGGCAGAACCAGAAACCCAGGCAGTCCCACAAAGACCCCGGCAGGAAGGTGCACCCCGACAGATCCAGAGACCCCGACAGACCCAGAGACCCCGACAGACCCAGAGACCCCGGCAGACCCAGAAACCCCGACAGACCCAGAGACCCCGACAGATCCAGAGACCCCGACAGACCCAGAGACCCCGGCAGACCCAGAGACCCCAACAGACCCAGAGACCCCGGCAGACCCAGAGACCCCGGCAGATACAGGCACCCCGGCAGATCAAGAGACCCCGGCAGAACCAGAGACCCCGGCAGACCCAGAGACCCCGGCAGTCCCACAAAGACCCCGGCAGATCCAGGGACCCCGGCAGATCCAGGGACCCCGGCAGACCCAGAGACCCCGGCAGACCCAGAGACCCCGGCAGACCCTGAGACAGACCCCGACAGATCCAGAGACCCCGGCAGACCCAGAGACCCCGGCAGACCCAGAAACCCCGACAGACCCAGAGACCCCGACAGACCCAGAGACCCCGACAGATCCAGAGACCCCGACAGACCCAGAGACCCCAACAGACCCAGACCCAGAGACCCCGGCAGACCCAGAGACCCCGGCAGATCCAGGCACCCCGACAGATCCAGAGACCCCGGCAGATCCAGAGACCCCGGCAGACCCAGAAACCCCGACAGACCCAGAGACCCCGACAGACCCAGAGACCCCGACAGATCCAGAGACCCCAACAGACCCAGAGACCCCGGCAGACCCAGAGACCCCGGCAGATCCAGAGACCCCGGCAGATCCAGAGACCCCAACAGACCCAGACCCAGAGACCCCGGCAGACCCAGAGACCCCGGCAGATCCAGGCACCCCGGCAGATCCAGGCACCCCGGCAGATCCAGAGACCCCGGCAGATCCAGAGACCCCAACAGACCCAGACCCAGAGACCCCAGCAGACCCAGAGACCCCGGCAGATCCAGGCACCCCGACAGATCCAGAGACCCCGACAGACCCAGAGACCCCGACAGACCCAGAGACCCCGGCAGACCCAGAAACCCCGACAGACCCAGAGACCCCGACAGATCCAGAGACCCCGACAGACCCAGAGACCCCGGCAGACCCAGAGACCCCAAAAGACCCAGAGACCCCAAAAGACCCAGAGACCCCGGCAGACCCAGAGACCCCGGCAGACCCAGAGACCCCAAAAGACCCAGAGACCCCAGCAGACCCAGAGACCCCGGCAGATCCAGGGACCCGGCAGATCCAGAGACCCCGGCAGACCCAGAGATCCCGGCAGATCCAGGGACTCGGCAGATCCAGAGACCCCGGCAGACCCAGAGATCCCAGCAGATCTAGAGACCCCGGCAGACCCAGAGATCCCGACAGATCCAGGGACCCCGGAAGATCAAGAGACCCCGGCAGACCCAGAGATCCCGACAGATCCAGGGACCCCGGAAGATCAAGAGACCCCGGCAGATCCAGAGACCCCGACAGATCCAGGGACAGCAGTGGAACCGTACAGAAAACCGTCCGGGGAGACGAGACTAGTGATGTGTCGTTCGCGAACGAGCCGATTCTTTGAGCCGGCTCTTTGAAGTGAACGATATGAGCCGAATCATCAAAGTGAACGAGCCATAAAGAGCCGCTTTTTTTTTTTTTTTTTCACTGCTTCAGGGGGAAGCAGGAGATAAGGAGAAGAGTAAAGTAAACACAAGCTCTGGGCAGGAGCTGACACTTAAAGCTATACACACATAGTGGTTCTTCCTTAGTTCAGTGGGCACAATTGAGTACCAGGGAATGATGTGCTAGGGTTAAGTTTTCTGATCTTGACTGGCACATATGGTGATGTGTAGGAGGAGAGGGCTCAGCTTGTTTGCTGATAACAATGACCATCTTCTCTAGGTATTAGTCAGGGTTCAGGACCACTACAGTAAAGACCTGACCAGTTGTTGGGTAAGTAATAGCATTTTAGACCAAACATATGTAAAGAAGTGTATACAGCTTCCATCATTGTATACAGTTAGTAATAGAAGTCAGCACTTAGTGTCCAGTGTGTGCACAGAACAGATGACCCCTGACATGTTCATTTAACCCTGTAAGGTTTTCTTTCTGGCATAAAAAAGAGAAAATCATTGATAATAAGCCATGTCTCCATTCCTTCAATGTTTAGTGGAAGCTGCTGTGAGTGTCTGTGTGTGTGTGTGTGTGTGTGTGTGTGTGTGTGTGTGTGTGTGTGTGTGTGTGTGTGTGTGTCTGTCTGTGCATGTGTGTGTGTGAGTGTCTGTGCATGTGTTATTTTTTTTTGTGACCACAATTGATATTTTTTTTACTAGTTTGGTGACTACATACAACATATTCATTAGCCTCTATATGCATGTGTCTGTGGCGTTGCGGTGTCACAATTCTCGCAGTTAAGACTTTTTTTCTATTTCTGTTACAAATCCTGGTATTTTTAGATGTAAATAGATCTGACATCTGCACACAACCTCTATACATTTGTTTTATGTGCAATACTACCTCAATGACATTTATTGTCACTTAACTGTTAAAAAAGTCGGTATGTAACTAGTGTTGCATTGCCATATTGTGTTCCACTTGCTGGGATTTGTAGTGCTGTGCACCACCAGCAGAGGTTGGACCCATGCTATGTTAGCATTTAAACATTTCTGTTCCAGGTTGTGTTGAAATAAACTGATTTTGCTATTCAGTATCCTATGCTTCCATATGTTGGTGTGCGTACAGTGTGTGTGTACAATGTGTGTATGTATGTGTGTCCTTTGTGTTCAGTATGTACAGTATGTGTGTACAATGTGTGTATGTATGTGTGTCCTTTGTGTTCAGTATGTACAGTGTGTGTGTACAATGTGTGTGTGTATGTGTGTCCTTTGTGTTCAGTATGTACAGTATGTGTGTACAATGTGTGTGTGTATGTGTGTCCTTTGTGTTCAGTATGTACAGTATGTGTGTACAATGTGTGTATGTATGTGTGTCCTTTGTGTTCAGTATGTACAGTGTGTGTGTACAATGTGTGTATGTATGTGTGTCCTTTGTGTTCAGTATGTACAGTGTGTGTGTACAATGTGTGTATGTATGTGTGTCCTTTGTGTTCAGTATGTACAGTATGTGTGTACAATGTGTGTGTGTATGTGTGTCCTTTGTGTTCAGTATGTACAGTGTGTGTGTACAATGTGTGTATGTATGTGTGTCCTTTGTGTTCAGTATGTACAGTATGTGTGTACAATGTGTGTATGTATGTGTGTCCTTTGTGTTCAGTATGTACAGTGTGTGTGTACAATGTGTGTATGTATGTGTGTCCTTTGTGTTCAGTATGTACAGTGTGTGTGTACAATGTGTGTGTGTATGTGTGTCCTTTGTGTTCAGTATGTACAGTGTGTGTGTACAATGTGTGTATGTATGTGTGTCCTTTGTGTTCAGTATGTACAGTATGTGTGTACAATGTGTGTATGTATGTGTGTCCTTTGTGTTCAGTATGTACAGTATGTGTGTACAATGTGTGTATGTATGTGTGTCCTTTGTGTTCAGTATGTACAGTATGTGTGTACAATGTGTGTATGTGTGTCCTTTGTGTTCAGTATGTACAGTGTGTGTGTACAATGTGTGTATGTGTGTCCTTTGTGTTCAGTATGTACAGTATGTGTGTACAATGTGTGTATGTGTGTCCTTTGTGTTCAGTATGTACAGTGTGTGTGTACAATGTGTGTATGTATGTGTGTCCTTTGTGTTCAGTATGTACAGTGTGTGTGTACAATGTGTGTATGTATATGTGTCCTTTGTGTTCAGTATGTACAGTATGTGTGTACAATGTGTGTATGTATGTGTGTCCTTTGTGTTCAGTATGTCCAGTGTGTGTGTACAATGTGTATGTATGTGTGTCCTTTGTGTTCAGTATGTACAGTGTGTGTGTACAATGTGTGTATGTATGTGTGTCCTTTGTGTTCAGTATGTACAGTATGTGTGTACAATGTGTGTATGTGTGTCCTTTGTGTTCAGTATGTACAGTGTGTGTGTACAATGTGTGTCCTTTGTGTTCAGTATGTACAGTGTGTGTGTACAATGTGTGTCCTTTGTGTTCAGTATGTACAGTATGTGTGTACAATGTGTGTATGTGTGTCCTTTGTGTTCAGTATGTACAATGTGTGTGTACAATGTGTGTATGTGTGTCCTTTGTGTTCAGTATGTACAGTATGTGTGTACAATGTGTGTATGTATGTGTGTCCTTTGTGTTCAGTATGTACAGTGTGTGTGTACAATGTGTGTATGTATGTGTGTCCTTTGTGTTCAGTATGTACAGTGTGTGTGTACAATGTGTGTATGTATGTCCTTTGTGTTCAGTATGTACAGTATGTGTGTACAATGTGTGTATGTATGTGTGTCCTTTGTGTTCAGTATGTACAGTGTGTGTGTACAATGTGTGTGTGTATGTGTGTCCTTTGTGTTCAGTATGTACAGTATGTGTGTACAATGTGTGTGTGTATGTGTGTCCTTTGTGTTCAGTATGTACAGTATGTGTGTACAATGTGTGTATGTATGTGTGTCCTTTGTGTTCAGTATGTACAGTGTGTGTGTACAATGTGTGTATGTATGTCCTTTGTGTTCAGTATGTACAGTATGTGTGTACAATGTGTGTATGTATGTGTGTCCTTTGTGTTCAGTATGTACAGTATGTGTGTACAATGTGTGTATGTGTGTCCTTTGTGTTCAGTATGTACAGTGTGTGTGTACAATGTGTGTATGTGTGTCCTTTGTGTTCAGTATGTACAGTATGTGTGTACAATGTGTGTATGTATGTGTGTCCTTTGTGTTCAGTATGTACAGTGTGTGTGTACAATGTGTGTATGTATGTGTGTCCTTTGTGTTCAGTATGTACAGTGTGTGTGTACAATGTGTGTATGTATGTCCTTTGTGTTCAGTATGTACAGTGTGTGTGTACAATGTGTGTATGTATGTCCTTTGTGTTCAGTATGTACAGTGTGTGTGTACAATGTGTGTATGTATGTGTGTCCTTTGTGTTCAGTATGTACAGTGTGTGTGTACAATGTGTGTATGTATGTGTGTCCTTTGTGTTCAGTATGTACAGTATGTGTGTACAATGTGTGTATGTATGTGTGTCCTTTGTGTTCAGTATGTACAGTATGTGTGTACAATGTGTGTATGTATGTCCTTTGTGTTCAGTATGTACAGTGTGTGTGTACAATGTGTGTATGTATGTGTGTCCTTTGTGTTCAGTATGTACAGTATGTGTGTACAATGTGTGTATGTATGTGTGTCCTTTGTGTTCAGTATGTACAGTATGTGTGTACAATGTGTGTATGTATGTCCTTTGTGTTCAGTATGTACAGTGTGTGTGTACAATGTGTGTATGTGTGTCCTTTGTGTTCAGTATGTACAGTGTGTGTGTACAATGTGTGTATGTATGTATGTCCTTTGTGTTCAGTATGTACAGTGTGTGTGTACAATGTGTGTATGTATGTGTGTCCTTTGTGTTCAGTATGTACAGTGTATGTATGTGTGTCCTTTGTGTTTAGTATGTACAGTGTGTGTGTTGCACATATAGTGACAGGCAGCACAGTAATTGCAACTCGCCTTTATTTTCAGGAATTATAATCTTTTGTAGGAGCGACACATATCACAGCACTGACTAATGTAGAAAGGACATGTACAAAAAACACCACATAAAAGAGGCGCGAGGGCCCTGTCCAGAAGAGCTGACAATCTGAGGAAACGGAAACAATAATGCTAAACACTGTTTTTACTGCTTCACTAGATACATACAAGGGCGTAGAATGAGGTTCCCAATGTACAGGGGAGGTTCTGTATCATCACAAGGTGCAGCAGAGGGTTTTTTTAAAAAAAAGAGCCGTTTTTTGAGCCGAAAGAGCCGATTCTTTTTGGTGAGCCGGACTGCCCATCACTAGACGAGACGTCACCAGTCTGTGAGAGCAGGGGGAGAAGCAGAAGGGGCGGAGCCATGGACAGGAGGGCGGGGACTATAGGCAGAAAGGGAGGGGCTACAGGTATGAGAGGCGGAGCTCTGGGCTGGAGGGTGGGGCGCTTTGCAGTAGAGGGGACCTGAGTTATGGGCGGAGCTCTGGCCAGCAGTGGGCGTGGCTGCAGAGCAATGAGGTATAAATACCAGCAGCGCGGCTCCTCAGTCACAGACTCTGCGGCATCATGTGAGTACAGAGCCCGGCACTGAGCAACTGCACCATAGCTACCTGCAAGCTACTGCTCCCTGCTGTCAGCCATAGCTCAATTTACTGGGATTAACAGCCAGGTGACTTTTTTTTTTTTGTTCTCTTTCTTTCCATATTATCAACCACTACGTTTAGACTGAAAACTCCCCTGTCCTACAATCTCCTCCCCCCCCAGTAATGGCTGATAACAGGGAGTAATAGAGTGTAGTCACCTGTCCTACAATCTCCTCCCCCAGTAATGGCTGATAACAGGGAGTAATAGCTTGTACTCCCCTGTCCTACAGTCTCCTCTCCCAGTAATGGCTGATAACAGGAGTAATAGCTTGTACTCACCTGTCCTACAGTCTCCTCTCCCAGTAATGGCTGATAACAGGGAGTAATAGCTTGTACTCACCTGTCCTACAGTCTCCTCTCCCAGTAATGGCTGATAACAGGGAGTAATAGCTTGTACTCACCTGTCCTACAGTCTCCTCTCCCAGTAATGGCTGATAACAGGGAGTAATAGCTTGTACTCACCTGTCCTACAGTCTCCTCTCCCAGTAATGGCTGATAACAGGGAGTAGTAGTAGTGGTTTCTGCGGTGTCACTATATGGCGGTGTAGCACTGAGAATGTGTATGATCAGGTGACGTGTGATTGGATAATGCGGCTGATACATTACTTATCTCTTCTATAGACAGTGTTATAATGTCCAGCATTAGTGATACATTGTATAGGGGAGTGCGGTGCTGTAGTGGGTGGGGGGGGGGAGTGCGGTGCTGTAGTGGGTGGGGGGGGGGAGTGCGGTGCTGTAGTGGGTGGGGGGGGGGGAGTGCGGTGCTGTAGTGGGTGGGGGGGGGGAGTGCGGTGCTGTAGTGGGTGGGGGGGGGGGGAGTGCGGTGCTGTAGTGGGTGGGGGGGGGGGAGTGCGGTGCTGTAGTGGGTGGGGGGGGGGAGTGCGGTGCTGTAGTGGGTGGGGGGGGGGGAGTGCGGTGCTGTAGTGGGTGGGGGGGGAGTGCGGTGCTGTAGTGGGTGGGGGGGGGGAGTGCGGTGCTGTAGTGGGTGGGGGGGGGGAGTGCGGTGCTGTAGTGGGTGGGGGGGGGGAGTGCGGTGCTGTAGTGGGTGGGGGGGGGGAGTGCGGTGCTGTAGTGGGTGGGGGGGGGGGAGTGCGGTGCTGTAGTGGGTGGGGGGGGGGAGTGCGGTGCTGTAGTGGGTGGGGGGGGAGTGCGGTGCTGTAGTGGGTGGGGGGGGGGAGTGCGGTGCTGTAGTGGGTGGGGGGGGGGAGTGCGGTGCTGTAGTGGGTGGGGGGGGGAGTGCGGTGCTGTAGTGGGTGGGGGGGGGGAGTGCGGTGCTGTAGTGGGTGGGGGGGGGGAGTGCGGTGCTGTAGTGGGTGGGGGGGGGAGTGCGGTGCTGTAGTGGGTGGGGGGGGGAGTGCGGTGCTGTAGTGGGTGGGGGGGGTAGTGCGGTGCTGTAGTGGGTGGGGGGGGGTAGTGCGGTGCTGTAGTGGGTGGGGGGGGTAGTGCGGTGCTGTAGTGGGTGGGGGGGGTAGTGCGGTGCTGTAGTGGGTGGGGGGGGTAGTGCGGTGCTGTAGTGGGTGGGGGGGGGTAGTGCGGTGCTGTAGTGGGTGGGGGGGGGTAGTGCGGTGCTGTAGTGGGTGGGGGGGGTAGTGCGGTGCTGTAGTGGGTGGGGGGGGTAGTGCGGTGCTGTAGTGGGTGGGGGGGGTAGTGCGGTGCTGTAGTGGGTGGGGGGGGTAGTGGAGGGGGGGCGGTGCTGTGGTGGATATGGGGGGTGGGGGGGAGAGGGCGGTGCTGTGGTGGATATGGGGGGGGGGGAGAGGGCGGTGCTGTGGTGGATATGGGGGGGGGGGGGAGAGGGCGGTGCTGTGGTGGATATGGGGGGGGGGGGGAGAGGGCGGTGCTGTGGTGGATATGGGGGGGGGGGGAGAGGGCGGTGCTGTGGTGGATATGGGGGGGGGGGGAGAGGGCGGTGCTGTGGTGGATATGGGGGGGGGGGAGAGGGCGGTGCTGTGGTGGATGGGGCGGGGGTGGGGGGGAGAGGGCGGTGCTGTGGTGGATGGGGCGGGGGTGGGGGGGAGAGGGCGGTGCTGTGGTGGATGGGGCGGGGGCGGGGGGGAGAGGGCGGTGCTGTGGTGGATATGGGGGGGGGGAGAGGGCGGTGCTGTGGTGGATATGGGGGGGGGAGAGGGCGGTGCTGTGGTGGATGGGGCGGGGGCGGGGGGGAGAGGGCGGTGCTGTGGTGGATGGGGCGGGGGGGGGAGAGCTTCGGTGTCTCACATGTAGGGTCAGAGGCTGCGGGGGGCTGGTGCTGGTCAGACATGATACACTGGCGCTCCCTGTTCTATTCCCAGGGGGTGCGGCGCTGATTTCAGGCTCGTACAGGAGCAGGTGTCGTGGCGGTGAGGGCCTGTGCACACGCTGCAGATCAGGTGCATGCATTTTGAATTTTTTTTTTTGTGTATTGAAGGGCTAAAAATGCAGGACAAACTCATTGATGCGCTCCTACTTTTTTCTGCAAAAATGCAGGGAGAGCAGCGGCGTGTGCACAGCACTTCTGCATTTTCAGACTGTTGGGAGAAGGATAGACGTGCAGATTTGGGCAACAAGCTGCACCAAAAAAAGCGCAGCGTGTGCACAGAGCCTAAGACGGCCCCTGGCTGCAGGCTGGAGCTGGGACTCTGCACATGGTGGTACATGCAGCAGTGGAGCGGTGATTATAACCCTCCTGTGCCGCCATTATCTCAGAGCCCAGCTGACTGTCCCACGCACGTTTCACCAATGATTGGCTGTTTGTAAGATTCAGTAGATTGCAGCATGTGAACCAGACGTAGTGGAGTAGTAAACTGTATTCACATGTCCTCTAATCTATTACTCCCTGTTATCAGCCACTTTAGATATTGGAGGGGTGTCGGGAGGAAGGGTCGAGGTGACAGTAATGGGAATTGTATATAATATAACTGAGTCATACATGAAACGTTTCCACTGATGGAGGCTCAGACACTGGAGGCAGAAGATGTGAGGTCTGCGGTGTGAAGAATTCTCATCACATGTCACTGTGTAAGGGCTCATTCACACGACCGTTCCGTTTGTCCTGGTCAGTTCATGGTTTTTTGCGGACCCACGGCCAGGACCATCTTTTCAATGTCTTTTGTGTAGGATCGGATAGCAAATGGAAGAACTTCCATCTGATCCTACAAAAAAACACATCGGATGCCGTACGTCTGCTCCGCTATTATGGAACATGTCCTATTCTGTTCCGTAATAACGGACCGTGACCCAATACAAGTCAATGGGCCCGGAAGCTCTTCCAGGTGACCTCCGTGCAGGCTGTCCCACTCCAGCTCTGTGGCTGCCGCACTGCAGCGTGTCTGTGGCTGCCCGCGCTGCAGCGTGAGCAGCCGCAGGGATGAGCGCTGCAATCAGGAGGTTAAAGTTCATTACCTGTGGTGATGAATTCCTGCTCTCCTGACGTCAGCGCTAGTCACTGACAGCCGCGTTCTCGCATCTCCTCTCGCGGGCAGCCCGAGACTGACTAGCGGTGACGCCACAGGCCACTTGCGAGAGGTGATCTGAGAATGCAGCGGTCATTGAAGTCAGTCACCAGCACTGACGTCAGGAGTGCAGCGGGTTCCATCACCGCAGGTAATGATCTCATCTAACCTCCTGAAGTCAGCGCTCGTCATCCCCTGCAGTGACCTGGGCTGACCTACTGATGTTAGCTCAGGTCACTGCATTGCTCTCCCAGCCAATGGGGAACATTCTGCTTTTCATTGACTGGAACAGTGACTATGCATCGTCATGGGACCCCCTTATCGGATTACGCCGGACGCGGATGTTTTTTCTTTTCAATAAATTGGTGAAAGAGGGAATGTGACGGCGGTTTTGGGGTTTTCCCAAATTTTTTTTTTATTACTGACTGGGTTAGTGATGTCCGGTATCTGATAGACGCCGTCGCATCACTAACACCAGGGCTTGATGTCAGGTGACATTACACAGCTAGTATCAACCCCATATTACCCAGTTTGCCACTGCACCAGGGCATTGGGATGAGCCGGGCAAAAGCACCAGGATTGGCGCATGTAATGAATGAGCCACTTCTGGGGCGGCTGCAGCCTGCTATTCTTAGGCTGGGGAGGATCCAAGAACTGCCAACATCCCTAGTATGAGAATACCAGACCCCAGCTGTCCTCTTTAGCTTGGCTGATCTAATTTGGGGGGACCCCACTTTTTTTTTTTTTTTTTTTTTTAATTATTTACTTTATAATAACAGCGTGGGGTGCACTCTGTTTTGGATTATTAGCCAAGGTGAAGCTGTCAGCTGTGGTCTGCAGGCTGCAGCCGTCTGCTTTACCCTAGCTGGCTACAAAAAATAAAGGGATCCCATGTCATTATTTTTTTTTTTTTTGTCTAAATACAACGCTAGGCACTCTGTAGGGCCACATGAGTCACTAAAGGGTGCCAGATTACAAAATGCTGGCGTGGGACATTGTCTTTCTCATCTATTTATCTATCCCTTTAGCCATTCATTCATCCCTCTATATCTAGCTATCAATCTATTTATCTAGCTGCTTCTGTGTTTTGCAGTCCGAAAAAATCGAAAGGCACATGGATGCATCCGTGAAAAAGACCGTGTTTTGCGGACTGCAAAAACGGAACGGTCATGTGAATGTAGCCTAATGGTGCAGATTAGTTCTCTGTATTCCTGTTCCCCCGATGAACGTTTTGCATGTTTGCTTCCTCAGGGGCACAAGCTGTAACGGTAGAAAACCATGGAGCGCACATCCAAAATCCGACAGATCTGACTCTGCAATGTGGAAACTTTCAGAACTGAATGAGATTCATGGTGGAATCTTCTGATCGGTTTTGTGTATCGGCATTAGATCCAGGTCCGGTTTTTGGCTGCGCTCAGGGCTTTCTACAGTTACAGTGAAACCTCTTCTGCAGTTCCTCTTCTCCGCACATTTGGTGACTTTGTTCCTCTTCTCCCCCAGGATGACTCTTCTGAGGTCTCTGCTTCTGGTTGGATCCGTGTCTCTGACTCTGGGATGTTCTCCTGCTCCTGGAGGTGAGATCTGGTCTTCAGGCGTCCATGTAGCTGTACACAGGGTGGGATTGTTTGGGCAGAGGGGTAGGATGCATGAAGCCTCTATCTGGGGTATCTGCCACCTGCCGGTCACCAGGGCTAACCTTCCATTTTGGTGTGACTATACAGCTGTGAATTTTTCCCCCCCACCCTCGTGGGGTCGGCCGGCGCGGGCTGTGGTCGCCCTCGCGGGCAGGGTCAGCTGCTTATAACAAATATATGTTCTGTCCTCAGCTGTAAACCTTGCGAGGACCGGCGTGGCCTCCCAGATGTCGGACTATCCGTACTCCACCAGGAGCGGAGTAGCCAAGAATGCAATCGATGGGAACAAAGACACAGACTTCAATAGTGAGTCCTGCACTCACACCGACCTGGAGAAGGATCCGTGGTGGAGACTGGACCTGACCCAGAGCTACAAGATATCAATCGTCGTCATAACAAACCGCATGGACTGTTGTCCGGAGCGACTGATGGGGGCCGAGGTCCAAGTCGGGAATTCCCCCGACAACAACAACCCAGTGTAAGTCCTCACAAGATGTGAAATACTTAGTCTCACCCGGAGCAAACCCATTCTGCTGTGTTCTGTTCAGTGTCCGTCCTCATCGGTGGATCACAGGTAGCTGGAAGGTGCGAGGTCCAGCGGCCGGTCAGGGCTTCTGGATGGAGCGGTGTGAGGTCCTCACAATCGTACAAGTTGTTGTTTTTTCCCCAATGAACAAAGACATAATTTGCTCGTTGGGTGGAATTATCTTATATTCTGCTTAAGATCCTCCTTCTCTGCAGCACATTGTCCTGTGCAGATGAGGACAATGGCAGCCTATGCACAGTGCTCGATGAATCCTAGTGATTGAGGGGATCAAACTAATGTGTATGTGAAGGGTGCACCACTACCCACATAACCTGACTATGGGGGACACTCGCTAATGGGAGGAGCGCCCCGAGAGTGTGGATTAATACGTCTCAAAGTGACCTGGAGGACCTCGCTTGTGATCACTTGGCTAAAGATGGCAGCTAAGGCTACTTTCACACATCCGGCTTGAGCTCTGCGGCTCAATCCGGCTGTGCAAGCTATGCAACTGATGCGGTGAAAACACCGCATCCTTTGCATAAGTTTTTCCTTTGCAGCCATTCCGGTTTTTGCCGCTTGCGGCATGCTACTGAGCATGCGCAGTGGCAAGAACCGCATGCGGCGGCCGGATGCGGTTATTGCCGCATCCAGCCGCCATAGGCATGCATTGAAAAATGCGCCGCATCGGCCGAATGCGGTGCGATGCGTTTTTTTTTTTGCCGCACGAAAAAACGTGCCAGGCAACGTTCCATCCGGCCGCCGCATCGGCTAAATCTGCCGCATGCGGCAAAAACCGGACGGAACGCAAGGCAATGCGGCACTAATTAAAGTCTATGCAGGAAAATCGCAACCGGCAGCAAAAAAAAAACGGTTGCGATTTTCCTGCAAAGTGCCGGATTGTGCCGCATAGCAAAAACCGGAGGTGTGAAAGCAGCCTAAGGCCGTGACCGATAAGGAAAGTGACGCTGTGGCCAGAAACACATTAGATGTGACGAGCGCTGCCTCAGCTCTTCAGTGGGTTATGATCTGTGAAGTTCCCTGTGGCCTCAGACAGTAAATGGAGGCTGCCCAATGTGCGGGAGGGCGTCCAGCCAACCCAATGTGACAGGCTAGGACCCTGCAGAGGTCCTGTGGGGAAGAATAAGACTCAACTGTTCTTGTTACATTGGGCGGCCGGGCTGGGCCCCTCGCTGGTTGGGCGGCCGGGCTGGGCCCCTCGCTGGTTGGGCGGCCGGGCTGGGCCCCTCGCTGGTTGGGCGGCCGGGCTGGGCCCCTCGCTGGTTGGGCGGCCGGGCTGGGCCCCTCGCTTGCATGACTGCTGTGGTTAGCACTTTGGTGTGATGGCCATGCTCAGCTCCTTGTGATGCGTGGATGGACACATTGGTGCAGCTGCACAGGGGCACATGAAGTCAGGGGCTAATTCTACCTCCAAAACAGATGGATTAAATTTTAATATGCTACTGGACTGTAAAATACCCAGTGTTCTTGCACAGGGGCGCTTCTGGCCTCCGCTGTCCTTCTGGCTGCGTCCGCCGCTGTTGCTGTATATGGCTGACTGTCACATTTGCTTTCCTCCTCCAGGTGCGGGAAGGTCACAGATGTCTCCTCTGCCACCTTGTCCTTCTGCTGTAAGGGGATGGAGGGTCAGTACGTCAGCGTGGTGATCCCCGGACGCTCCGAGTACCTGTCGATGTGCGAGGTCGAGGTTTATTCAGACTCCGTCACTAACAGGAATAATGTCTGCTGGTAGCAGCTGTCATGGCGGCCGTCTTCCTGATCTGTATTTTATATGGAGCTTTCATTGAATGACCTGTGACTGTTAATGGATGAATAAAACAATCTCATCGCATCGTTCTTGGTCTTCAGATGTTTGTTTAGTTTAATAAAAAGCGTGTGGAAATGTACTGTGGGGACATGATACTGTGTGTGGAGGGAATGTACTGTGGGAGCATTATACTCTGTGTGGGGGGGAGGATCATACTGTGTTGGGGGGGACATGTACTGTGGGGACATCATACTGTGTGTGTGGGTGTGAATGCACTGTGAGGACATCATACTGTGTGTGGGGGAATGTACTGTGAGGACATCATACTGTGTGTGGGGGAATGTACTGTGAGGACATCATACTGTGTGTGGGGGAATGTACTGTGGGGACATCATACTGTGTGTGGGGGAATGTACTGTGGAGACATCATACTGTGTGTGGGGGAATGTACTGTGAGGACATTATACTGTGTGTGGGGGGAATGTACTGTGGGGACATCATACTGTGTGTGGGGGAATGTACTGTGAGGACATTATACTGTGTGTGGGGGAATGTACTGTGAGGACATTATACTGTGTGTGGGGGAATGTACTGTGAGGACATCATACTGTGTGTGGGGGAATGTACTGTGAGGACATCATACTGTGTGTGGGGGAATGTACTGTGAGGACATTATACTGTGTGTGGGGGAATGTACTGTGAGGACATTATACTGTGTGTGGGGGAATGTACTGTGGGGACATTATACTGTGTGTGGGGGGAATGTACTGTGGGGACATCATACTGTGTGTGGGGGGGGAATGTACTGTGAGGACATTATACTGTGTGTGAGGGGAATGTACTGTGTAATGTGGAGCATATCTCATAGCCTGCTTTGCAGTAGAACTGACATCTCAGTCATTTGGCAAATCATAAGGCAAACCCAGCCCTTACCCTGTTGTGTGTAGAAAATGGATGGTCCAAGTTGGGGGGTGGCTGTACCTCCTCTGCACCTGGACAGGGGGCTTACAGATGGCCGAGCTGCCCACATCTGTAAGATCTGTGTTCTACTGTTATTCCTCATCACATTCCCAAAGATGAGGCCGGAGTAACTGGAGCCAGAATCACACGGGAGTAATGAGGTGGTCTAATGTTGGGGACTTAAGGGCAATGGACCCCCATTGTTGGGGTACTGGACACCCATTGTTGGGGTACTGGTGGCTTCTACCACTGAGGCTTGGTGGTGAGCCCCTCATCAGAGCAGCGGCTTGTTCTACGGTCTCCGGGTTCCTTTCATGCACCATTCCTGGATCTCAGTGGGGCGTTTGGCAAAGAACAGCTTATTTAGGATGACCTGTAGGACCTTCTCCATAGCTGGGTCTCCTGGTCCCTCCGGCCAGCGATGATATCGGAGAAGGATCTTTTTAAATGTAAGTGTCTGGAGTTGCTGCATAGTGTTCCAGGACCGTCTGCTTGTTGTCCTCATACGCGCGCTTCCACCGAGGGTCCATAGCTTGGTATGCTTCCGCACCTACATCATCTAAGACCTCCACCAGGGGTCAGGACCGGCCTCTGGAACCACCAGCAACCAAGAAACAATAATTGTTTATTATATGCAGAATGTTTTCTAACTGTTGCTATGAAATGTTTTGATGACCTGTGACGGGTATTGGTAAATGTAATTATTGCGGCTTCCCATGAAGGGAAGGATTTATTTATTTTTTATAACGCTGCAATTTTTCTATGCATGTAACGGTGTTTTGTTGCTGCCATTTGATGTGGGGGAATGTGGCGCCCCTGAGGCTCTGGTCGCCAGGCTACTGCAGCTCATAAATTAAGGTGCGGTATCCATCTCAGGTAAGGAGTGGGTTAATCACCGGTGTTGCCCATTTACACATTACATACAGCTTAGGAGCCTTCTCACAGGGTGGTATGGTTCAGGGTAGGCAGGGGGTGGCCATCACAAATCATGGGACCTTCCCCGGTTCCTGAAGCTAGCCACTGGGGTGGTGGGGTCCACTGGGGGGGGGGGGGGGGGGGTGTAATAGTAGAGGTAGACGCAACACACTGATACTCAGTCCAGTCGGGTCTGTGGTTCTGACAAGACTCCTCTGGAACTCAGGCTATGCGCCCATGTTGCGTTTTTACCTGAGTTTCCGCAGCATTTTCAACTGCACCTTTTTTAATTGCCAAAATGAATGCGTTTTGATTTCCAGCAAAGTCTATGGGAAACGTGGATTTCTTGGGCGCACGATGCTGTTCAAAACGCTACTTTTAATTTGCATAATTTTGGGCAAAAACTCAGCGTTTAAAGAAGCAGCGCGTCAATTGTTTTTGCCATTTGAGCTGCATTTTCCTAACAGTCAATGAGAAGATGCAAAATGCATTCTACATCAAACTCCCAGGGTTTTACCTGCTTTTTGGATGCTGAAATCGAGCGTTTTTGACCTTATATTAAAGGCATGATATGTCCCTTTTACACACGCATAGTCCGACAATTAAAATTAAGAAAAACATTAATTTAACGTTATTTTATACCATTTATCATTTTTATAAAATCAGCGATTTTGTGTATGGTTATAATCTGTTATTTTTTTCATAGTGTTTGAATGTTAGAACTTTATTTAGCAGTGTATTTGTCATCAAAACGCATCTGACTTTTAAGCAATGAAAAGCAGGTAAATCGCGGCAAAAACGCAAGCGTATTTATAGCGTTTTTGTGGTCAAAATCAAATACCATTGCTGCGTTTAGAACTGCAACTACCTCGACGCAACGTGGGCACATAGCCTAAGGCTAAGCGTCCTGCGGATGTATCCGTGTAACATTCCGCAGGAGCTCCCAGAAATCCGCAGCACAACTTTCTGTTCCCATGCTGCGGTTGTATTGCGGAATGTCCTGCGGCTATGCTGCGGCGTTCTACATTGAGGATATAGTATCATGGCTTCAGCACTGCATCCTCAATGCAGAACAAGTGCTGGAGTGATCGGGGAGTTCATACTTCCCTCCATCACGCAGCACTTCACTTTCCGGCCGTGTCTGTCTGCACTTTGCAGGACAAGGTGGGCGGGTCTGATCTAGTTCTGGCCATCACATGACCGGAGCTTGCGCAGGCCCCACCCACCTCCTTTGCTCCAACGCGCTCCTCTGCATCGGAAGAAGTGACTCTGGTGTCTGATATCAAGGCAGGTGAGTATAGGACCTTGCGGACAAATCCGCAGAAATAATTCACATGCTGCAGATTTGTCCGCAGGGAAATACGCATTCCGCTGCAGAATAAAACCACAGCATGGGCACAGCAGTTCCAAAATGCCATAGAAATGGCTGAGGACTCGCTGTACTGCGGATTTTTGAAAAAAATCTGCAGAATTTCTGAGAAAAAAAATTGCAGCAAATTTTGCGAATGTTCCGCAGCGTGGGTGTCGCGGGCGGCGGGTCGCTGCGCTCGCTAACGCTCGGGTCCGGCGCTGCTGCTGCTTGGTGGCTCGAGCGGTGGGCCTTATCCGGGGACTCAAGCGGCGCTCCTCGCCCGTGAGTTAAAGGGGTGGTTGGTTTGGGGGATTTAGTCCGTGACGCCACTCACGGGTCGTGGTGAAGATAGTCACCACCGCTGCTGGTGACGGGGATCCCAGGAGCGATGGTAGGGAGCAGCTGGGATGTTGGTTTCCCCCTCCGTGGGTAGGGGTTAGTGGTCCCGGGGCCCGTGTGATGGTGCGGGGAGGCAGGGTCGGTGAGGTGCAGGGTTGCAGGGACAGCGCGGCGCGGTACCGGATGGCACTGGTGTACTCACTCAGCAACAGATACACAAAGTCTGCGGTAAACCAAACTGCTGGATGGACGGGTCCCGCAGCCGGCTGCAGTGTCTCTCCCCGGACAGGTGATGGTGGCTGTCTTTCCCTGCACCTTTGTGTACTGTGTTGACTCCAATGGCTTCCCAACGGTGGTCCGCTAACTAGCGTATAGGTGCCGGAGGAGCCCGTTTTGCCCGCAGGCGCTGGCCCTTGGATCTCTAGCTGTGGCGGTGGCTGTATATCCTCACGGTGCGGACGGTTGCCTTCTAACGGGACTTGGGTAGTTAAGGCCCTGTCACACACAGAGATAAATCGGCGGCAGATCTGTGGTTGCAGTGAAATTGTGGACAATCGGTGCCAGGTTTGTGGCTGTGTACAAATGGAACAATATGTCCATGATTTCACTGCAACCACAGATCTGCCAAAGATTTATCTCTGTGTGTGACGGGGGCCTTTTGGAAACCCCTGGGGTTCCTGTCACATTCGGATTTGACTATTGTCGGCGGCTCCAAGCCTGGTCGGGGTCCGATGGCCCTGCCTGTGTGCTTAGCTTCACTCCGTTCCCCGGTCCGGTACAGGCGGGCCGACGCCCGACCCCGGTCTTTACAGCTCTGCGGAATTCCACCAACTCCTGCAGACGGCCACCAACATCTGCCAACCTTGCTGTCAGTGCCTGGGCTCCGGCCCAGACACTTCAAGTGTTTTCTCCTCTCACTTTCACCTCCACAACTGAACTGACACTTTTCCCGCCTCCAGGACTGTGAACTCCTCGGTGGGTGGGGCCAACCGCCTGTCTCCGCCCCACCTGGTGTGGACATCAGACCATGGAGGGAGGCAACAAGGGTTTTTGTCTGACTAGTGTAACTGTCTGGGGGGTGGGGGGGGTGTTTTGTCTGTGGCTACCTGGCTAGTCCAGGGCACCACATTCCCCCTTGGTAAAATGCAGACCGTCCGCGGGCTGCCTGTCCATCACCGGGTTTATTTTTCTTTTAAACTGCAAAAATATAAATACATGGAAAAACAGTAAAACATTAAACATAAGCATACTTCAGGTCCTCTTAAATGTTACAACAAACATAAACATTTTTAATAACGGACGGACGGATGTCTTCCGCTCTCCCACCCAAGCAACCTAGCCCTGATGCTGCCCCTAAGAAGTGGGCAGCACCCCTTTACCCCAGTCCAGGTTCAGGCTGCCCGAGCGGCAACGGGTACGGTAACTCGCACCCAGCTGTCATTTCAGGCGACCCCACGTCCAAGGGGGAACCCCTGACCCCCGGAGGATCGCCACCGGTTACGGTAGTGGCGGGCCTGGGCCATCACTTTCTTCCAGGTCCATCCTCCAAATCAGCCTCTCCGGAGGCGGAAACGGTATTCATCCCACAACATTATTTACAAACCCACAAGTTCGTGGGTGGCCTGCCAATTCTCGGCCATGTCCATGAGCAGTTCCTCATGCGAATGGTAAACACATAGGGTCCCTCCGGGGACAACTTGCCGGCAACGGCCGGGGTAAGCACGGTAGATAATCAGGTGAAAACTCGGTTTGATTTGTTATTCATTCAAAGTGCTGAGGGTCCCAACGGGGACAACTTGGTTGCAACGGAGGACCGCTGCCACTACTTGAGGTCGCACTCATCCAGGACCTCCTCCAGCTCGATATCTGGACGGCACGGTGGAGGAGGGGGCTGGGGCCGCATCTGCACACCGCGGCTTTCCCTTTCTTTAACGTCCAGGGTGAACCAGCCCCTCTCCCCGCAGTGTCGGGTGTAGGTCACCAGATCGCCCGGCAACAGATCGCGACCTGGGTGGCTCGTTGGCAGGTGCGAGTTCAGGTCGCGGCGAGCCACAAACACTTTGGCCTCCAGGCCCGGTTCATAAATAAAGCCGAACCCCCTTCGCGGGTCAAACTGCCGAACTTGGCCTTCATACACCGGGCCCCGCACCCGAAAGGTGGCATTGCGGAGAGCGTCTTTCTCCTTGATAACTCGCGCCATCACTTCGGCCCTCTGCTGCTCCCTGGCGGCAATTTTTCGGCCCAACTGGTTTGGCTCCCTGTCTCAGTAAGGGGCGTTGGCATGCCCCTGCGCTCGGGTCAGGCCCCGCTGGATCGCGCCCACACCGGCCACAACCGGTACTCTCTTGTGGGGGTCCTGCGGTGACGTGGCCTGGAATGCTGCTTTGCAGTGGCGGCCCGGCGCAACCTCAGCCGAGGCGTGGGATTTGGGAACAGGGATCCTCACCGGCTGGACCTCCGCCTCCTTCTGGACCGGATGGACCACCGGAGCCGGGACGGTCTTGGGTGCGGCCATTTCCGGTGCCAACGGCTCCTCTTCGCGGACGGGCACCTCCCGCTGGGTCTTCCATGGCAGCGGTGCGGGTCGTCTGCGGACATCGCTTGCAGGCTGGCCCTCCAGGGCGGACAGGCGGAGCTCCACTACCGGTGGTGGGGGTAGCGGGCCTAGTGGCGGGGTAGCAGCAACTGATACGGGTAGCGGGGGAGGCAGCAGGGTGAGCGGACGCAGACCGGGCCCCTCAGCCGCAGCGACCGATCCTTCTGGGACACAGGGACATGGGTCACTTACCCGCTCCTCCAACTCTGTCTCCACCTCGCGCCTCCGCACGGCCGCCGCCACTTCCGCCATGTCGGCCACCCATCCTTCCAAGAAGAACTGCACTTGGGCCTGCAGGCGGCTGCATATTTGTGCGGTCCAGACCTCCACCCACGCCGCTGTTCCTGGCGTGGGCTCTGGGGTTTCAGTGGTGCCGGACGGACGGGACATCTTGTGCAGCAGTGTTCCAGGAACCATATAGCTTGCAGAGTCCTGGCGTCCCTGGTTTTACGGCCTCGGTTACATGAGGCAGGACGCCATCCATCCCCCCTTGGTTCTTTCTCAGCACTTCCGCTTTTGGGGGTGGGGCTTCGCTTTCGCGTCCTCCCTGCTCGGGGAAGACGCTCGAGCGGGAAATCTTCGCGCCCAAGATGGTGGAACTTCAAATTTTTTGGCCGGACACCGCCCGCGGGGACTGCAAGGCGCACTTCTACTGGTAAGTGGATTGGTTCTATCCTGTTCGTGATGCCAAGTTGGGGTCCAGGGCTTCTGCTGCTCGGTGGCTCGAGCGGTGGGCCGGAGTCGTGGACTCGAGCAGCGCTCCTCGCCCACGAGTGAAAAGGGGGGTGGTTTGTTTGGGGATTTAGTCCGAGACACCACCCACGGGTTGTGATGAAGATGGGCACCACCGCTGCTGGTGACGGGGATCCCTAGAGCGATGGTAGGGAGCAGCTAGGATGTTGTCCCCTCCATGGGTAGGGGTTGGTGATCCCGGGGCCCGGTGATGATGCGGGGAGGCTGGATGGCTGGGGTGCAGGGTTGCAGGGACAGCGCGGCGCGGTGCTGGATGGCACTGGTGTACTCACTCAGCAACAGATACACAAAGTCTCCGGTAAACCAAACGGCTGGATGGACGGGTCCCGCAGCCGGCTGCAGTGTCTCTCCCCGGACAGGTGATGGTGGCTGTCTTTCCCTGCACCTTTGTGTACTGTGTTGACTCCAATGGCTTCCCAACAGTGGTCCGCTAACCGGCGTATAGGTGCCGGAGGAGCCCGTTTTGCCCACAGGCTCTGGCCCTTGGATCTCTAGCCTGTATATCCTCACGGTGCGGATGGTTGCTTTCTAACGGGACTTGGGTAGTTGGGAAACCCCTGGGGTTCCTGTCACATTCGGATTTGACTATTGTCGGTGGCTCCAAGCCTGGTCGGGGTCCGATGGCCCTGCCTGTGTGCTTAGCTTCACTCCGTTCCCCGGTCCGGTACCGGCGGGCTGACGCCCGACCCCTGTCCTTACAGCTCTGCGGAATTCCACCAACTCCTGCAGACGGCCACCACCGTCTGCCAACCTTGCTGTCAGTGTCTGGGCTCCGACCCAGACACTTCAAGTGTTACTCCTCTCACTTTCCCCTCCAAACTCTAACTGGCACTTTTCCCGCCTCCAGGACTGTGAACTCTTCGGTGGGTGGGGCCAACCGCCTGGCTCCGCCCCACCTGGTGTGGACATCAGACCCTGGAGGGAGGCAACAAGGTTTTTGTTTGACTAATGTTACTGTCTGGGGTGTGTGGGGGTGTTTGTGTTTTGTCTTTGGCTACCTGGCTAGTCCAGGGCACCACATGGGCACATAGCCTTAGACTTCACTTGGCCCAGGGCTTGCAGTGGGAGCTCAGCCGGGGTACCTAACTGCGGAGGGGGACATCCTAAGAAAAGGACCCTCTTTCTCTTCAATCACTGGTGGTGGCCCCCTTCTTACTTGCTTGGGTTTGATCAGAGCCCATGACGGCAGAGACCAGCACTGGGTGCAGCTTGAAATCAGTGCGTAAAAAGAACCTGGAACCGCAGTTGCCGACTCAGACTCTGATTAGCAAAATCGGCGCTCCCAAGGGACTGCCAAAACCCCGCCATCCACCCAGGGCCTGCTCCGCCTGTGGGGAGCAACACCATCCCGGATGCCAAAACACCTGCCCCGGAGAGGAATTCTGCAGCGGCGGCCTCATCCCTGGCCGCGTACCACAGATGCCGTCATGACAAACTCTTCCCAAAGAGAGGTTAGAGGTTGCCAGGCAGTCGCGGGTCGGGTCAGGTGATGTCATGGGTAGCCTTCGGGAAAGGCCACCTGTGGCATCGCCTGACCCGACCTGTGACTGCCTGGCAACGAGTAGGTTAACTACCTGTCCCGTGGGGTGATACATTAGTATGTTAGCACAGCTGAAAACAGTTTTGCTGATTAGAGAAGCTATAAAACTGACCTTCCTTTGAGCTAGTTGAGAATCTGGAGCATTACATTTGTTGGTTCCATTAAACTCTCAGAATAGCCAGAAAAAGAGAACTTTCCTGTGAAACTCGACAGTCTATTCTTGTTCTTAGAAATGAAGGATATTCCATGCTAGAAATTGGCAGTGTCACCGTCTACAGTGAAGAGGTGACTCCGGGATGCCGGCCTTCAGGGCAGAGGGGCAAAGAAAAAGCCGTATCTAAGACTGGCCAATAAAAGATTAATATGGGCAAAAGAACACAGACATTGGACAGAGGAAGATTGGAAAAAAGTGATATGGACAGACGAATCGAAGTTTGAGGTATTTGGATCACACAGAAGAACATTTGTGAGACACAGAACTCCTGAAAAGATGCTGGAAGACTGCCTGACGCCTTCTGTCAAGCATGGTGGAGGTAATGTGATGGTCTGGGGTTGCTTTGGTGCTGGTAAAGTGGGACATTTGTACAATGTAAAAGAGACTGTGAATAAGGAAGGCTATCACGCCATTTTATAACGCCATGCCATACCCTGTGGACAGCGCTTGATTGGAGCCAATTTCATCCTACAACAGGACAATGACCCAAAGCCACCTCCAAATTATGAACTATTTAGGGAAGAAGCAGGCAGCTGGTATTATATCTGTAATGAAGAGGCCCAGTCACCAGATCTCAACCCTATAGAGCTGTTGTGGGAGCAGCTTCACGGTATGGTGCCAAAAAGTGCCCATCACCACATCACCAATCCAACTTGTGGAGGGGGTTAAAAAAATTCACAAGTTTGTCCAAAAAAAGTGGCGCTCTTTTTGTTCCATTTTCCGTGACCCGTAGCGTTCTCATTTTTCGGGATCTGGGGCTCAGTGACGGCTTATTTTTTGCGTCTCAAGCTGACGTTTTTAGCGGTACAATTTTTGCGCAGATGCTGCACTTTAATCGCCTGTTATTGCGTTTTTTGAAAAATTTGTGACTACTAAAGAACATAATTTTGGCGTTTGTATTTTTTTTCTTGCCGCACCGTTTACCAATCAGATTAATTGATTTTATATTTTGATAGATTTCTGAATGCGGCGATACCAAATGTGTATTCAAATTTTTAATGGGGTGATCGGGGGGTGATTGAACGTTTGTTTTTTGTTTATTTTACTAGTGCCCACGGGACATAAGGACAGCGATCACTTGTGCATTTCTGATGATCTGTAAAAAAAAATAAAATAATTAACTCCCTTTTGCCTCCATTTTCTGAGCCCGCAGCGTTCTCCTTTTTCAGGATCTGGGGCGCGGCGGCGGCTTATTTTTTGCGTCCTGAGCTGGCGTTTTAGTGATTTCGTTTTTGGGCAGATGCAAGGTTTTAATCACCTCTAATTGTATTTTATTGCAAAGTTGCACAGAGGACGTCCGGCCCTGAAAATCAGAAGCCGCCAG
Source organism: Anomaloglossus baeobatrachus (assembly GCF_048569485.1). Classification (NCBI taxonomy): domain Eukaryota; kingdom Metazoa; phylum Chordata; class Amphibia; order Anura; family Aromobatidae; genus Anomaloglossus; species Anomaloglossus baeobatrachus. Next base: position 11,271,482 of record NC_134358.1, on the reverse strand, counting down.
GGAGGCCGGAAGGTGATAGTCATGACCTCCGTCCAGCCTCTGGGAATATCAGGAAGTGAGAGAGTCATGACCTCCGTCCAGCCTCTGGGAATATCAGGAAGTGAGAGAGTCATGGCCTCCGTCCAGCCTCTGGGAATGTCAGGAGGTGAGAGAGTTGCGGTCTCCGTCCAGCCTCTACAAATGTCAGGAGGTGAGAGAGTCGCGGCCTCCATCCAGCCTCTGGGAATGTCAGGAGGTGAGAGAGTCACGGCCTCCGTCCAGTCTCTGGGAATGTCAGGAGGTGAGAGAGTCACGGCCTCCGTCCAGCCTCTAGCAATGTCAGAAGGTGAGAGAGTCGTCGCCTCCGTCCAGCCTCTAGGAATGTCAGGAGGTGAGAGAGTCGTTGTGGAGACATGGGGGTCAGTGGGTGCTCTCCTGTGGAGACACGAGGGTCAGTGGGTGCTCTCCTGTGGAGACACGGGGGTCAGTGGGTGCTCTCCTGTGGAGACACGGGGGTCAGTGGGTGCTCTCCTGTGGAGACACGGGGGTCACTGGGTGCTCTCTTGTGGAGACATGGGGGTCAGTGGGTGCTCTCCTGTAAAGACACGGGGCTCAGTGGGTGCTCTTGTCCGCTGGCCCGGCCGCCTTTAGAAAGACAGCTGTGTCGCCCTGGGCAAGCCAGGGGACACAGGTAACAACACACACGCACCCCACATTCCCTGCAGATACACCAGCTAACCCACAAATCCTTGTTGCCTTCCTCCAGAGGCTGATGATTCACACCAGGGGGTGGAGCCAGGCGGTTGGTGTCCGCCCACCAAGGAGTTCACAGCTCTGGAGGCAGGAAAGACCAGGCAGTTGAGTTTAGGAGGAGGAAGTGGAAGGAGTGGAAGTTGAGCCCAGGCAGGGCTTGTGTGAGGAGTCAGCTCAGGGACGAGCTTGAGTGAACAACAGAGTGTAGCTCAGGAGGGAGCTAGAGTGAAGTGAAACAGCAGTGAAAGTGACAGAAAGCCTGAAGTTAGTCTGTGGCTGTGTGCCCAGACGGAGTCAGCAAGGTCAGCAGACGGTGGTGAAGGTCTGCAGTGGGACTGTCTGGAGGTTGCTGGAAGGACCACGGAAGCTGTGTGTACCCGGTGGTCTGGAGCAGTATACAAAGGGCAGTCAGTACCAAGGCAGGGGCTTTTCGGATCCCGGCAAGGCTTGGAGTCGCTGTAAATTGCCAAATCCGTTAGTGAAGGGGACGTAGATCCCCCAACAAGCAAGTCCTGATTGACGGCAAAGGTCCAACCACAACGGGGAAACACCGCCACCGCCAAGGCACCAGTTTCCCAGGGCCGGCGCCTGCGGGCAAAGTGTGGAGCTCCTCCGGCACAGATTGTAGTCGGGGAGCGGGTAACCGGTGGGAATCCACCGCTACCAAACAGACATTTCAAAGGTGCAGGGAAGAGACCGTCACCGCTAACTGCAGGGAACCGCAGCACCGTGAACCGTCCGAGGGACCCGTCCAACCAGCCGTTTGTTTACCAAGAACTGTGTCGTGTTTACTGGCTGAGTGAGTACCTCAGTGCCGCAAGGCACAGTGCTGCCCCTGCGCCCCTGCACCCCACTGGGCCCCGGGATCACCAACCCCTACCCATGGAGGGGCAACACAACAACTGGCTGCTCCGCCTCACCATCCCCGGGATCCCCATATAGAGCAGCGGTGGTGTACACTCAATCACCACAACCGTGGGTCGCGTCACGGACAATAAACAATCTCCCCAACCAATACCCCCTTTTCACTCACGGGCGAGGAGTACCGCTCGAGAAACCCCCGGGATCCGGCCTACAGCTCGAGCCACCACTGAGCAGCGGCCGCCGGACCCGAGCAGAAGGGGGTGAGCGTGGTGTGCCGACACCCTCCTCCCCGCCCGCGACACAGCGTGGCTCAGGGCTCATCCCAACTGAATGCACGACCTCCTTAACCGTAGGCGGAACACTACTCAGACAACACAGGGTGAGGGAGCCACAATATTAAGACTTTATTGGATCCCCAAACAATTAACGGCACATAACACATAACCAGCAAAACACACAAATGTAACCGACAACAGAGTCTCACCCTTCCGCTGCTCACCAGGGATTAGAATGTCCGTGCCTCAGAGGTTCCAGGGCTACTTACTCCAATCCAGCAGCACCCCGCTTTTGGCGGGCACCCACCGAGACTGGAATAACGCCAGATTTAGGAAGCTGGCTGAGGTCTGCAAAGTCTGTACCAGGTGACTGGATTGTCCCAACCTGGGTTTCCTCCTTAAGTAGTCTCTGGTATGATGATATAATCCTGGCAGCCATGTAGCCAAGTGATCCTCTAGTCGGAGCCAAAGCCCCTAGACCGAGTCCACAAGGCATCCTGGTTCTGATCCCCCTAGCCAGCTCCTAAGAGCTTAGACTGGATTATGCACATCCATCAACAACTGGTGACTTAAAGAAGTCCTCTTTTACAGCCATAGCCTTCCCTTTGGATATACTGTGCCCTTATCGGATTGGTTGTACAAGGTTGCTTCTCTTATTGGATGAATTTCAAGCTATATTCAAATATCCAGAGACAGGACAGACAGGTAAGTTACATCACATCTAGCAATTCACTTACTAATACAATGGGAACTTTGCATAATTGAGTTATCTGGGTGTCTGGCCTTCAGTGGCCAAAACAATTACATGAGTCAACAAGAGTCTTGTAGAAACAATGAGGGGCTTATCCCCAGTCTATAAACAAACTATCTTCATGTCTGGCTGAATTTTAAGAAACTTTAACCCATGCTAGGCATTGAGTGTCCATGTCGTCACAGTCGTGGCCTCCATCCAGCCTCTAGGAATGTCAGGAGGTGAGAGAGTCGTGGCCTCCATCCAGCCTCTAGGAATGTCAGGAGGTGAGAGAGACGCGGCCTCCGTCCAGCCTCAAGAAACAGCAGGAGGTGAGAGAGTCACGGCGTCCATCCAGCCTCTAGGAATGTCAGGAGGTGAGAGTTGTGGCCTCAGTTCAGCCTCTAGGAATTTCAGGACGTGAGAGAGTCACGGCCTCCGTCCAGCCTCTAGAAATGTTAGGAGGTGAGAGTCACAGCCTCTATCCAGCCTTTGGGAATGTCAGGAGGTGAGAGAGTCGCGGCCTCCATTCAGCCCCTAGAAATGTCAGGAGGTGAGAGAGTCGTGGCCTCCGTCCAGCCTCTGGGAACGTCAGGAAGTGAGAGAGTTGCGGCCTCCGTCCAACCTCTAGAAATGTGAAGAGGTGAGAGAGTCACGGCCTCCATCCAGCCTCTAGAAATGTCAGGTGAGAGTCACGGCCTCCGTCCAGCCTCTAGGAATGTCAGGAGGTGAGAGAGTCGCGGCTTCCGTCCAGCCTCTGGGAATGTAAGGACCTGAAAAAGTCACGGCCTCCGTCCAGCCTCTAGGAATGTCAGGAGGTGAGAGAGTCGTGGCCTCCGTCCAGCCTCTAGGAATGTCAGGAGGTGAGAGAGTCACGGCCTCCGTCCAGCCTCTAGCACTGTCAGGAGGTGAGAGAGTCGCGGCCTCAGTCCTGCCTCTAGCAATGTCAGGAGGTGAGAGAGTCGCGGCCTCCGTCCAGCTTCTAGGAATGTCAGGAGGTGAGAATCGCGGCCTCCGTCCAGCCTCTAGCAATGTCAGGAGGTGAGAGAGTCGCGGCCTCCGTTCTGCCTCTAGCAATGTCAGGAGGTAAGAGTCACGGCATTCGTCCAGCCTCTAGGAATGTCAGGAGGTGAGAGAGTGGCGGCCTCCGTCCAGCCTCTGGGAATATCAGGAGGTGAGAGAGTCACGACCTCCGTCCAGCCTCTAGGAATGTCAGGAGGTGAGAGAGTCACGGCCTCTGTCCAGCCTCTGGGAACGTCAGGAAGTGAGAGAGTTGCGGCCTCCGTCCAGCCTCTAGAAATGTGAAGAGGTGAGAGAGTCACGGCCTCCATCCAGCCTCTAAAAATGTCAGGTGAGAGTCACGGCCTCCGTCCAGCCTCTAGGAATGTCAGGAGGTGAGAGAGTCGCGGCGGCTTCCGTCCAGCTTCTGGGAATGTCAGGATCTGAGAAAGTCACGGCCTCCGTCCAGCCTCTAGGAATGTCAGGAGGTGAGAGAGTCGCGGCCTCAGTCCTGCCTCTAGCAATATCAGGAGGTGAGAGAGTCGCGGCCTCCGTCCAGCCTCTAGCAATGTCAGGAGGAGAGAGAGTCGCAGCCTCCGTTCTGCCTCTAGCAATGTCAGGAGGTAAGAGTCACGGCATTCGTCCAGCCTCTAGGAATGTCAGGAGGTGAGAGAGTGGCGGCCTCCGTCCAGCCTCTGGGAATATCAGGAGGTGAGAGAGTCACGACCTCCGTCCAGCCTCTAGGAATGTCAGGAGGTGAGAGTCACGGCCTTCATCCAGCCTCTAGCAATGTCAGGAGGTGAGAGTCACGGCCTTCATCCAGCCTCTGGGAATGTCAGGACCTGAGAAAGTCACGGTCTCCGTCCAGCCTCTAGGAATGTCAGGAGGTGAGAGACGCGCCTCCGTCCAGCCTCTACGAATGTCAGGAGGTGAGAGTCGTGGCCTCCATCCAGCCTCTGGAAATGTCAGGAGGTGAGTCACGGCCTCCGCCCAGCCTCTGGGAATGTCAGGAGGTGATAGTCGCGGCCTCCGTCCAGCCTCTGGGAATGTCAGGAGGTGAGAGTTGCGGCCTCCGTCCAGCCTCTAAGAATGTCAGGCGGTGAGAGAGTCATGGCCTCCGTCCAGCCGTTAGGAATGCCAGGGGGTGAGAGAGTCGTGGCCTCCGTCCAGCCTCTGGGAATGTCAGGAGGTGAGTCACGACCTCCGTCCAGCCTCTGGGAATGTCAGGAGGTGAGAGAGTCACGGCCTCCATCCAGCCTCTGGGAATGTCAGGAGGTGAGAGAGTCGCGGCCTCCGTCTAGCCTCTAGAAATGTCAGGAGATGAGAGAGTCACGGCCTCCGTCCAGCCTCTAGCAAGGTCAGGAGGTGAGAGAGTCGCGGGCTCCGTCCTGCCTCTAGCAATGTCAGGAGGTGAGAGAGTCACGGCCTCCGTCCAGCCTCTAGCAATGTCAGGAGGTGAGAGAGTCGTCGCCTCCGTCCAGCCTCTAGCAATGTCAGGAGGTGAGAGAGTCGTTGTGGAGACACGGGGGTCAGTGGGTGCTCTCCTGTGGAGACACGGGGGTCAGTGGGTGCTCTCCTGTGGAGACACGGGGGTCAGTGGGTGCTCTCCTGTGGAGACACGGGGGTTAGTGGGTGCTCTCTTGTGGAGACACGGGGGTCAGTGGGTGCTCTCCTGTGGAGACACAGGAGTCAGTGGGTGCTCTCCTGTGGAGACACGGGGGTCAGTGGGTGCTCTCCTGTAGAGACACGGGGGTCAGTGGGTGCTCTCCTGTAGAGACACGAGGGTCAGTGGGTGCTCTCCTGTGGAGACACGGGGGTCAGCGGGTGCTCTCTTGTAGAGACACGGGGGTCAGTGGGTGCTCTCCTGTGGAGACACGGGGGTCAGTGGGTGCTCTCCTGTGGAGACACGGGGGTCAGTGGGTGCTCTCTTGTGGAGACACGGGGGTCAGTGGGTGCTCTCCTGTGGGGACACGGGGGTCAGTGGGTGCTCTCTTGTGGAGACACGGGGGTCAGTGGGTGCTCTCCTGTGCAGACACAGGGGTCAGTGGGTGCCCTTGTCCACTGGCCCGGCCACCTTTAGAAAGACAGCTTGGCCCAGGGCTCATCCCAACTGAATGCACGACCTCCTTAACCGTGGGCGGAACACGACTCAGACAACACAGGGTGAGGGAACCACAATATTAAGACTTTATTGGATCCCCAAACAATTAACAGCACATAACACATAACCAGCAAAACACACAAATGTAACAGGCAACAGAGTCTCACCCTTCCGCTGCTCACCAGGGATTAGAATGTCCGTGCCTCAGAGGTTCCAGGGCTATTTACTCCAAACCAGCAGCACCCCGCTTTTGGTGGGCAACCACCGAGACTGGAATAACGCCAGATTTAGGAAGCTGGCTGAGGTCTGCAAAGTCTGTACCAGGTGACTGGATTGTCCCAACCTGGGTTTCCTCCTTAAGTAGTCTCTGGTATGATAATATAATCCTGGCAGCCATGTAGCCAAGTGATCCTCTAGTCGGAGCCAAAGCCCCTAGACCGAGTCCACAAGGCATCCTGGTTCTGATCCCCCTAGCCGGCTCCTAAGAGCTTAGACTGGATTATGCACATCCATCAACAACTGGTGACTTAAAGAAGTCCCCTTTTATAGCCATCGCCTTCGCTTTGGATATACTGTGCCCTTATCGGATTGGTTGTACAAGGTTGCTTCTCTTATTGGATGAATTTCAAGCTATATTCAAATATCCAGAGACAGGACAGACAGGTAAGTTACATCACATCTAGCAATTCACTTACTAATACAATGGGAACTTTGCATAATTGAGTTATCTGGGTGTCTGGCCTTCAGTGGCCAAAACAATTACATGAGTCAACAAGAGTCTTGTAGAAACAATGAGGGGCTTATCCCCAGTCTATAAACAAACTATCTTCATGTCTGGCTGAATTTTAAGAAACTTTAACCCATGCTAGGCATTGAGTGTCCATGTCGTCACAGTCGTGGCCTCCATCCAGCCTCTAGGAATGTCAGGAGGTGAGAGAGACGCGGCCTCCGTCCAGCCTCAAGAAACAGCAGGAGGTGAGAGAGTCACGGCCTCCATCCAGCCTCTAGGAATGTCAGGAGGTGAGAGTTGTGGCCTCAGTCCAGCCTCTAGGAATTTCAGGACGTAAGAGAGTCACAGCCTCTATCCAGCCTTTGGGAATGTCAGGAGGTGAGAGAGTCACGGCCTCCATTCAGCCCCTAGAAATGTCAGGAGGTGAGAGAGTCACGACCTCCGTCCAGCCTCTAGGAATGTCAGGAGGTGAGAGAGTCATGGCCTCCGTCCAGCCTTTGGAAATGCCAGGAGGTGAGAGAGTCGTGGCCTCCGTCCAGCCTCTGGGAACGTCAGGAAGTGAGAGAGTTGCGGCCTCCGTCCAGCCTCTAGAAATGTGAAGAGATGAGAGAGTCACGGCCTCCATCCAGCCTCTAGAAATGTCAGGTGAGAGTCACGGCCTCCGTCCAGCCTCTAGGAATGTCAGGAGGTGAGAGAGTCACGGCCTCCGTCCAGCCTCTAGGAATGTCAAGAGGTGAGAGAGTCGCGGCTTCCGTCCAGCCTCTAGGAATGTCAGGAGGTGAGAGAGTCGCGGCCTCCATCCAGCCTCTGGGAATGTCAGGAGATGAGAGTCGTGGCCTCCGTCCAGCCTCTGGGAATGTCAGGAGGTGAGAGAGTCACGGCCTCCATCCAGCCTCTGGGAATGTCAGGAGGTAAGAGTGTCGCGGCCTCCGTTCAACCTCTACGAATGCAAGGAGGTGAGAGAGTCACGAGCTTCGTCCAGCCTCTAGGAATGTCAGGAGGTGAGAGTGTTGCGGCCTCCGTTCAACCTCTACGAATGCCAGGAGGTGAGAGAGTCACGAGCTTCGTCCAGCCTCTAGGAATGTCAGGAGGTGAGAGTGTCGCGCCCTCCGTCCAGCCTCTAGGAATGTCAGGAGGTGAGAGAGTCGCGGCCTCCGTCCAGCCTCTGGGAATGTCAGGAGGTGAGAGAGTCACGGCCTCCGTCCAGCCTCTGGGAATGTCAGGAGGTGAGAGTCGCGGCCTCCGTCCAGCCTCTGGGAATGTCAGGAGGTGAGAGAGTCGTGGCCTCCGTCCAACCTCTACAAATGTCAGGAGTTGAGAGTCGCGGCCTCCGTCCAGCCTCTAGGAATGTCAGGAGGTGAGAGAGTTGCAGCCTCCATCCAGCCTCTGGGAATGTCAGGAGGTGAGAGAGTCACGGCCTCCGTCCAGCCTCTGGGAATGTCAGGAGGTGAGAGTCACGGCCTCCGTCCAGCCTCTAGAAATGTCAGAAGGTGAGAGAGTCACGGCCTCCGTCCAGCCTCTGGGAATGTCAGGCGGTGAGAGAGTCGCGGCCTCCGTCCAGCCTCTAGCAATGTCAGGAGGTGAGAGAGTCGTCGCCTCCGTCCAGCCTCTAGCAATGTCAGGAGGTGAGAGAGTCGTTGTGGAGACACGGGGGTCAGTGGGTGCTCTCCTGTGGAGACACGGGGGTCAGTGGGTGCTCTCCCGTGGAGACACGGGGGTCAGTGGGTGCTCTCCTGTGGAGACACGGGGGTTAGTGGGTGCTCTCTTGTGGAGACACGGGGGTCAGTGGGTGCTCTCCTGTGGAGACACAGGAGTCAGTGGGTGCTCTCCTGTGGAGACACGGGGGTCAGTGGGTGCTCTCCTGTAGAGACACGAGGGTCAGTGGGTGCTCTCTTGTAGAGACACGGGGGTCAGTGGGTGCTCTCCTGTAGAGACACGAGGGTCAGTGGGTGCTCTCCTGTGGAGACACGGGGGTCAGCGGGTGCTCTCTTGTAGAGACACGGGGGTCAGTGGGTGCTCTCCTGTGGAGACACGGGGGTCAATGGGTGCTCTCTGTGGAGACACGGGGGTCAGTGGGTGCTCTCTTGTGGAGACACGGGGGTCAGTGGGTGCTCTCTTGTGGAGACACGGGGGTCAGTGGGTGCTCTCCTGTGGAGACACGGGGGTCAGTGGGTGCTCTCTTGTGGAGACACGGGGGTCAGTGGGTGCTCTCCTGTGCAGACACGGGGGTCAGTGGGTGCCCTTGTCCACTGGCCCGGCCACCTTTAGAAAGACAGCTTGGCCCAGGGCTCATCCCAACTGAATGCACGACCTCCTTAACCGTGGGCGGAACACGACTCAGACAACACAGGGTGAGGGAACCACAATATTAAGACTTTATTGGATCCCCAAACAATTAACGGCACATAACCAGCAAAACACACAAATGTAACAGGCAACAGAGTCTCACCCTTCCGCTGCTCACCAGGGATTAGAATGTCCGTGCCTCAGAGGTTCCAGGGCTATTTACTCCAATCCAGCAGCACCCCGCTTTTGGCGGGCACCCACCGAGACTGGAATAACGCCAGATTTAGGAAGCTGGCTGAGGTCTGCAAAGTCTGTACCAGGTGACTGGATTGTCCCAACCTGGGTTTCCTCCTTAAGTAGTCTCTGGTATGATGATATAATCCTGGCAGCCATGTAGCCAAGTGATCCTCTAGTCGGAGCCAAAGCCCCTAGACCGAGTCCACAAGGCATCCTGGTTCTGATCCCCCTAGCCAGCTCCTAAGAGCTTAGACTGGATTATGCACATCCATCAACAACTGGTGACTTAAAGAAGTCCCCTTTTATAGCCATCGCCTTCCCTTTGGATATACTGTGCCCTTATCGGATTGGTTGTACAAGGTTGCTTCTCTTATTGGATGAATTTCAAGCTATATTCAAATATCCAGAGACAGGACAGACAGGTAAGTTACATCACATCTAGCAATTCACTTACTAATACAATGGGAACTTTGCATAATTGAGTTATCTGGGTGTCTGGCCTTCAGTGGCCAAAACAATTACATGAGTCAACAAGAGTCTTGTAGAAACAATGAGGGGCTTATCCCCAGTCTATAAACAAACTATCTTCATGTCTGGCTGAATTTTAAGAAACTTTAACCCATGCTAGGCATTGAGTGTCCATGTCGTCACAGTCGTGGCCTCCATCCAGCCTCTAGGAATGTCAGGAGGTGAGAGAGTCACGGCCTCCATCCAGCCTCTAGGAATGTCAGGAGGTGAGAGCTGTGGCCTCAGTCCAGCCTCTAGGAATTTCAGGACGTGAGAGAGTCATAGCCTCCGTCCAGCCTCTAGAAATGTCAGGAGGTGAGAGAGTCACGGCCTCTATCCAGCCTTTGGGAATGTCAGGAGGTGAGAGAGTCGCAGGCTCCGTTCAGCCCCTAGAAATGTCAGGAGGCGAGAGAGTCACGACCTCCGTCCAGCCTCTAGGAATGTCAGAAGGTGAGAGAGTCACGGCCTCCGTCCAGCCTTTGGGAATGTCAGGAGGTGAGAGTCGCGGCCTCCGTCCAGCCTCTGCGAATGTCAGGAGGTGAGAGTCGTGGCCTCCATCCAGCCTCTGGAAATGTCAGGAGGTGAGAGAGTCACGGCCTCCATCCAGCCTCTGGGAATGTCAGGAGGTGAGAGAGTCACGGCCTCCGTCCAGCCTTTGGGAATGTCAGGAGGTGAGAGAGTCGCGGCCTCCGTCCAGCCTCTGGGAATGTCAGGAGATGAGAGTCGCGGCCTCCATCCAGCCTCTGGGAATGCCAGGAGGTGAGAGAGTCGTGGCCTCCGTCCAACCTCTGTAAATGCCAGGAGGTGAGAGAGTCGCGGCCTCCATCCAGCCTCTGGGAATGCCAGGAGGTGAGAGAGTCGTGGCCTCCGTCCAACCTCTGTAAATGCCAGGAGGTGAGAGAGTCGCGGCCTCCATCCAGCCTCTAGGAATGTCAGGAGGTGAGAGAGTCACGGCCTCCGTCCAGCCTCTGGGAATGTCAGGAGGTGAGAGCTGTGGCCTCAGTCCAGCCTCTAGGAATTTCAGGACGTGAGAGAGTCATGGCCTCCGTCCAGCCTCTAGAAATGTCAGGAGGTGAGAGCTGTGGCCTCAGTCCAGCCTCTAGGAATTTCAGGACGTGAGAGAGTCATGGCCTCCGTCCAGCCTCTAGAAATGTCAGGAGGTGAGAGAGTCACGGCCTCTATCCAGCCTTTGGGAATGTCAGGAGGTGAGAGAGTCGCAGGCTCCGTTCAGCCCCTAGAAATGTCAGGAGGCGAGAGAGTCACGACCTCCGTCCAGCCTCTAGGAATGTCAGAAGGTGAGAGAGTCACGGCCTCCGTCCAGCCTTTGGGAATGTCAGGAGGTGAGAGTCGCGGCCTCCGTCCAGCCTCTGCGAATGTCAGGAGGTGAGAGTCGTGGCCTCCATCCAGCCTCTGGAAATGTCAGGAGGTGAGAGAGTCACGGCCTCCATCCAGCCTCTGGGAATGTCAGGAGGTGAGAGAGTCACGGCCTCCGTCCAGCCTTTGGGAATGTCAGGAGGTGAGAGAGTCGCGGCCTCCGTCCAGCCTCTGGGAATGTCAGGAGATGAGAGTCGCGGCCTCCATCCAGCCTCTGGGAATGCCAGGAGGTGAGAGAGTCGTGGCCTCCGTCCAACCTCTGCAAATGCCAGGAGGTGAGAGAGTCGCGGCCTCCATCCAGCCTCTAGGAATGTCAGGAGGTGAGAGAGTCACGGCCTCCGTCCAGCCTCTGGGAATATCAGGAGGTGAGAGAGTCGTGGCCTCCGTACAGCCTCTAGCAATGTCAGGAGGTGATAGTCACGACCTCTGTCCAGCCTCTGGGAATGTCAGATGGTGAGAGAGTCACAGCCTTCGTCCAGCCTCTAGGAATGTCAGGCGGTGAGAGAGTCACGGCCTCCGTCCAGCCTCTGGGAATGTCAGGAGGTGAGAGTCGCGGCCTCCGTCCAGCCTCTGCGAATGTCAGGAGGTGAGAGTCGTGGCCTCCATCCAGCCTCTGGAAATGTCAGGAGGTGAGAGAGTCATGGCCTCCGTCCAGCCTCTGGGAATGTCAGGAGGTGAGAGAGTCACGACCTCCGTCCAGCCTCTGGGAATGTCAGGAGGTGAGAGAGTCATGGCCTCCGTCCAGCCTCTAGGAATGTCAGGAGGTGAGAGAGTCGCGGCCTCCGTCCAGCCTCTAGGAATGTCAGGAGGTGAGAGAGTCGTGGCCTCCGTCCAGCCTCTGGGAATGTCAGGAGGTGAGAGAGTCACGAACTCCGTCCAGCCTCTGGGAATGTCAGGAGGTGAGAGTGTCGCGGCCTCTATTCAACCTCTACGAATGCCAGGTGAGAGAGTCACGAGCTTCGTCCAGCCTCTAGAAATGTCAGGAGGTGAGAGTCACGGCCTCCGTCCAGCCTCTAGGAATGTCGGGAGGTGAGAGAGTCGCGGCCTCCGTCCAGCCTCTGGGAATGTCAGGAGGTGAGAGAGTCGCAGCCTCCGTCCAGCCTCTGGGAATGTCAGGAGGTGAGAGTCACGGCCTCCGTCCAGGCTCTAGAAATGTCAGAAGGTGAGAGAGTCACGGCCTCCGTCCAGCCTCTGGGAATGTCAGGAGGTGAGAGAGTCGTGGCCTCCGTCCAGCCTCTAGCAATGTCAGGAGGTGATAGTCACAGCCTCTGTCCAGCCTCTGGGAATGTCAGACGGTGAGAGAGTCACGGCCTTCGTCCAGCCTCTGGGAATGTCAGGCGGTGAGAGAGTCACGGCCTCCGTCGAGCCTCTGGGAACGTCAGGAGGTGAGAGAGTCGCGGCCTCCGTCCAGCCTCTGGGAATGTCAGGAGGTGAGAGTCGCGGCCTCCGTCCAGCCTCTAGAAATGCCAGGAGGTGAGAGTGTCGTGGCCTCCGTCCAACCTCTACAAATGTCAGGAGTTGAGAGTCGCGGCCTCCGTCCAGCCTCTAGGAATGTCAGGAGGTCAGAGAGTCGCAGCCTCCGTCCAGCCTCTGGGAATGTCAGGAGGTGAGAGAGTCACGGCCTCCGTCCAGCCTCTGGGAATGTCAGAAGGTGAGAGAGTCACGGCCTCCGTCCAGCCTCTGGGAATGTCAGGAGGTGAGAGAGTCGCGGCCTCTGTCCAGCCTCTGGGAATCTCAGGAGGTGAGAGTCACAGCCTTCGTCCAGCCTCTAGGAATGTCAGGAGGTGAGAGAGTCTCGGCCTCCATCCAGCCTCTGGGAATGTCAGGAGGTGAGAGAGTTGCGGCCTCCGTCCAGCCTCTAGAAATGTCAGAAGGTGAGATAGTCACGGCCTCCGTCCAGCCTCTAGGAATGTCAGGAGGTGAGAGAGTCACAGCCTCCATTCAGCCTCTGGGAATGTCAGGAGGTGAGAGAGTCGCGGCCTCCGTCCAGCCTCTGGGAATGTCAGGAGGTGAAAGTGTCGCGGCCTCCGTTCAACCTCTACGAATGCCAGGAGGTGAGAGAGTCGCGGCCTCCGTCCAGCCTCTAGAAATGTCAGGCGGTGAGAGAGTCACGGCCTCCGTCCAGCCTCTAGGAATGTCGGGAGGTGAGAGAGTCGCGGCCTCCGTCCAGCCTCTGGGAATGTCAGGAGGTGAGAGAGTCACGGCCTCCGTCCAGCCTCTGGGAATGTTAGGAGGTGAGAGTGTCGCGGCCTCCGTTCAACCTCTACGAATGCCAGGAGGTGAGAGTCACAAGCTTCGTCCAGCCTCTAGAAATGTCAGGAGGTGAGAGAGTCACAGCCTCCGTCCAGCCTCTGGGAATATCAGGAGGTGAGAGAGTCACGGCCTCCGTCCAGCCTCTGGGAATGTCAGGAGGTGAGAGAGTCGCGGCCTCCGTCCAGCCTCTGGGAATATCAGGAGGTGAGAGAGTCGCGGCCTCCGTCCAGCCTCTGGGAATATCAGGAGGTGAGAGAGTCACGGCCTCCGTCCAGCCTCTGGGAATGTCAGGAGGTGAGAGTGTCGCGGCCTCCGTTCAACCTCTACGAATGCCAGGAGGTGAGAGAGTCACGAGCTTCGTCCAGCCTCTAGGAATGTCAGGAGGTGAGAGAGTCGCGGCCTCCGTCCAGCCTCTGGGAATGTCAGGAGGTGAGTCACGGCCTCCGTCCAGCCTCTGGGAATATCAGGAGGTGAGAGTCGCGGCCTCCGTCCAGCCTCTAGAAATGTCAGGAGGTGAGAGAGTCACAGCCTCCATTCAGCCTCTGGGAATGTCAGGAGGTGAGAGAGTCGCGGCCTCCGTCCAGCCTCTGGGAATGTCAGGAGGTGAGAGTGTCGCGGCCTCCGTTCAACCTCTACGAATGCCAGGAGGTGAGAGAGTCGCGGCCTCCGTCCAGCCTCTAGAAATGTCAGGCGGTGAGAGAGTCACGGCCTCCATCCAGCCTCTAGGAATGTCGGGAGGTGAGAGAGTCGCGGCCTCCGTCTAGCCTCTAGAAATGTCAGGCGGTGAGAGAGTCACGAGCTTCGTCCAGCCTCTAGGAATGTCAGGAGGTGAGAGAGTCGCGGCCTTCGTCCAGCCTCTGGGAATGTCAGGAGGTGAGAGAGTCACGGCCTCCGTCCAGCCTTTGGGAATGTCAGGAGGTGAGAGTCGCGGCCTCCGTCCAGCCTCTAGAAATGCCAGGAGGTGAGAGAGTCGTGGCCTCCGTCCAACCTCTGGGAATGTCAGGAGGTGAGAGAGTCACGGCCTCCGTCCAGCCTTTGGGAATGTCAGGAGTTGAGAGTCGCGGCTTCCGTCCAGCCTCTAGGAATGTCGGGAGGTGAGAGAGTCGCAGCCTCCGTCCAGCCTCTGGGAATGTCAGGAGGTGAGAGAGTCACGGCCTCCGTCCAGCCTCTGGGAATGTCAGGAGGTGAGAGTCACGGCCTCTGTCCAGCCTCTAGAAATGTCAGGCGGTGAGAGTCACAGCCTCCATCCAGCCTCTAGGAATGTCAGGAGGTGAGAGAGTCTCGGCCTCCGTCCAGCCTCTAGAAATGCCAGGGGGTGAGAGAGTCGTGGCCTCCATCCAGCCTCTGGGAATGTCAGGAGGTGAGAGAGTTGCGGCCTCCGTCCAGCCTCTAGAAATGTCAGAAGGTGAGATAGTCACGGCCTCCGTCCAGCCTCTAGAAATGCCAGGAGGTGAGAGAGTCGCGGCCTCCGTCCAGCCTCTAGAAATGCCAGGAGGTGAGAGAGTCGCGGTTTCCGTCCAGCCTCTAGAAATGTCAGGAGGTGAGAGAGTCACGGCCTCCGTCCAGCCTCTAGAAATGTCAGGAGGTGAGAGAGTCACGGCCTCTGTCCAGCCTCTAGGAATGTCAGGAGGTGAGAGAGTCGCAGCCTCCGTCCAGCCTCTGGGAATGTCAGGAGGTGAGAGTGTCGCGGCCTCCGTTCAACCTCTACGAATGCCAGGAGGTGAGAGAGTCACGAGCTTCGTCAAGCCTCTAGAAATGTCAGGAGGTGAGTCACGGCCTCCGTCCAGCCTCTAGGAATGTCGGGAGGTGAGAGAGTCGCGGCCTCCGTCTAGCCTCTGGGAATGTCAGGAGGTGAGAGAGTCACGGCCTCCGTCCAGCCTCTGGGAATGTCAGGAGGTGAGAGTCGCGGCCTCCGTCCAGCCTCTAGGAATGTCAGGAGTTGAGAGAGTCGCGGCCTCCGTCCAGCCTCTGGGAATGTCAGGAGGTGAGAGAGTCGTGGCCTCCGTCCAGCCTCTGGGAATGTCAGGAGGTGAGAGAGTCACGGCCTCCGTCCAGCCTCTGGGAATGTCAGGAGGTGAGAGTGTCGCGGCCTCCGTTCAACCTCTACGAATGCCAGGAGGTGAGAGTCACGAGCTTCGTCCAGCCTCTAGGAATGTCAGGAGGTGAGAGAGTCGCGGCCTCCGTCCAGCCTCTGGGAATGTCAGGAGGTGAGAGTCGCGGCCTCCGTCCAGTCTCTACAAATGCCAGGAGGTGAGAGAGTCGTGGCCTCCGTCCAACCTCTAGAAATGTCAGGAGGTGAGAGAATCTTGGCCTCCATCCAGCCTCTAGAAATGTCAGGAGGTGAGAGAGTCGCGGCCTCCGTCCTGCCGCTAGAAATGTAAGAAGGTGAAAGAGTCGCGGCCTCCGTCCAGCCTCTAGGAATGTCAGGAGGTGAGAGAGTCGCGGCCTCCATCCAACCTCTACAAATGCCAGGAGGTGAGAGAGTCACGACCTCAGTACAGCCTCTAGGAATGTCAGGAGGGGATATTCACGGCCTCCGTCCAGCCTCTAGCAATGTCAGGGGGTGAGAGAGTTGCGGCCTCCCTCTAGCCTCTGGGAATGTCAGGAGGTGAGAGTCGCCGCCTACGTCCAGCCTCTAGAAATGCCAGGAGGTGAGAGAGTCGCGGCCTCCGTCCAGCCTCTAGAAATGCCAGGAGGTGAGAGAGTCGCGGTTTCCGTCCAGCCTCTAGAAATGTCAGGAGGTGAGAGAGTCACGGCCTCCGTCCAGCCTCTAGAAATGTCAGGAGGTGAGAGAGTCACGGCCTCTGTCCAGCCTCTAGGAATGTCAGGAGGTGAGAGAGTCACGGCCTCCGTCCAGCCTCTGGGAATGTCAGGAGGTGAGAGTGTCGCGGCCTCCGTTCAACCTCTACGAATGCCAGGAGGTGAGAGAGTCACGAGCTTCGTCCAGCCTCTAGGAATGTCAGGAGGTGAGAGAGTCGCGGCCTCCGTCCAGCCTCTGGGAATGTCAGGAGGTGAGAGTCGCGGCCTCCGTCCAGTCTCTAGAAATGCCAGGAGGTGAGAGAGTCGTGGCCTCCGTCCAACCTCTAGAAATGTCAGGAGGTGAGAGAATCTTGGCCTCCGTCCAGCCTCTAGAAATGTCAGGAGGTGAGAGAGTCGCGGCCTCCGTCCAGCCGCTAGAAATGTAAGAAGGTGAAAGAGTCGCGGCCTCCGTCCAGCCTCTAGGAATGTCAGGAGGTGAGAGAGTCGCGGCCTCCATCCAACCTCTACAAATGCCAGGAGGTGAGAGAGTCACGACCTCAGTACAGCCTCTAGGAATGTCAGGAGGGGATATTCACGGCCTCCGTCCAGCCTCTAGCAATGTCAGGGGGTGAAAGAGTTGCGGCCTCCCTCTAGCCTCTGGGAATGTCAGGAGGTGAGAGTCGCCGCCTACGTCCAGCCTCTAGAAATGCCAGGAGGTGAGAGAGTCGCGGCCTCCGTCCAGCCTCTAGAAATGCCAGGAGGTGAGAGAGTCGCGGTTTCCGTCCAGCCTCTAGAAATGTCAGGAGGTGAGAGAGTCACGGCCTCCGTCCAGCCTCTAGAAATGTCAGGAGGTGAGAGAGTCACGGCCTCTGTCCAGCCTCTAGGAATGTCAGGAGGTGAGAGAGTCGCGGCCTCCGTCCAGCCTCTGGGAATGTCAGGAGGTGAGAGTCGCGGCCTCCGTCCAGTCTCTAGAAATGCCAGGAGGTGAGAGAGTCGTGGCCTCCGTCCAACCTCTAGAAATGTCAGGAGGTGAGAGAATCTTGGCCTCCGTCCAGCCTCTAGAAATGTCAGAAGGTGAGAGAGTCGCGGCCTCCGTCCAGCCGCTAGAAATGTAAGAAGGTGAAAGAGTCGCGGCCTCCGTCCAGCCTTTAGATATTTTAGGAGGTGAGAGAGTCGTGGCCTCCATCCAGCCTCTAGGAATGTCAGGAGGTGAGAGAGTCGCGGCCTCCATCCAACCTCTACAAATGCCAGGAGGTGAGAGAGTCACGACCTCAGTACAGCCTCTAGGAATGTCAGGAGGGGATATTCACGGCCTCCGTCCAGCCTCTAGCAATGTCAGGGGGTGAGAGAGTTGCGGCCTCCCTCTAGCCTCTGGGAATGTCAGGAGGTGAGAGTCGCCGCCTACGTCCAGCCTCTAGAAATGCCAGGAGGTGAGAGAGTCGCGGCCTCCGTCCAGCCTCTAGAAATGCCAGGAGGTGAGAGAGTCGCGGCCTCCGTCCAACCTCTAGAAATGTCAGGAGGTGAGAGAGTCACGGCCTCTGTCCAGCCTCTAGGAATGTCAGGAGGTGAGAGAGTCGCGGCCTCCGTCCAGCCTCTAGAAATGTCAGGAGGTGAGAGAGTCGTGGCCTCCGTCCAGCCTCTAGGAATGTCAGGAGGTGAGAGAGTCGTGGCCTCCGTCCAGCCTCTAGGAATGTCAGGAGGTGAGAGAGTCGCGGCCTCTGTCCAGCCTCTGGGAAAGTCAGGAGGTGAGAGTGTCGCGGCCTCCGTCCAGCCTCTAGAAATGTAAGAAGGTGAAAGAGTCGCGGCCTCTGTCCAGCCGTTAGGAATGTCAGGAGGTGAGAGAGTCGCGGCCTCCATCCAACCTCTACAAATGCCAGGAGGTGAGAGAGTCACGACCTCAGTACAGCCTCTAGGAATGTCAGGAGGGGATATTCACGGCCTCCGTCCAGCCTCTAGCAATGTCAGGGGGTGAGAGAGTTGCGGCCTCCCTCTAGCCTCTGGGAATGTCAGGAGGTGAGAGTCGCCGCCTACGTCCAGCCTCTAGAAATGCCAGGAGGTGAGAGAGTCGCGGCCTCCGTCCAGCCTCTAGAAATGCCAGGAGGTGAGAGAGTCGCGGCCTGCGTCCAGCCTCTAGAAATGTCAGGAGGTGAGAGAGTCACGGCCTCTGTCCAGCCTCTAGGAATGTCAGGAGGTGAGAGAGTCGTGGCCTCCATCCAGCCTCTAGGAATGTCAGGAGGTGAGAGAGTCGCGGCCTCCGTCCAGCCTCTAGAAATGTCAGGAGGTGAGAGAGTCGTGGCCTCCGTCCAGCCTCTAGGAATGTCAGGAGGTGAGAGAGTCGTGGCCTCCGTCCAGCCTCTAGGAATGTCAGGAAGTGAGAGAGTCGCGGTCTCTGTCCAGCCTCTGGGAAAGTCAGGAGGTGAGAGTGTCGCGGCCTCCGTCCAGCCTCTAGAAATGTAAGAAGGTGAAAGAGTCGCGGCCTCTGTCCAGCCGTTAGGAATGTCAGGAGGTGAGAGAGTCGCGGCCTCCATCCAACCTCTACAAATGCCAGGAGGTGAGAGAGTCACGACCTCAGTACAGCCTCTAGGAATGTCAGGAGGGGATATTCACGGCCTCCGTCCAGCCTGTAGCAATGTCAGGGGGTGAGAGAGTTGCGGCCTCCCTCTAGCCTCTGGGAATGTCAGGAGGTGAGAGTCGCCGCCTACGTCCAGCCTCTAGAAATGCCAGGAGGTGAGAGAGTCGCGGCCTCCGTCCAGCCTCTAGAAATGCCAGGAGGTGAGAGAGTCGCGGCCTCCGTCCAGCCTCTAGAAATGTCAGGAGGTGAGAGAGTCACGGCCTCTGTCCAGCCTCTAGGAATGTCAGGAGGTGAGAGAGTCGCGGCCTCCGTCCAGCCTCTAGAAATGTCAGGAGGTGAGAGAGTCGTGGCCTCCGTCCAGCCTCTAGGAATGTCAGGAGGTGAGAGAGTCGCGGCCTCCGTCCAGCCTCTAGAAATGTCAGGAGGTGAGAGAGTCGTGGCCTCCGTCCAGCCTCTAGGAATGTCAGGAGGTGAGAGAGTCGCGGCCTCTGTCCAGCCTCTAGAAATGTCAGAAGGTGAGAGAGTCGCGGCCTCCGTCCAGCCGCTAGAAATGTAAGAAGGTGAAAGAGTCGCGGCCTCCGTCCAGCCGCTAGAAATGTAAGAAGGTGAAAGAGTCGCGGCCTCCATCCAACCTCTAGAAATGTCAGGAGGTGAGAGAATCTTGGCCTCCGTCCAGCCTCTAGAAATGTCAGAAGGTGAGAGAGTCGCGGCCTCCGTCCAGCCGCTAGAAATGTAAGAAGGTGAAAGAGTCGCGGCCTCCGTCCAGCCTTTAGATATTTTAGGAGGTGAGAGAGTCGTGGCCTCCATCCAGCCTCTAGGAATGTCAGGAGGTGAGAGAGTCGCGGCCTCCATCCAACCTCTACAAATGCCAGGAGGTGAGAGAGTCACGACCTCAGTACAGCCTCTAGGAATGTCAGGAGGGGATATTCACGGCCTCCGTCCAGCCTCTAGCAATGTCAGGGGGTGAGAGAGTTGCGGCCTCCCTCTAGCCTCTGGGAATGTCAGGAGGTGAGAGTCGCCGCCTACGTCCAGCCTCTAGAAATGCCAGGAGGTGAGAGAGTCGCGGCCTCCGTCCAGCCTCTAGAAATGCCAGGAGGTGAGAGAGTCGCGGCCTCCGTCCAACCTCTAGAAATGTCAGGAGGTGAGAGAGTCACGGCCTCTGTCCAGCCTCTAGGAATGTCAGGAGGTGAGAGAGTCGCGGCCTCCGTCCAGCCTCTAGAAATGTCAGGAGGTGAGAGAGTCGTGGCCTCCGTCCAGCCTCTAGGAATGTCAGGAGGTGAGAGAGTCGTGGCCTCCGTCCAGCCTCTAGGAATGTCAGGAGGTGAGAGAGTCGCGGCCTCTGTCCAGCCTCTGGGAAAGTCAGGAGGTGAGAGTGTCGCGGCCTCCGTCCAGCCTCTAGAAATGTAAGAAGGTGAAAGAGTCGCGGCCTCTGTCCAGCCGTTAGGAATGTCAGGAGGTGAGAGAGTCGCGGCCTCCATCCAACCTCTACAAATGCCAGGAGGTGAGAGAGTCACGACCTCAGTACAGCCTCTAGGAATGTCAGGAGGGGATATTCACGGCCTCCGTCCAGCCTCTAGCAATGTCAGGGGGTGAGAGAGTTGCGGCCTCCCTCTAGCCTCTGGGAATGTCAGGAGGTGAGAGTCGCCGCCTACGTCCAGCCTCTAGAAATGCCAGGAGGTGAGAGAGTCGCGGCCTCCGTCCAGCCTCTAGAAATGCCAGGAGGTGAGAGAGTCGCGGCCTGCGTCCAGCCTCTAGAAATGTCAGGAGGTGAGAGAGTCACGGCCTCTGTCCAGCCTCTAGGAATGTCAGGAGGTGAGAGAGTCGTGGCCTCCATCCAGCCTCTAGGAATGTCAGGAGGTGAGAGAGTCGCGGCCTCCGTCCAGCCTCTAGAAATGTCAGGAGGTGAGAGAGTCGTGGCCTCCGTCCAGCCTCTAGGAATGTCAGGAGGTGAGAGAGTCGTGGCCTCCGTCCAGCCTCTAGGAATGTCAGGAGGTGAGAGAGTCGCGGTCTCTGTCCAGCCTCTGGGAAAGTCAGGAGGTGAGAGTGTCGCGGCCTCCGTCCAGCCTCTAGAAATGTAAGAAGGTGAAAGAGTCGCGGCCTCTGTCCAGCCGTTAGGAATGTCAGGAGGTGAGAGAGTCGCGGCCTCCATCCAACCTCTACAAATGCCAGGAGGTGAGAGAGTCACGACCTCAGTACAGCCTCTAGGAATGTCAGGAGGGGATATTCACGGCCTCCGTCCAGCCTGTAGCAATGTCAGGGGGTGAGAGAGTTGCGGCCTCCCTCTAGCCTCTGGGAATGTCAGGAGGTGAGAGTCGCCGCCTACGTCCAGCCTCTAGAAATGCCAGGAGGTGAGAGAGTCGCGGCCTCCGTCCAGCCTCTAGAAATGCCAGGAGGTGAGAGAGTCGCGGCCTCCGTCCAGCCTCTAGAAATGTCAGGAGGTGAGAGAGTCACGGCCTCTGTCCAGCCTCTAGGAATGTCAGGAGGTGAGAGAGTCGCGGCCTCCGTCCAGCCTCTAGAAATGTCAGGAGGTGAGAGAGTCGTGGCCTCCGTCCAGCCTCTAGGAATGTCAGGAGGTGAGAGAGTCGTGGCCTCCGTCCAGCCTCTAGGAATGTCAGGAGGTGAGAGAGTCGCGGCCTCTGTCCAGCCTCTGGGAAAGTCAGGAGGTGAGAGTGTCGCGGCCTCCGTCCAGCCTCTAGAAATGTAAGAAGGTGAAAGAGTCGCGGCCTCTGTCCAGCCGTTAGGAATGTCAGGAGGTGAGAGAGTCGCGGCCTCCATCCAACCTCTACAAATGCCAGGAGGTGAGAGAGTCACGACCTCAGTACAGCCTCTAGGAATGTCAGGAGGGGATATTCACGGCCTCCGTCCAGCCTCTAGCAATGTCAGGGGGTGAGAGAGTTGCGGCCTCCCTCTAGCCTCTGGGAATGTCAGGAGGTGAGAGTCGCCGCCTACGTCCAGCCTCTAGAAATGCCAGGAGGTGAGAGAGTCGCGGCCTCCGTCCAGCCTCTAGAAATGCCAGGAGGTGAGAGAGTCGCGGCCTGCGTCCAGCCTCTAGAAATGTCAGGAGGTGAGAGAGTCACGGCCTCTGTCCAGCCTCTAGGAATGTCAGGAGGTGAGAGAGTCGTGGCCTCCATCCAGCCTCTAGGAATGTCAGGAGGTGAGAGAGTCGCGGCCTCCGTCCAGCCTCTAGAAATGTCAGGAGGTGAGAGAGTCGTGGCCTCCGTCCAGCCTCTAGGAATGTCAGGAGGTGAGAGAGTCGTGGCCTCCGTCCAGCCTCTAGGAATGTCAGGAGGTGAGAGAGTCGCGGTCTCTGTCCAGCCTCTGGGAAAGTCAGGAGGTGAGAGTGTCGCGGCCTCCGTCCAGCCTCTAGAAATGTAAGAAGGTGAAAGAGTCGCGGCCTCTGTCCAGCCGTTAGGAATGTCAGGAGGTGAGAGAGTCGCGGCCTCCATCCAACCTCTACAAATGCCAGGAGGTGAGAGAGTCACGACCTCAGTACAGCCTCTAGGAATGTCAGGAGGGGATATTCACGGCCTCCGTCCAGCCTGTAGCAATGTCAGGGGGTGAGAGAGTTGTGGCCTCCCTCTAGCCTCTGGGAATGTCAGGAGGTGAGAGTCGCCGCCTACGTCCAGCCTCTAGAAATGCCAGGAGGTGAGAGAGTCGCGGCCTCCGTCCAGCCTCTAGAAATGCCAGGAGGTGAGAGAGTCGCGGCCTCCGTCCAGCCTCTAGAAATGTCAGGAGGTGAGAGAGTCACGGCCTCTGTCCAGCCTCTAGGAATGTCAGGAGGTGAGAGAGTCGCGGCCTCCGTCCAGCCTCTAGAAATGTCAGGAGGTGAGAGAGTCGTGGCCTCCGTCCAGCCTCTAGGAATGTCAGGAGGTGAGAGAGTCGTGGCCTCCGTCCAGCCTCTAGGAATGTCAGGAGGTGAGAGAGTCGCGGCCTCTGTCCAGCCTCTGGGAAAGTCAGGAGGTGAGAGTGTCGCGGCCTCCGTCCAGCCTCTAGAAATGTAAGAAGGTGAAAGAGTCGCGGCCTCTGTCCAGCCGTTAGGAATGTCAGGAGGTGAGAGAGTCGCGGCCTCCATCCAACCTCTACAAATGCCAGGAGGTGAGAGAGTCACGACCTCAGTACAGCCTCTAGGAATGTCAGGAGGGGATATTCACGGCCTCCGTCCAGCCTCTAGCAATGTCAGGGGGTGAGAGAGTTGCGGCCTCCCTCTAGCCTCTGGGAATGTCAGGAGGTGAGAGTCGCCGCCTACGTCCAGCCTCTAGAAATGCCAGGAGGTGAGAGAGTCGCGGCCTCCGTCCAGCCTCTAGAAATGCCAGGAGGTGAGAGAGTCGCGGCCTGCGTCCAGCCTCTAGAAATGTCAGGAGGTGAGAGAGTCACGGCCTCTGTCCAGCCTCTAGGAATGTCAGGAGGTGAGAGAGTCGTGGCCTCCATCCAGCCTCTAGGAATGTCAGGAGGTGAGAGAGTCGCGGCCTCCGTCCAGCCTCTAGAAATGTCAGGAGGTGAGAGAGTCGTGGCCTCCGTCCAGCCTCTAGGAATGTCAGGAGGTGAGAGAGTCGTGGCCTCCGTCCAGCCTCTAGGAATGTCAGGAGGTGAGAGAGTCGCGGCCTCTGTCCAGCCTCTGGGAAAGTCAGGAGGTGAGAGTGTCGCGGCCTCCGTCCAGCCTCTAGAAATGTAAGAAGGTGAAAGAGTCGCGGCCTCTGTCCAGCCGTTAGGAATGTCAGCAGGTGAGAGAGTCACGGCCTCCATGCAGCCTCTACGAATGCCAGGAGGTGAGAGAGTTGTGGCCTCCGTCCAACCTCTACGAATGCCAGGAGGTGAGAGTCACGGCCTCCATGCAGCCTCTGAGGACACTGGGAGGTGAGAGAGTCACGGCCTCCATCCAGTCTCCGGCCTCCCCTGACCTGGACTGCAGTCCTGAGACTCCATTACTCATCTCTGGTCTCAGCCTTCTGGATACACGAGGTCCGCGCCCTGAAGTCTGCGGCGTCTGTGGAATGTCCCTCTGACAACTCCTCCTGCCAGGGCAGACAAAAATGGCCATTGGGCGTGGCTTAAGCTGCTGGGGGCGGGGTCAACATTTCAGCATCATTTGTTTCATTTTCTGTTCTTAAAACGTTGAAAGGTTCAAGAACATCCAGAATCCTGAGGAAAACCGCGGCGGAACCGCACAGAACCGCGGCGGAACCGCACAGAACCGCGGCCCGTCACCAGTAGGGGGAGCAGAAGGGGCGGAGCCATGGACAGGAGGGGCGAGGATATGAACCGGAGCTATAATATGAGAGGCGGAGCTATGATATGAGAGGCGGAGCTATGATATGAGAGGCGGAGCTATGATATGAGAGGCGGAGCTATGATATGAGAGGCGGAGCTATGATATGAGAGGCGGAGCTATGATATGAGAGGCGGAGCTATGATATGAGAGGCGGAGCTATGATATGAGAGGCGGGGCTCTGGGCTGGAGGGTGGGGCGCTTTGCAGTAGAGGGGACCTGAGTTATGGGCGGAGCTCTGGCCAGCAGTGGGCGTGGCTGCAGAGCAATGAGGTATAAATACCAGCAGCGCGGCTCCTCAGTCACAGACTCTGCGGCATCATGTGAGTACAGAGCCCGGCACTGAGCACCTGCACCATAGCTACCTGCAAGCTACTGCTCCCTGCTGTCAGCCATAGCTCAATTTACTGGGATTAACAACCAGGTGACTTTCCCCCCCCCCCCCCCTCTTTCTTTCCATATTATCAACTGCTACTGGCTGTGACTGAAAACTCCCCTGTCCTACAGCCTCCTCCTCCCCCGGTAATGGCTGATAACAGGGAGCAATGGATTGTACTCACCTGTCCTACAGCCTCCTCCTCCCCCAGTAATGGCTGATAACAGGGAGCAATGGATTGTACTCGCCTGTCCTATAGCCTCCTCCTCCCCCAGTAATGGCTGATAACAGGGAGCAATGGATTGTACTTGCCTGTCCTACAGCCTCCTCCTCCCCCAGTAATGGCTGATAACAGGGAGCAATGGATTGTACTCGCCTGTCCTACAGCCTCCCCCCCCCCCCCCCCCCAGTAATGGCTGATAACAGGGAGTAATAGTGGTGTAATGGTTTCTGCAGTGTCACTATATGGCGGTGTAGCGCTGATAATGTGTATGATGAGGGTGACTTCTATAGACAATGTTTCATAATGTCCAGCATTAGTGATACATTGTATAGGGGGGCTGAACACGTAGGGTCAGAGGCTGCGGGGGCTGGGGCTGGGGCTGGTCAGACGGGATACACTGGCGCTCCCTGTGCTACCTCTCGGGGGTGCGGATGATTTCAGGCTCGAGCAGTGGTGTCGTGGAGCTG
Source organism: Anomaloglossus baeobatrachus (assembly GCF_048569485.1). Taxonomy (NCBI): domain Eukaryota; kingdom Metazoa; phylum Chordata; class Amphibia; order Anura; family Aromobatidae; genus Anomaloglossus; species Anomaloglossus baeobatrachus. The sequence goes on along the minus strand of NC_134358.1, from coordinate 11,246,751 downwards.
GGGCCTGTGCACACGCTGCAGATTACCTGCACAAATGTTCTGCATCAAAACACACCTTGTGGCTAAAGTGTGCATTTTAGTGTTGGGTTTCTTCTGCACTGAAAACTGCAGGGAAGCAGCGGCGCGTGTGCTCATCAGCGGCGCGTGTGCTCATCAGCGGCGCGTGTGCTCATCAGTGGCGCGTGTGCTCATCAGTGGCGCGTGTGCTCATCAGCGGCGCGTGTGCTCATCAGCGGCGCGTGTGCTCATCAGCGGCGCGTGTGCTCATCAGCGGCGCGTGTGCTCATCAGCGGCGCGTGTGCTCATCAGCGGCGCGTGTGCTCATCAGCGGCGCGTGTGCTCATCAGCGGCGCGTGTGCTCATCAGCGGCGCGTGTGCTCATCAGCGGCGCGTGTGCTCAGCACTTCTGCATTGTCAGACTTTGTTGGGAGAAGGATAGACGTGCACATTTCAGCAACAAACTGCACCAAAAAGCGCAGCGTGTGCACAGAGCCTAAGATGACCCCTGACTGCAGGCTGGAGCTGGGACTCACATGCAGCATGGAGCGGTGATTATAACCCCTCCTGTGCCGCCATTATTGGCTCCAAGCCCGGCTGGCTGTCCCACGCACGTTTCGCCAATGGTCGGCTGTTTGTAAGATTCAGTAGATCGCAGTCTCCAGAATCTGCAGCATGTGAACCAGACGTAATGGAGTAGTAAACTATTCACATTTCCTCTAATCTTAAGGTGGCTTTACACACTGCAACATCGCAAACGGCATCGATGTAACGTCACCGGCTTTGTGACGTAACAGCGACATTGCCGTGTGTGACACACATCAGCTCCTGGCCCCTGCTGTGAAGTTGCTGATCGCTACAAATCGTTCAGGACCATTCTTTGGTCCTTTGTTTCCCGCTGTGCAGCAAAGTCTGTGTGTAAAGGGGACTTAAAACACTGACAGATATTGTGACACATCACTCGTTTCCAATCACTATTCTGTCAGTCGGTCTCTCCCTCTTGGTCTCTATTCTCTGTCGGCCCGTCACTATCTCTATTACTATTTTGAAAAAGCCGGCCGCTCATTAAACAATCTCGTATTCCCTGCTTTCCCCGCCCACAGGCGCCTATGATTGGTTGCAGTGAGACACGCCCCCACGCTGAGTGACAGGTGTCACACTGCACCCAATCACAGCAGCCGGTGGGCGTGTCTATACTGTGTAGTGAAATAAATAATTAAATAATTAAAAAAAACGGCGTGCGGTCCCCCCCCCAATTTTAAAACCAGCCAGATAAAGCCATACGGCTGAAGGCTTGTATTCTCAGGATGGGGAGCTCCACGTTATGTGGAGCCCCCCAGCCTAACAATATCAGTCAGCAGCCGCCCAGAATTGCCGCATACATTATATGCGACAGTTCTGGGACTGTACCCGGCTCTTCCCGATTTACCCTGGTGCGTTGGCAAATCGGGGTAATAAGGAGTTATTGGCAGCCCATAGCTGCCAATAAGTCCTAGATTAATCATGTCAGGCGTCTCCCCGAGATTCCTTCCATGATTAATCTGTAAATTACAGTAAATAAACAAACACACACACCAGAAAAAATCCTTTATTAGAAATAAAAAACACTAACAAATTCCCTCATCACCACTTTAATAAGCCCAAAAAAGCCCTCCATGTCCGGCGTAATCCACGGACCTTTAGCGTCGCATCCAGCTCTGCTGCATGGAGGTGACCGGAGCAGCAGAAGACACCGCCGCTCCTGTCACCTCCATGCAGCTAATGAAGGCAATAGCGCAATCGGCTGAGCTGTCACTGAGGTTACCCGCGGCCAACGCTGCATCCACCGCTGGATCCAGTGACAGCGGGTAACCTCAGTGACAGCTCAGCCGATCACGCGGCTCTCCATTTGCTGCATGGAGGTGACAGGAGCGGCGGTGTCTTCTGCAGCTCCGGTCACCTTCATGCAGCAGAGCTGGAAGCGACGCTGGAGGTCCGTGGATTACGCCGGACAAGGAGGGCTTTTTCGGGCTTATTAAAGTGGTGATGAGGGAATGTGTTTGTGTTTATTTTATTGTGTATTTTATTTGACTAGCTCGGTCGTTCTGCAGGTCTGGATCGTCATTGGCCAGGTCTGCCTGTTTGACAGCTCACCAGCGACTCACCAGAGACTTTGTAGCGATCCCGGCCAGGTTGGGATCGCTGAAAGTCTCAGTGTGTAAAGGGGCCTTTACTCCCTGTTATCAGCCATTTTAGTTGTTGGAGGGGTGACAGTAATGGGAATTGTATATTAATATAACTGAGTAATACATGAAACGTTTCCACTGATGGAGGCTCAAACACTGGAAGCAGAAGACGTGAGGTCTGCGGTGTGAAGAACTCTCCTCATATCGTACTGTAATGGTGCAGATTAATTCTCTGTATTTCTCCCCCCCCCCCCCCCCCATGAACGTTTTGCACGTTTGCTTCCTCAGGGGCACAAGCTGTAACGGTAGAAAACCATGGAGCGCACATCCAAAATCCGACAGATCTGACGCTGCAATGTGGAAACTTCCAAAACGGAATGAGATTCATGGTGGAATCTTCTGATCGGTTTTGTGTATCGGCATTAGATCCGGGTCCGGTTTTTGGCTGCGCTCAGGGCTTTCTACAGTTACAGTGAAACATCTTCTGCAGCTCCTCTTCTCCGCACATTTGGTGACTTTGTTCCTCTTCTCCCCCAGGATGACTCTTCTGAGGTCTCTGCTTCTGGTTGGATCCGTGTCTCTGACTCTGGGATGTTCTCCTGCTCCTGGAGGTGAGATCTGGTCTTCAGGCGTCCATGTAGCTGTACACAGGGTGGGATTATTGTTTGGGCAGGGGGGTAGGATGCTTGAAGCCGCTATCTGGGGTATCTGCCACCTGCCGGTCACCAGGGCTAACCTTCCATTTTGGTGTGACTATACAGCTGTGAATTTTCCCCCACCCTCGTGGGGTCGGCCGGCGCGGGCTGTGGTCGCCCTCGCGGGCAGGGTCAGCTGCTTATAACAAATCTCTTCTGTCCTCAGCTGTAAACCTTGCGAGGACCGGCGTGGCCTCCCAGATGTCGGACTATCCGTACTCCACCAGGAGCGGAGTAGCCAAGAACGCCATCGATGGGAACAAAGACACTGACTTCAATAGTGAGTCCTGCACTCACACCAACCTGGAGAAGGATCCGTGGTGGAGACTGGACCTGACCCAGAGCTACAAGATATCAATCGTCGTCATAACAAACCGCATGGACTGTTGTCCGGAGCGACTGATGGGGGCCGAGGTCCAAGTCGGGAATTCCCCCGACAACAACAACCCGGTGTAAGTCCTCACAAGATGTGAAATACTTAATCTCACCCGGAGCAAACCCGTTCTGCCGTGTTCTGTTCAGTGTCCGTCCTCATCGGTGGATCACAGGTAGCTGGAAGGTGCGAGGTCCAGCGGCCGGTCAGGTCTTCTGGATGGAGCGGTGTGAGGTCCTCACAATCGTACAAGTTGTTGTTTTCCCCAATGAACAAACACATAATTTGCTCGTTGGGTGGAATTATCTTATATTCTGCTTAAGATCCTCCTTCTCTGCAGCACATTGTCCTGTGCAGCTGAGGACAATGGCAGCCTATGCACAGTGCTCGATGAATCCTAGTGATTGAGGGGATCAAACTAATGTGTATGTGAAGGGTGCACCACTACCCACAACCTGACTATGGGGGACACTCGCTAATGGGAGGAGCGCCCCGAGAGTGTGGATTAATATCACTTGGCTAAAAATGGCAGCTGTGGCCGATAAGGAAAGTGGTGCTGTGGCCAGAAACACATTAGATGTGACAAGCGCTGCCTCAGCCTCAGGTCTTTAGTGGGTTGTGAAGTCTCTCGTGGCCTCAGACAGTAAATGGTGGGCGCCCACCCAACCCGATGTGACCGGCAGAACCAGTGGCCAGCCAGAATCCTGCAGAGGTCCTGTGGGTAAGAATAGAACTCAAATGTTCTTGTTACGTAGGACGGCCGGGCTGGGCCACTTGCTTGGTGTCTCTTTGGTGTGATGGCCATGCTCAGCGCCTTGTGATGCATGTATGGACACATTGGTGCAGCTGCACAGGGCCAATTCTACCTCCAAAACAGATGGAACTGTACATTTTAATAAGCTACTGGACTGTAAAGGGCCCAGTGTTCTGAGTCCATCCGCCGGTGTTGTCAGCTGTCTTCTGGCTGCATCCTCCGGTGTTGTCCGCTTTCTTCTGTGTTGGCTGCTGCCTTATGGCTGTGTCCGGTGTTGGCCGCTGTCTTCTGCGTCCTCCGGTGTTGGCCTTCTGGCTGCGTCCTCCGGTGTTGGCCGCTGTCTTCTAGCTGCATCCGCGGTGTTGGCCTCCGCTGTTGGCTGCTGTCTTTTGGCCACTGTCCTTCTGGCTGCATCCTCCGGTGTTGGCCTCCGCTGTTGGCTGCTGTCTTTTGGCCACTGTCCTTCTGGCTGCATCCTCCGTTGTTGGCCTCCGCTGTTGGCTGCTGTCTTTTGGCCGCTGTCCTTCTGGCTGCGTCCGCCGCTGTTGCTGTATATGGCTGACTGTCACATTTGCTTTCCTCCTCCAGGTGCGGGAAGGTCACAGATGTCTCCTCTGCCACCTTGTCCTTCTGCTGTAAGGGGATGGAGGGTCAGTACGTCAGCGTGGTGATCCCCGGACGCTCGGAGTACCTGTCGATGTGTGAGGTGGAGGTTTATTCAGACTCCGTCACTAACAGGAATAATGTCTGCTGGTAGCCGCTGTCATGGCCGCCGTCTTCCTGATCTGTGTTTTTATATGGAGCGTCCATTGTACGACCTGTGACTCTGTTAATGGATGAATAAAACCATCTCATCGCATCGTCCTTTGTCTTCAGATATTTATTTACTGTTTAATGAAAAGCGTAAAAGCTATAACTGGGGATGAGCGTGTAGACTCGGTACTCGCTGAGTAGTGCGGTATTTGGGCTACTCGTTACTGCGTGAATATCCTTGTGATTACTCGTTAGTAGGGATGGGCGATCCTGAACTATAAAGATAGAAAATAAAACATTCTGCTCATACTTCCAGGTCCTGCAGACTCTGCCTCCCAGCGCTTCTGCTTCCGTGTCCGTCCGACCATTGCTGTGCCGCCCGGTAAGCAGCACTGGACTACTGAAGGACCTTCATAAACGTCATAGCCATGTGACCTAGTCACGTGTGAATGCTGTATTACTTAATTGGCTACAGGCTGGTCACATGACTATGACATCTCGAAGGTCCTGGTAACTGAACTTTGACTGTCACTGTCGCATCGGCATCACCCAGTATGGCCGCACTCTCTCCTGACAGGAGCGGTCGTGTCCGGAGAGTGTCAGTCCATTTGGGGAGATGCCCATGCGAGACTGCACGAGTCACACGTAAGTGGAGCTCCGGCCTCAGTGTCAGCCTGCATCTCACTTTATATAGCCACTGCTGTACAGGTTGATGTAGCAGAGTCGACAATGCTCTCTGCTTCTCACACTGTATAGACTGTACAGGGTGATGTAGCAGAGCTGACATTGCTGCACCTGTGGAATACGGATTTTCTTTTATAATAAAGATGAAGTCTCTAAATGTGGTTAGTTTTTGGGGTGTTTTATTTTATCAGGAAGAGAAAAAAAATTTTTTGCTTTTTATTTACTAGAAATTCATGAGGCCATATCTAATTTGACGTGACACCATGAATTTCGGCCTTAGTACCATCTGAGAAATTAAAGCTGGTATTAACCCCTTTATTACCCAGTGTGCCATCACAGCCGCTGGATGAGCTGGGTAAAGTGCCTGGAAATGGCGCTAAGAAACTGCGCCATTTACAGGGAAGGCTGCGGGCTGTCGAGAATCCCAGCTGCCTGGCTTTACCTGACTGGCGATCAAAATACAGCGGGAGCCCACTTTTTTTTTTTTTTTTTTTAAATTTTTATACAACATATATATATATATATATATATATAATATATATATATATATATATATATATATATATATATTAGTGTGGTTAATATATAGCAACGGTCCATGTACTTTAAGCTGCGGAGAGCGAAGAGGTGGTGGAGGGCTGAGAGCAGTATCAAAAGTCCTTAATTTACACAAATAGTAGCAATAACCTGTGAGGACATCATACAGGGCAGTGGCATAGCAGAGGGGGCAGAAAATGCCACGCCCTCCCCATCACCATGCACGCACACATGCGCCCCCCCCCCCCCCCCCCATCACCGCACACGCATGCACTACCACCCTGCCCCCCCACCTCCATCTTCACCGCACACACTCCCCCCTCCCACCTCCATCATCACCGCACACTCCCCCTCCCACCTCCATCACCGCGTGCACACACTCCCCCCTCCCCCCCTTCTCCTTCATCACCGCGCGCACACACTCCCCCCTCACCCCCCCCCCCCCCCACCTCCTTCATCATCACCGCACACACAGGCACTACCCCCCCCCCCTTCCCCCCCCCCCCCCCCCCCCATCAGTCCCCGCTGACAGAGCGACTCACTTCAATTTCTGCGTGGAGCTCACAGGAACGCCGGTGTTCTATGGCCGCTCCTGTCAGCTTCATGTAGCAGAGCTAAAAGCGTTGTGGGACCTTGTGTGGATTATGCCGGACCTGGAGGGGTGTTTGGGGGGGTTTATAAAGAGGGTAGGTTTTTTTTTTTTTTTTTTTTTTTTTTTTTTTGGTCTTTTATTTCAAAGGATTTTTTGTTTTGTGTTTGTTTACTTTCACTACAGATTAATCGGGGGGGGGGGGGGGGGCTTTCATAGACACCTGCCATGATTAACCTAGGGCTTAGTGGCAGCTATGGGCTGCTGCCATTAACTTCTTTATTACCCCAATTGCGACCGCAGCAGGGCAATTCGGGATGAGCCGGGTAGAGTCCCGGAACTGTCAAATCTAATGTATGCGGCAATTCCGGGCGGCTGCTGGCTGATATTTTTAGGCTGGGGAGGAGGGGGCTCTCCATAACATGGGGCTCCCCATCCTGAGAATACCAGCCTTCAGCCATGTGCTTGGTTGGTATCAAAATTGGGGGGCCGCAAGCTTTTATTTATTGTACTGCACGATATAGACTCGCTCACCGGTGGCTGTGATTGGTTGCAGTCAGACACGCCCCATGCTGAGTGAGAGCTGTCTCACTGCAACCAATCATAGGCACCGGTGGGCAGGGGAAGCAGGGAATACGAGATGGAATAATGAGCGGCTGGCATTTTCAAAAGCAGGAGAAGTCACCGGAGCAGTGTGACAGCCGTGCAGCGCCGTGCCGGTGATCGGTGAGTAAGAGACCGGCCGACTGTAAAAATACTGCAAAACAACGATCCGTTTGCTTTTTGTTTTTTTTTTTTGTTTTTTTTAACGGTTTTACCGCCGGCAGGCTATTGTGAATGATCAGCCTATCGTTCGGCCGCCGAGAGAGAAACATTGACTTCAATTAAACATAAGAGCTGAGCATGTGCAGAGAAAAAAGGCATTCCGCTGCTCAAATGCTACATGCTGTGTTCCTGTCGCCCGACGGTCAGTCGTTCCACGACCAATCCACCTGGCGTATGCAACGCAGACACATTAGTCGCAATCTGTCATCCATACAAGTCTATGTGAAACGGCGCAAGCCGTTAATGTATTGCGCCGTATTCCAAAGCGGCGGATTGCGACTAATGCAAGTGTGAAAGTAGCCTTATCGATGGCCAATGGAGGAGGGGTGGCAAATTTGACGATCGCCCCGGGCGGCAAAAGCAGTTGCTACGCCACTGGTGTGTGGAGAAAGTACTGTGAGGACATCATAGTGTGGTGTGGGTGTCATTTGGAAAATCATCACAGGCCAAATCCAGCCCTTTCCATGTTGTGTCTGTAGAAAGTGGATGGTCCAAGTTGGACCTCCTTCGAGCACCTGGACAGGAGGCTTACAGATGGCTGAGCTGCCCATATCCATAACATGTTCTACTGGTTTTATTCCTCATCACATTCCCAAAGATGAGGCCGGAATAACTGGAGATGGAATCTCATGGGAATAATGAGGTGGTGGTCTAATGTTGGGGACTGAAGGGCACTGGATCTCCTTTGTGATGGTACTGGTAGCTTCTACCACTGAGGCTTGGTGGTGAGCCCCTCATCAGAGCAGCGGCTTGTTCTATGGTCTCTGGGTTCCTCACGCACCCATTCCTGGATCTCAGTGGGGCGTTTGGCAAAGAATAGCTTATTTAGGATAACCTGTAGGACCTTCTCCATAGTTATGTCTCTTGTCCCTCCTGTCAGCGATGATACCGGAAAAGGATCTTCTTAAATGTAAGTGTCTGGAGTTACCGCATAGTGTGCCAGGATCTTTTGTTTAATGTCCTCATACGTGCGGTTCCACCGAGGGTCCATAGCTCATTATGCTTCTGCATCTACATCATCTAAGACCCACACCAGACGCTGGACCCACCATTTCTGGAATTTACATTAACTGACAAAGTTTTGTAAGAATATCTCAATGTCCACTAAAGCCTCATTAAATGGCTTAAAGGCCTTGTGGGAGGCTCTTGGGGATTCCCTTATGATGGATGCTGTGATGGTCTGCCTGGGGTTTCTAGCTGCCTCTCCTGAGCTCTCTGTATGGCCTCCCATCTATCTTCTATGGTGGCTTCATCCTCCAGCAATATCCTTCACCTCCTCTGTATAACCCACTGACTCTTCTGGTTTTTTACCTCCAGAACTCGCCTTTCCTCCAGTAGCTTTGGGAATCCCTCTCCGGTGCCATCTTGAAGGCTAGCTCTTGCAAAACCTCTAGCAGTTGACTCTTGGACAGTCCTCTGGAACAGACTCCTAATACGCGGGCCTTTGCTTGTAGGCTCACCACAGTCCAGTTCCTATATCTATTTAGTAGACCGTTTTGGTGAACAAGTCAGCTGCAGGACAGGCAGACAAAGGCTTAAAGGTGGTTGATCCTTTTTTATTGAAGGGGGAAGCTTTGAATTCCTCGCCGACTCTCGTTCCCACAGAAGTGACTGAAGGACTCATGTGGCCTCGCGTTCTTCATTGCACAGACCTGAAGTGGAGGCTGAATCTTTCCTGGAGAAATTATTTTTTCAGAAGTATCTTCAGGGATAAAAAACTATCTTTAATAGCCGTAAATACATCGAAATTAGCAACGGGGAGAAAGATGACCCGAATAGTAAGACCTCAGGGTGGTCATTTGTTACCACCCTATCGGTTAAGTGAATGACCTTTCAGGGGTCCTCAGATCGGCTCTTAGAAGTCTCCTGGTCCTGTCGCCTTTTCACGAGCTTCGGGCCTCTCTTCTATTAGGCATGTATCCAGGTCTACTGAAACCTGTGATCTGATTGTCTACATAACACAGAGGGCCGGTGGATCACGTTGTTGGAAACTGTAAAGCCGAGAGTTCAAAATGACCAGGTCACTCTCAGACCCTTTCTCATTAAATTGCCCTGTTTTTAATTCCGGTTTCCTTTTTTCCATTTTTGTGCAGAATTTGGCGGTTATCTTACCTTTGTTTGCATTTTAGATTGAGGGATACGGATGTTTGTGGAATTCACCACCAGATGGCAGCATTGTTCTGCTACAAGCAAATTGTGGAGAAGCAATAGAAACCTTAATATTGGTTGTACCTGTATTTAATACACGTCCATTGCATGGATAATGGGTATTTTAACCCCCCACTCAGGCAACATGGCTTTGTGACGCCCTAGCAGCAGTCGGACTGCTCGGCAGACACTTCGATGAAAACAAGGGTTATTTACAGGGGAGAATATTTGTGACGCCATCTGCGGTGTGCGGTAATGCGGAATACCGCCGCTGCCTTACGGGAGTGCCGGGGCTGATGGTATTGGGGCAGCCTGGTGGTGATTCCCTCCGCAGGTAGGGCCCCCGGGACTCAGGGTAGGGAATAGGTAGGAACAGTCTATATTGATATAGGGCCGCAAGGCGCTGGGGAGCCGGGGTACTCACTCAGGTGTGATGACGCATTCAGTGGACACAGACTCTGAGGTAAACAAAGTCTCTTGGTACCGCTGCACTCGGTGACAGCACGTCCGGTGGTCCCTTTCAGTGATTCTGTGGTGGACTGGAGCCTTCCTCCATACACTGTGTGTGTCCCTCTGCCCTGTTGGCTTGAAACCTTCGGGTCCCGTCCCTCATGTTACTGGGGACCTGCTCTTAGCAGCTGGCACGTGGGATTTTGTGACTGCTCTGTGTGGGAAGTCCTATCCCTCCGTTGTGCTGACACCGCTAATCTCTGAGCCGTTGCAGATAGCACGTGAAGCTACTTCCCGCTGCAGGTTAATTGTCGGGTTGTGTGAAGCTACCTCCCAACTTAGGGGCCTGTCCCCCGCTATGTGCTCGGCCCCCAGACCGGTTACTGCGGATCCGATGGCTGACTGTCCTCTTGCCCCGTCCAGCCCTGTCCTCCAGTTTCCCGCGACTGGGTCCCCGTCTCCTCAGGCACAGGCCACTGTCTGCGACCCAGCCAGACTCTCCTCAGGGAGCTCTTCATCACCAGGTCCTCTCTCTTTTTCAGTTACTACCAACTGTCTAACTGACTCCTCCCACCAGCCTGTCTGACTCATAGGTGGGCAGTTCCTTTCCCAGCTGGAACCACGCCCCGGTGTGCCTGACAAGTGTAGTGTTTGGGTGACTAGGATTTGTGCTGTTGGTACAGAATCACTGTTGCGGACCCCGGAACCAAGGAGGGTGGGCCCTGCACCAAGGATAGAGAATAGTGCAGTTCCCTGTGACACCCTGGACTAGTCCAGGGGCGTCACATTCCCCCTTGGTTAAACGTAGCTCATCCCCGAGCTACAGTGCACCCAGAGTGTTTATTTTTATCTGCAAAGTGAACATTTTAATAAGAAAAAAATCTATCCATCCCACACAGGGGAGGCACTTTGCTTGAACCCAACGTTTTGCTTTCCCAGTCCTTCATCCCACCCCCAAAGTTTCAAAAGGAGGCAAGCCACCGCTCCCGTTGGTGGCCAGACCTGGGCCATATGTCTCCCAGGTCTCTCCTCCACCTGTGTCTTCTCCTGTAGGTGGGGATGCAGTCCGTGGGTATGAATGGGAAATAACCATTTACAATAGCACCAGTTCGTGCTGGCTACTACCAGTCCTGTAGCCAAAGGTCCATTTTTAATAAAACTTATCATTGGTCGTCAATCAGGTCATGAATCCAGGTAATTAAAATAAAATCAACATTCTTCTTATCAACACTGTATATCAACATGTCTTACATGACCATCATTAGCATGGAAAATAGTAGAATTAAAAGCATGGAAAATACTAAACATTTTTAACGTTACTCTATATTCAGACTATTTACATTAGGGTAGAGTAGCTGGGTTCCATTCCTCATCTCTGAACCTTTGTGGGGGCTGACCAAAGTTCACACGGGTGGACCTTCTCAGCTCCTGGCTTCCCTCTAGCCCTTGTACTGTGGTGTTTGCTACTACCTGTTCCCCACTACTGGTGTTAGGTGTTGTAGGTGGTAATCTACGTGTTCGTGGTGCTGGTATGGGTACTTCTCTAGGTGCAATGATTTCAGGCCTCCTTGGTTCTTGTTCTTCCGCGGGTTGCGGGAATGTGAGTACAGGCACAATCCCTGCTCCATTGTACATAGGCCAATCTTCCGGGAAGTCACCTAGGATGGTGTGGATTACTCTTCTTTTTCTCAGTCACTTGAGGTTGGGGCTGTTCTTCCTTCTGGATGTTCAGGGGTTCAGGGCACTTTTTCAAGTGATCACGGGAAATGACAGCTGTGGTTCTTCCTTGGTCCTTGCTGACAAGACAGGTCTTCTGGTTGTTGAAATTGGAAGGCTGGACCACATATGGCTCTCTTTCCCACTGGTCGTCCAGTTTATGCATCTTTCTTTTTCTTTTTAAGACCACTTCTCCTGGTGAAAATGGAAGGGCTTGGGCTTGCTTGTTAAAGCTCCTTTCTTGCTTTTCCCTACTTTGGTCCAGATTCTCCTCGACATACTCCTGAATTTGCCTGTATTGGGCTCTACGCTTGGTATCCCAATCTGCATTTGGGGAATAAACTTTAGGCATCTCAACTTCCATCTCCAGATCCACTGGCAGTCTCCCAGGTCTAGCCCTCATGAGATAAGCGGGTGTGCATTTAGTGGAACTCACAGGAATACTATTGTACATGTCCACAAGATCTGGCAATTTTTCAGGCCACTGGTTCCGCTCTTCAAGGGGTACAGTTTTCAGCAGGCTGATGACTACATAGTTCATCTTTTCACACATCCCATTTGATTGTGCGTGGTAGGGGGCAGTGTGTATCTTCTTACACCCATACAATTTACAAAATTCTTGGAAGATTTCTGCTTCAAAAGTAGGACCTCGATCTGTTAGAACGTGATCTGGGTAACCATGGGGTCTGCAGAAGTGTGCCTGGAAAGCCTTCGCCGCAGTGCTGGCAGTTAGATCTTTGACAGGTACCACCACCAGGAATCTTGAATAGTGATCTACTATGGTGAGTGCATAGGTGTACCCATTCCTGCTTGGTGTGAGCTGGACGTGGTCTCATGCAACGAGTTCTAGAGGCTGGGTAGTTACTATTGGTTGCAATGGCGCTCGCTGACTGGTGCTATCTTTTCTCCTTAATGTACATGGTTCCTGCACCAAGCTTCTATGGTTTCTCTCATCCCAGTCCAATAAAAGCGACTTCTCAGCAACATTTCCAACTTCTTCCAACCAAAGTGCCCAGCTCTGTCATGATTGGCCTCCAACACCACTGGTGCATATGCTGTGGGTATCACTATCTGGCACATTCTCTCATGCGTTTTTGGATTAATGAGACTTCTGCACAACTTGCCTCCATGGAAACACAGTCGACTTCTTTCTTTCCACAATTTCTTAGCTTCTTCTGGAGCATCTGGTTCAAGGTGTGAATCAGCCTGGGATATCAATGCCTTTATCAATCTGATTGCAGGGTCATTATCTTGGGCTTCTTGCCAACCATGGTGGGGCAATGGGTTGAAGGTCGCCTCTTGCTGATCACTATAATATCGGGGTTTCACTCTATCAGTAGGGCGATGGAAAGCAGGTAGCTCAATCTCCTCCAGGTCATCTTCATCCCTCCCATCATCACACAACTGGGGCATCCTGGACAACGCATCAGCGTTAGCGTTCTTGCGACCAGCCCTGTACTTTATAGTGAAATCGTAATTTGCCAGTCGTGCTACCCACCGCTGCTCCAAGCTTCGCCGTGTCCAGGTGTGTCAACAGATTGTTGTCTGTATACAAGGTGAATTTTGCAGAAGCCAGGTAATGCTTAAACTTCTCTGTCACGGCCCAAACAAGTGCTAAGAACTCCAGCTTGAAAGAACTATAGTTCTCAGGATTTCTTTCTGTTGGACGGAGTTTCCTGCTGGCGTAAGCAATCACCTTTTCCTTGCCATCCTGTACCTGGGATAGAACAGCTCCCAGTCCCACGTTGCTGGCATCAGTGTACAGCACAAATGGGAGGTTATAGTCAGGATATGCCAGAATCTCATCTCCTGTCAAAGCTGACTTCATCCACTTGAAGGACTTCTCCTGCTCCTCACCCCATGTGAATGGAGAGCCAGAAGTCTTGCCGTGCTTTGTTTGTCCGACTAGGAGATCTTGCAAGGGGGATGCCATCTTGGTATAGCCTTTCACGAACCTTCGGTAGTACCCCATCAATCCCAGGAACTGGCGCACCTCTTTGATGTTCTGAGGCCTGGGCCAGTTCTGGATAGCCGTGATTTTCTCAGGGTCCGGAGCCACACCTTCGGCACTTACTACATGCCCCAGGTATTGGACTTTGGGCTTCAGCAGGTGACATTTGGAGGGTTTTAGTTTCATCCCGTACCTGGAAAGGGCTTCAAATACTTCTGCCAGATGTCCCAGATGCTCCTCATAGGTCTTGGAATATACAATTACGTCGTCCAGGTACAGCAGGACAGTCTCGAAGTTGCAATGGCCCAAACAGCTCTCCATGAGTCGTTGAAACATACCAGGTACATTGCACAGCCCGAATGGCATGCTGTTAAATTCACATAATCCCATCGGGGTGGCAAAAGCGGTCTTCTCGCGATCCTCCTCAGCAACGGTCACTTGCCAGTAACCACTAGTGAGGTCAAGGGTAGAGAAGTAATTTGCAGATCTTAATGCAGTCAGGGACTCTTCAATTCTGGGCAGTGGATAGGCATCCTTGTGTGTGATGTTGTTAATTCGTTATAGTCCACGCACATCCTCATAGTGCCATCTTTCTTCTTCACTAGGACTAGCGGGGCTGCCCAGGGGCTGCAGCTATCACGGATGACCCCAGCCTCCTTCATACTTCTCAGCATGTCTTTGGCACGCTGGTAGTGAGCAGGTGGTATGGGCCTATGCCTTTCCTTTATCGGTGGATGAATGCCTGTGGGTATATGATGCTGAACCCCTTTCACACTCCCAAAGTCTAATGGGTGTTTACTAAACACTTGCTCATACTCCTGAACCACCCTGTAGACCCCTTGTTTTTGATGTAGTGGAGTGGAGTCAGTACCTACATGTAACTCTTGACACCACTGTTCTTGCTGAATCTGGGAACTGTCTGTGGCTGACTGATCTGGTGTGGCTGAGGACTTTACTGTCTGGATGGAATTCTCACTCACAGTGTACAATTTGGCTATGGTAGCATACCTGGGCAGTCTAACCTCTTCCACCCCGCAATTCAACACTCGCACGGGCACTCTCCCCTTACGGACATCGACTACCCCTCTGGCTGTCAGTACTGTAGACCAGTGCTTTGAAGGTAGGGCCTCTACCACTGCCTGGTAATTCTGTCCACGGGAGCCTACAGCTGCCCTGCACCATATCATCATCTCACTCCGTGGGGGCACTACCACAGGAGCTGCATCCATTAGCCGTACACCGCCAATTTCCCCACCAGACAAATTTACCTGTTGCATCTGCTGGAGGGCTCGAATCTCTCTTTGCAGGACCCTCTGGCGTCCCGCTCCTGCAGTTTCAGAGAGCTGTTGGAGCAGAAACAATACTTCTCCCATACAATTCTCAATAACCTTAGTCCCCAAAATCATCTTAGGGTTCCGGTCACTAGGGTCATTCTGCACTACTATGAGTCCTTGGCGTGCTAACTCCACCCTGCCCACCTTGATGGTCACCTCCTTGAACCCGAGTTGTGTTACTGGTAAACCATTAACAGCGTAAATGGTGAGATCATTGTCCGGTGGGGCGAGTTCCTCAGTTGACCAGAATTTGGTATACAGTACTTGGGGTATAGTTGTTACCTGGGAGCCGGTATCAAGAAGTGCTGAAATCGGAATCCCATCCAAGGTGATGGAAACGATGGTCCTTCCTCCAACATACCGCTCCCGCCAGTCTGCTGGGCCTTGTCGATTTAGTCCTGGGGAGTGGCCCTTGGCCCCAGGGGTGGCCCGTTTAAAGGACAATAACGGGCGTAGTGACCAGTCTTGTTGCACCTATAACAAACAAGGTTTTTGTGGCGCCCCTGAGGCTTCCGTCACCACAGGTCATTGCACCCCATCCAGCGGTGTGATGCCCCATTCTGGGAGAGGAAGAGAGTGAACTCCGGTCCCCTGGTAAATCCACACTACACCCATTGCTAGCAACACACTGGGACCAGGGAAAGTGGCAGACAACCCTCCCATGCTGCATGCTGGGAGGGGTCGTAAGACCCATCCCTGCTCCTATAGGGTAAAACAGGGCAATTGGGGAGGTGGGAGGAGCCATCTGAGAGCAGACGCAGAGAGGAAGGTCAAGTTTAGTCAGTCTACCTCAGGGAGTGAGAGAGTGAGGAGCCAGCATGTAGTTGAAGAAGAACGAGAGAAAGTGGGGAAGGAGGAGGAGGAGGCCTGCTGGAGGCAGGCAAGGAGGAGAAGAGAAAGGAAAGAAAGCTCCAAGTCAGTCAGGAGCTGAAAGAAAGAAGGAGACGCTTCCTGGTGAAGATCCTGGGACTCAGAGGGTCCAGGTGACACCAAGCAGAGAAAAGAAGGGATTCCAGGGCCACGGATAGCTGTAGAGCTGTGGTGGCCTGTTCCACAAGAACATCGGTGGAGGGATCAAGCTGCAACAGGGGACGGTCCCTAGAAACCGGAGGAGCGCAAAATCATCTCCAAACTAAAAACCGAGGCACAGGGAATGTTGTAGACTCCCAGGGCCACAGCCCACAGCAGTAACTCTAGAAAAGGGATAATCAGCCGACAGGTGACCCCCCAGCCTGGAGGCTGTTGTGGAGGCCAAGCCAGGTTCAACCTACCAAGGCAAGGCTAAGGAAGACAGCAGAAGATAGAGACACTTAAGGGAAGGGTACCGGCTTTTACTCTCAGAATCACCCAGAAACGACAGAGGTCCCTGACAGTGGTCCCAGCAGTCCAAGGGTCCCTGCAGGACTGTGACAAGAATTGTGAGTAAAGAACTTGAAACTGCACCCTTGAAGTTGCCTCTGTTATTTCATCTGCATAGACACTCACAAGCACCAACTGTGCCCCGGGGCATTGCTCCACCTGTGGGGAGTAGTACTACTATTGCTGCCATATCATCTCCCGGAGGCCTCATACAGCAGCGGCGGCCTATTAGCCGCATACCACAGGTGGCGTCACGAACACAAACTTTATTCATCAAGCCACATATTTTACTGACACCCACCAGGGCCACGGAGCCGGGCCCAGCCACCACTGACTACCTCCGGACTAGTCCGGCCCGGCACCGGGTGTCCCACAGCCCTGGGGTGGGCGAGTCAACTTTTGGCGTCACGAACAGGATTTCGTGCCCGGTCACACCGGGTACTGTGCGCCTGAAGAATTACGCTTAAAAGACTGTGTTACTGCGTGTTTCACTGTGAAAACTGCCGCCATTAGCGCTACAGAGAGCGGGAAGAAGGGGGGCGTGCCAGAAGAAAGGGCGCGAAGAGAAGCCCCGCCCCCTTGGTCTTGTCCAAGAAAAGAGCGCGAAGCAGTGCCCGCTATGCAGAGCAGCGGATGAAAAATGGCGCGCTAAGAATGCTGCCTAGAGGAAGAGAGAAGATGGCTCCTGTAAGCGGAGGCCAGGAAGAGCTCACCTGGATCAGGCCTGTGACCGCCGCTGAGCTGAAGGCTGAGGTCGGGAGGATGGCTGACAGGATGAAGGAGCGGGAAGTTACCAGCCTGCTGCTGAGCAACATCAAAAGTCTGCTACTAGAAGAAGCGACGAGCCTGCTGCTGGGAGATCGTGCAGAAGGAGACGCAGAGAGAATGGCGTCCACATGCAGCGATCCAGAGCTAGACTCCGCTGACTGGTGGGGCTGGGAGATGGACCAGTGGTGTGAAAGGCTGCAGGCGGAGGTGATGCAGCAGATCCGGCAAGTGACGCGCGGAGCAGCGACCGCCAGAACACCGGAGATGCTACTGAGGGGTGAGTCATTTAATGCCCCTGCCGGCGCGAGTGCCCCAACCCCCGCTACCATGCCCGCGGTCCCTGGAGAGATGCCCGGCATGGCGACGCCGATCCGGGCCGCAGCCACGCCAGGTGCGGCCCGCCAGGATTTCGCCGCCGGAGCGACGCCCATCCACACCGCAGCAGCGACGCCAAGCCCGGCCCGTCCAGCTCAGGCCCCAGCAGCGATACCCCGCTTGGACAAGCAAGATCCCGCCGCAGCGGCGACGTTAATCCACACCGCAGATGCGGCCCGCCAAGCCCAGGCCGCAGCCACGCCAGGTGCGGCCCGTCAAGAATCGGTCACAGCAGCGACTCCAATACAGGCCGCCGCCATGCCAGGCGTGGCCCGCCAAGACCAGCACACAGGAGACGCAGACTGTGTTGACCGCTGTCTACCTGCTGCCAGGTGGGGAGGCGGAGAAGAATCCCTACAAGTAAAGAAAAGGAAGAAGCCGAACTGTAAATAGCCCCTGTCTGCCCCTCATGCTTTGTGAAGATGTCCCTTTTGTGCTGCCCTAATGTTCTTTTTGAAGATGACACCCTTTCCAGCCTTACTGCCCCTTGTACTTTTTGAAGAAGTCACCCCCCCCCGTGTATGTGTACCGGGCCACTAGACTGGAATATGGTCCCTGGTAAATGTGATGTGTAAAGTGTCCTATGTAACCAGGCCACTGGACTTAGTGGCTGGTATTGTTTTCCACTTTGTCGATTGAGAGAAACGAACTGCCAGGCTACTGGACTTGTAGTAGCCAAAAATGTAATTAGTTGCACCCGTTGTGCCCCCTACCAGAATTATGGGGGATGTGCCCGAACCGTTCAATGGACTGGAAGTGCACACTTAGAGTTTTCTTTATAAGAAGTTCGCAACGTTTACTTACTTGTGCCTCCCATAAAGGGAAGAAATGTTTTATTGTTTTATGTTATGCATAACAAAAATGTTTTTGCAGTTTCTCCACAATTTTCTGTTGTTTTTCAGCCCGAGGACGTGCTGGGATTTGCTGTGGGGGAGTGTGGCGCCCCTGAGGCTTCCGTCGCCACAGGTCATTGCACCCCATCCAGCGGTGTGATGCCCCATTCTGGGAGAGGAAGAGAGTGAACTCCGGTCCCCTGGTAAATGCACACTACACCCATTGCTAGGAACACACTGGGACCAGGGAAAGTGGCAGACAACCCTCCCATGCTGCATGCTGGGAGGGGTCGTAAGACCCATCCCTGCTCCTATAGGGTAGAACAGGGCAATTGGGGAGGTGGGAGGAGCCATCTGAGAGCAGACGCAGAGAGGAAGGTCAAGTTTAGTCAGTCTACCTCAGGGAGTGAGAGAGTGAGGAGCCAGCATGTAGTTGAAGAAGGAGAACGAGAGAAAGTGGGGAAGGAGGAGGAGGAGGCCTGCTGGAGGCAGGCAAGGAGGAGAAGAGAAAGGAAAGAAAGCTCCAAGTCATTCAGGAGCTGAGAAACAGAAAGAGATGCTTCCTGGTGAAGATCCTGGGACTCAGAGGGTCCAGGTGACACCAAGCAGAGAACAGAAGGGGTCCCAGGGCCACGGGTAGCTGTAGAGCTGTGGTGGCCTGTTCCACAAGAACATCGGTGGAGGGATCAAGCTGCAACAGGGGACGGTCCCTAGAAACCGGAGGAGCGCAAAGATCATCTCCAAACAGTAAAAACCGAGGCCCAGGGAATGTTGTAAACTCCCCGGGCCACAGCCCACAGCAGTAACTCTAGAAAAGGGATAATCAGCCGACAGGTGACCCCCCAGCCTGGAGGCTGTTGTGGAGGCCAAGCCAGGTTCAACCTACCAAGGCAAGGCTAAGGAAGACAGCTGAAGATAGAGACACTTAAGGGAAGGGTACCGGCTTTCACTCTCAGAATCACCCAGAAACGGCGGAGGTCCCTGACAGTGGTCCCAGCAGTCCAAGGGTCCCTGCAGGACTGTGACAAGAATTGTGAGTAAAGAACTTGAAACTGCACCCTTGAAGTTGCCTCTGTTATTTCATCTGCATAGACACTCACAAGCACCAACTGTACCCCGGGGCATTGCTCCACCTGTGGGGAGTAGTACTACCATTGCTGCCATATCATCCCCCGGAGGCCTCATACAGCAGCGGCGGCCTATTAGCCGCATACCACAGGTGGCGTCACGAACACAAACTTTATTCATCAAGCCACATATTCTACTGACACCCACCAGGGCCACGGAGCCGGGCCCAGCCACCACTGACTACCACCGGACTAGTCCGGCCCGGCACCGGGTGTCCCATAGCCCTGGGGTGGGCGAGCCATTTTCATACCAGTCACGGTTCCTTCCTCTGTATGTTGAGGTCCTCCCTCTCATCCAAGGGACGTCATCTGGGCGGTCAGCAAGCTTCTCCGCCGGCTTGGTCTTGGGCTGGAGCTGCATTGCCTCTAGGATCCTTGCAACATCACTGCTCAGCTGCTGCACCTGTAAAGACAAATCACTGGTACCGCCTGCAGGCGCTGCTGGGGTCTTCGGCTCTGGCAGTGCTCTAACAGGAGGTGGCACATGTAGAGGAGAAGTGCCGGCTTGCCAGGACGTAGCAGGAGAATCAGCTGGCTCTGGGGTTTGCAAAGCCTTGATGGCTCGGTCTTTTAAGACAGCAAAGTCCATTGCAGGATATTCCAGAGTCCACAGCCGTAGCTGCTTGCGGTCCTCCACTGACCCCAGGCCTTGCAGAAACTGTTCAACAAGCATCTTGTTTCCTTCAGCTTCACTGATGGGGATGGTTAGTTTGAGAGTCCGTAGCGCTGATTGCAGCCTCAGGGCATAGTCTCTAATGCTTTCTTGTGGGCGCTGCTTGCAGTTGTAAAACTTTATCCGGAGTTCTGCCTCAGTACGGTTTTCAAAGGAAAGTCGCAGACGTTCACAAATGGCAGTTACTGAGGCCCGGTCCTGATCTGTCCAGGTTTCCGCCTCCAGCTCTGCAGCGCCTGATAACTGACCGAGTAGTACAGACGCTTGCTGCCGGTCATTCATCCCAAACATATCCAGGAGTGTGCGGATTTTTCTTTTGAATCCTTGCAGTGTGTCAGGGGAACCATCATATTGTGGTAGCCAGGTAGCGCCTGGCACATACGGTAAAGTCATTGGCATTATCGGCGCGGTCGCTCGTGCGTCCATGTCACCTTGATCTTGAGGGGGAACCGGCGCTGCTCTCGCTTCACCCGGCGCCGACATCTTTCTATGCCCCCTTGGTTTTCAGCGGCAAGATGGCGGCAACTGAATTATTTTATTCACTTCGGGCTCAACAGTTTTGGAGAAGGTGCACGTCACCCAGGTTAGTGGGTCCAGTCCGATCCTGTTCGTGACGCCAAAAATCAATGTGTGACGCCCTAGCAGCAGTCGGATGCTCGGCAGACACTTCGATGAAAACAAGGGTTATTTACAGGGGAGAATATTTGTGACGCCACCTGTGGTGTGCGGTAATAAGGAATACCGCCGCTGCCTTATGGGAGTGCCGGGGCTGATGGTATTGGGGCAGCCTGGTGGTGATTCCCTCCGCAGGTAGGGCCCCCGGGACTCAGGGTAGGGAATAGGTAGGAACAGTCTATATTGATATAGGGCCGGCAGGGCGCTGGGGAGCCGGGACTCACTCGGTGTGATGACGCATTCAGTGGACACAGACTCTGAGGTAAACAAAGTCTCTTGGTACTGCTGCACTCGGTGACAGCACGTCCGGTGGTCCCTTTCAGTGATTCTGTGGTGGACTGGAGCCTTCCTCCATACACTGTGTAGTGTGTGTGTTCCTGGCCCTGTTGGCTTGAAACCTTCGGGTCCCGTCCCTCTTGTTACTGGGGACCTGCTCTTAGCAGCTGGCACGTGGGATTTTGTGACTGCTCTGTGTGGGAAGTCCTATCCCTCCGTTGTGCTGACACCGCTAATCTCTGAGCCGTTGCAGATAGCACGTGAAGCTACTTCCTGCTGCAAGTTAATTGCCAGGTTGTGTGAAGCTACCTCCCGACTTAGGGGCCTGTCCCCCGCTGTGTGCTCGGCCCCCAGACCGGTTACTGCGGATCCGATGGCTGACGGTCCTCTTGCCCCGTCCAGCCCTGTCCTCCAGTTTTCCGCGACTGGGTCTCCGTCTCCTCAGGCACAGGCCACTGTCTGCGACCCAGCCAGACGCTCCTCAGGGAGCTCTTCATCCCCAGGTCCTCTCTCTCTTTTTCAGTTACTACCAACTGTCTAACTGACTCCTCCCACCAGCCTGTCTGACTCATAGGTGGGCGGTTCCTTTCCCAGCTGGAACCACGCCCCCGGTGTGTAGTGTTTGGGTGACTAGGATTTGTGCTGTTGGTACAGAATCACTGTTGCGGACCCCGGAACCAAGGAGGGTGGGCCCTGCACCAAGGATAGAGAATAGTGCAGTTCCCGGTGACACCCTGGACTAGTCCAGGGGCGTCACAGCTTCACCTTAATAATGTGGTGTCTTACCCATGGTACAATAAGAATGATATCTATGGCATGCCTGTACCAATATATGTCTACATTTAATATTTGGGGGTAATATTATATACAGTGTGTCCACCCATATCCTGTATACACTGCACCTATATACAGCGTGTCCACCCATATCCTGTATACACTGCACCTATATACAGTGTGTCCACCCATATCCTGTATACACCGCACCTATATACAGCGTGTATGCCCATATCCTGTATACACCGCACCTATATACAGCGTGTCCGCCCATATCCTGTATACACCGCACCTATATACAGCGTGTCCGCCCATATCCTGTATACACCGCACCTATATACAGCGTGTCCGCCCATATCCTGTATACACCGCACCTATATACAGCGTGTCCACCCATATCCTGTATACACCGCACCTATATACAGCGTGTCCACCCATATCCTGTATACACCGCACCTATATACAGTGTGTGCACCCATATCCTGTATACACCGCACCTATATACAGTGTGTCCACCCATATCCTGTATACGCCGCACCTATATACAGCGTGTCCACCCATATCCTGTATACACCGCACCTATATACAGCGTGTCCACCCATATCCTGTATACACCGCACCTATATACAGTGTGTGCACCCATATCCTGTATACACCGCACCTATATACAGCGTGTCCACCCATATCCTGTATACACCGCACCTATATACAGTGTGTCCACCCATATCCTGTATACACCGCACCTATATACAGCGTGTCCACCCATATCCTGTATACACCGCACCTATATACAGTGTGTCCACCCATATCCTGTATACACCGCACCTATATACAGTGTGTCCACCCATATCCTGTATACACCGCACCTATATACAGTGTGTCCACCCATATCCTGTCTACACCGCACCTATATACAGTGTGTCCACTCATATCCTGTATACACCGCACCTATATACAGTGTGTCCACACATATCCTGTATACACCGCACCTATATACAGCGTGTCCACCCATATCCTGTATACACCGCACCTATATACAGCGTGTCCGCCCATATCCTGTATACACTGCACCTATATACAGCGTGTCCGCCCATATACTGTATACACTGCACCTATATACAGCGTGTCCGCCCATATCCTGTATACACCGCACCTATATACAGTGTGTCCACCCATATCCTGTATACACCGCACCTATATACAGTGTGTCCACCCATATCCTGTATACACAGCACCTATATACAGTGTGTCCACCCATATCCTGTATACACTGCACCTATATACAGTGTGTCCACCCATATCCTGTATACACAGCACCTATATACAGTGTGTCCACCCATATCCTGTATACACCGCACCTATATACAGCGTGTCCACCCATATCCTGTATACACCGCACCTATATACAGTGTGTCCACCCATATCCTGTATACACCGCACCTATATACAGTGTGTCCACCCATATCCTGTATACACCGCACCTATATACAGCGTGTCCACCCCTATCCTGTATACACCGCACCTATATACAGCGTGTCCACCCCTATCCTGTATACACCGCACCTTTATACAGTGTGTCCGCCCATATCCTGTATACACCGCACCTATATACAGTATGTCCACCCCTATCCTGTATACACCGCACCTATATACAGCATGTCCACCCATATCCTGTATACACCGCACCTATATACAGCGTGTCCACCCATATCCTGTATACACAGCACCTATATACAGTGTGTCCACCCCTATCCTGTATACACCGCACCTATATACAGTGTGTCCACCCATATCCTGTATACACCGCACCTATATACAGTGTGTCCACCCATATCCTGTATACACAGCACCTATATACAGTGTGTCCACCCCTATCCTGTATACACCGCACCTATATACAGCATGTCCACCCATATCCTGTATACACCGCACCTATATACAGCATGTCCACCCATATCCTGTATACACCGCACCTATATACAGCATGTCCACCCATATCCTGTATACACCGCACCTATATACAGTGTGTCCGCACACATCCTGTATACACCGCACCTATATACAGTGTGTCCACCCATATCCTGTCCACCGCCATTAACTTGAGAACGGCGGCAGCTATAGGCATAGAAGTGGTGTCTAGGTATAGTAAAGTATCCATGCGCTACGCAATGAAACCACCTATAGCGCCACCTGGTGGAAAACAACGGAGTTAGCATTTTTATCTCGAAAACGGAACAAGATAGAGAAAAAAAGTGAATTACAAAGTTGTAGGGCATCATCAATTCAATACAAATCCACACCTTGCACAGAAATGCTGTGATATGAAACCCATGACCCCCCCCAGACATTGAATGCTGGTCAAGCATATGGCGCTCATTAATGGCTGCCATCAGCTGTAATGCACATCTGGCCTCTGCACAGCATACTGTATCTTGCTGCAATGCACATCTGGACTCTGCACAGCATACTGTATCTTGCTGCAATGCACATCTGGACTCTGCACAGCATACTGTATCTTGCTGCAATGCACATGTGGCCTCTGCACAGCATCCTGTATCTTGCTGTAATGCACATCTGGCCTCTGCACAGCATACTGTATCTTGCTGAAATGCACATCTGGCCTCTGCACAGCATACTGTATCTGGCTGCAATGAACATCTGGCCTCTGCACAGCACACTGTATCTGGCTGCAATGCACATCTAGCCTCTGCACAGCATACTGTATCTTGCTGTAATGCGCATCTGGCCTCTGCACAGCATGCTGTATCTGGCTGCAATGCGCATCTGGCCTCTGCACAGCACACTGTATCTGGCTGCAATGCACATCTGGCCTCTGCACAGCATACTGTATCTTGCTGTAATGAACATCTGGCCTCTGCACAGCATGCTGTATCTGGCTGCAATGCACATCTGGCCTCTGCACAGCATACTGTATCTGGCTGCAATCCACATCTGGGCTCTGCACAGCATACTGTATCTTGCTGCAATGCACATCTGGCCTTTGCACAGCATACTGTATCTTGCTGCAATGCACATCTGGCCTCTGCACAGCATACTGTATCTTGCTGAAATGCACATCTGGGCTCTGCACAGCATACTGTATCTGGCTGCAATGCACATCTGGCCTCTGCACAGCACACTGTATCTGGCTGCAATACACATCTGGCCTCTGCACAGCATACTGCATCTTGCTGCAATGCACATCTGGCCTCTGCACAGCATACTGTATCTTGCTGAAATGCACATCTGGGCTCTGCACAGCATACTGTATCTGGCTGCAATGCACATCTGGGCTCTGCACAGCATACTGTATCTTGCTGCAATGCACATCTGGCCTCTGCACAGCATACTGTATCTGACTGCAATGCACATCTGGCCTCTGCACAGCATACTGTATCTGGCTGCAATGCACATCTGGCCTCTGCACAGCATACTGTATCTGGCTGCAATGCACGTCTGGACTCTGCACAGCATACTGTATCTGGCTGCAATGCACATCTGGCCTCTGCACAGCATACTGTATCTTGCTGCAATGCACATCTGGCCTCTGCACAGCATACTGTATCTGGCTGCAATGCACATCTGGCCTCTGCAAAGCATACTGTATCTGGCTGCAATGCACATCTGGACTCTGCACAGCATACTGTATCTTGCTGCAATGCACATCTGGCTTCTGCACAGCATACTGTATCTTGCTGCAATGCACATCTGGCCTCTGCACAGCATACTGTATCTTGCTGCAATGCACATCTGGCCTCTGCACAGCATACTGTATCTTGCTGCAATGCACATCTGGACTCTGCACAGCATACTGTATCTTGCTGCAATGCACATCTGGCCTCTGCACAGCATACTGTATCTGGCTGCAATGCACATCTGGCCTCTGCACAGCATACTGTATCTTGCTGCAATGCACATCTGGTTTCTGCACAGCATACTGTATCTTGCTGCAATGCACATCTGGTTTCTGCACAGCATACTGTATCTTGCTGCAATGCACATCTGGCCTCTGCACAGCATACTGTATCTGGCTGCAATGCACATCTGGACTCTGCACAGCATACTGTATCTTGCTGTAATGCACATCTGGCCTCTGCACAACATGATGTATCTGGCTACAATGCACATCTGGGCTCCGCACAGCATACTGTATCTTGCTGCAATTCACATCTGTCCTCTGCACAGCATACTGTATCATGCTGCAATGCACATCTGGCCTCTGCACAGCATACTGTATCTTGCTGCAATGCACATCTGGCTTCTGCACAGCATACTGTATCCTGCTGCACTGCACATCTGGCCTCTGCACAGCATACTGTATCTTGCTGAAATGCACATCTGGGCTCTGCACAGCATACTGTATCTGGCTGCAATGCACATCTGGCTTCTGCACAGCATACTGTATCTGGCTGCAATGCACATCTGGCCTCTGCACAGCATACTGTATCTTGCTGCAATGCACATCTGCACTCTGCACAGCATACTGTGTCTTGCTGCAATGCACATCTGGCCTCTGCACAGCATACTGTATCTTGCTGCAATGCAAACTGGCCTCTGCACAGCATACTGTATCTTGCTGCAATGCACATCTGGACTCTGCACAGCATACTGTATCTTGCTGCAATGCACATCTGGCCTCTGCACAGCATACTGTATCTTGCTGCAATGCACATCTGGCTTCTGCACAGCATACTGTATCCTGCTGCACTGCACATCTGGCCTCTGCACAGCATACTGTATCTTGCTGCAATGCACATCTGCACTCTGCACAGCATACTGTGTCTTGCTGCAATGCACATCTGGCCTCTGCACAGCATACTGTATCTTGCTGCAATGCACATCTGGCCTCTGCACAGCATACTGTATCTTGCTGCAATGCACATCTGGACTCTGCACAGCATACTGTATCTTGCTGCAATGCACATCTGCACTCTGCACAGCATACTGTATCTGGCTGCAATGCACATCTGGCCTCTGCACAGCATACTGTATCTGGCTGCAATGCATATCTGGCCTCTGCACAGCATACTGTATCTTGCTGAAATGCACATCTGGGCTTTGCACAGCATACTGTATCTGGCTGCAATTCACATCTGGACTCTGCACAGCATACTGTATCTGGCTGCAATGCACATCTGGACTCTGTACAGCATACTGTATCTTGCTGAAATGCACATCTGGCTTCTGCACAGCATACTGTATCTTGCTGCAATGCACATCTGGGCTCTGCACAGCATACTGTATCTTGCTGCAATGCACATCTGGCCTCTGCACAGCATACTGTATCTTGCTGTAATGCACATCTGGCCTCTGCACAGCATACTGTATCCTGCTGCAATGCACATCTGGCCTCTGCACAGCATGATGTATCTGGCTACAATGCACATCTGGGCTCCGCACAGCATACTGTATCTTGCTGCAATTCACATCTGTCCTCTGCACAGCATACTGTATCATGCTGCAATGCACATCTGGCCTCTGCACAGCATACTGTATCTTGCTGCAATGCACATCTGGACTCTGCACAGCATACTGTATCTTGCTGCAATGCACATCTGGCCTCTGCACAGCATACTGTATCTTGCTGCAATGCACATCTGGCTTCTGCACAGCATACTGTATCTTGCTGCAATGCACATCTGGCCTCTGCACCGCATACTGTATCTGGCTGCAATGCACATCTGGCCTCTGCACCGCATACTGTATCTGGCTGCAATGCACATCTGGCCTCTGCACCGCATACTGTATCTGGCTGCAATGCACATCTGGACTCTGCACAGCATACTGTATCTGGCTGCAATGCACATCTGGGCTCTGCACAGCATACTGTATCTTGCTGCAATGCACATCTGGCCTCTGCACAGCATACTGTATCTTGCTGCAATGCACATCTGGACTCTGCACAGCATACTGTATCTTGCTGCAATGCACATCTGGCTTCTGCACAGCATACTGTATCCTGCTGCACTGCACATCTGGCCTCTGCACAGCATACTGTATCTTGCTGCAATGCACATCTGCACTCTGCACAGCATACTGTGTCTTGCTGCAATGCACATCTGGCCTCTGCACAGCATACTGTATCTTGCTGCAATGCACATCTGCACTCTGCACAGCATACTGTATCTTGCTGCAATGCACATCTGGACTCTGCACAGCATACTGTATCTTGCTGCAATGCACATCTGGACTCTGCACAGTATACTGTATCTTGCTGAAATGCACATCTGGCCTCTGCACAGAATACTGTATCTTGCTGCAATGCACATTTGGCCTCTGCACAGCATACTGTATCTGGCTGCAATGCACATCTGGCCTCTGCACAGCATACTGTATCTTGCTGCAATGCACATCTGGACTCTGCACAGCATACTGTATCTTGCTGCAATGCACATGTGGCCTCTGCACAGCATCCTGTATCTTGCTGTAATGCACATCTGGCCTCTGCACAGCATACTGTATCTTGCTGAAATGCACATCTGGCCTCTGCACAGCATACTGTATCTGGCTGCAATGAACATCTGGCCTCTGCACAGCACACTGTATCTGGCTGCAATGCACATCTAGCCTCTGCACAGCATACTGTATCTTGCTGTAATGCGCATCTGGCCTCTGCACAGCATGCTGTATCTGGCTGCAATGCGCATCTGGCCTCTGCACAGCACACTGTATCTGGCTGCAATGCACATCTGGCCTCTGCACAGCATACTGTATCTTGCTGTAATGAACATCTGGCCTCTGCACAGCATACTGTATCTGGCTGCAATGCGCATCTGGCCTCTGCACAGCATACTGTATCTTGCTGTAATGCGCATCTGGCCTCTGCACAGCATGCTGTATCTGGCTGCAATGCACATCTGGCCTCTGCACAGCATACTGTATCTGGCTGCAATCCACATCTGGGCTCTGCACAGCATACTGTATCTTGCTGCAATGCACATCTGGCCTTTGCACAGCATACTGTATCTTGCTGCAATGCACATCTGGCCTCTGCACAGCATACTGTATCTTGCTGAAATGCACATCTGGGCTCTGCACAGCATACTGTATCTGGCTGCAATGCACATCTGGCCTCTGCACAGCACACTGTATCTGGCTGCAATGCACATCTGGCCTCTGCACAGCATACTGCATCTTGCTGCAATGCACATCTGGCCTCTGCACAGCATACTGTATCTTGCTGAAATGCACATCTGGGCTCTGCACAGCATACTGTATCTGGCTGCAATGCACATCTGGGCTCTGCACAGCATACTGTATCTTGCTGCAATGCACATCTGGCCTCTGCACAGCATACTGTATCTGACTGCAATGCACATCTGGCCTCTGCACAGCATACTGTATCCTGCTGCACTGCACATCTGGCCTCTGCACAGCATACTGTATCTGGCTGCAATGCACGTCTGGCCTCTGCACCGCATACTGTATCTGGCTGCAATGCACATCTGGACTCTGCACAGCATACTGTATCTGGCTGCAATGCACATCTGGGCTCTGCACAGCATACTGTATCTTGCTGCAATGCACATCTGGCCTCTGCACAGCATACTGCATCTTGCTGCAATGCACATCTGGCCTCTGCACAGCATACTGTATCTTGCTGAAATGCACATCTGGGCTCTGCACAGCATACTGTATCTGGCTGCAATGCACATCTGGGCTCTGCACAGCATACTGTATCTTGCTGCAATGCACATCTGGCCTCTGCACAGCATACTGTATCTGACTGCAATGCACATCTGGCCTCTGCACAGCATACAGCAGAGTGAAGGCAGATAGACGTAACGTACATGACTGAGGCAGTGATAGATCCAGGAAAGGGTTAAGGAGTAAGGGATGGGGGTTTTTACCTAAGGAATGTGGTGGTGGGTGAGCGAGCAGGAGGAGAGATGGGGGCAGGGGCCATATAAGAAATAGGTCCCATGTTAAGGTGTCATTCCTTTGTCCTGGACTTAAAGACTGAACAAGCAGTTTGGATGCCTTGCTGAAGAGCGTTCAGGCCGCGGCTTTGACATGTAGGCCCGAATGGATTCAGGCCCAGCTAGACGAATTGCTGAAGAATGCCCGGGATACAGCATCTGTCCCTTCTGAACTTTCTGAACATCAAACTCTAAGAAGATCAAGACCTCCTGAGAGACTAACTTCTGAAATGGCCAATAGGACTCACAATAGGATCATAAGTCCTTCCGTTACCTCTAGGAAAAGAGCAAAGCGCAGCACGGCCTCTGATCCTGCTTACAAACCAGGAAGGAAATTACAGTACAAGAATAACAAAGGACAGAGAAAAGAGCCCGACCATCTAACCAGAGAGACACCAAGAAGTGCAAGGAGAAAGTCCAGCTCTACTGAGGTGCCAGCCAGAGAAGCAGCCACACAAGCTACAACTGACGTGACCACAGCCCACGATGGATCCTTAGAACTTCCTCAACAAACTTTGCATCATTCTAGAGGACATCATACGGCCTTACCCCAGGAAATAAACCAACACGGGGGGATGGGCTTAGGACACACAACATTTCCGGATCCGGGTTCTCATTACACGAGGAGTGGCAGGAATCCAAAAAGACAACTGCGCAAAAGTACTTTAACCAGACAAAGACTTCTTCGGCCGGCTCAGGATATGAGTCCGGCAAGAAATCTACAGCTACAAGACTCAGCAGAGATTCCAGACAATGACTATGACACAGATAACGACTCCCCACTAGAGGGCAGCAGCACGCAGCACTTCAATAATGGAGGGGCTGTAGAGACTATAACTAATACGTCACGGACGGCTGGTCAACCTAGGACGCAGCCAGGTATTGGTGAGAACACTTTTTCTTGTCCTATATCTAGTGTAACAACACCCGTAATGAATCCAGTGGGCGCAGTTGGGGGTACAGGTCCCGGCAATGTAGGATGGGATCTTAATTCAGTAGTACAGCAATTAGTGTCAGGGGTTAAGGAGGCTTTGAGTCAGTCTAGCTTACCCATAACTTCTTCTCCTATTGCTGCATGGTGTGGAAAGGGTCGCCGGACATCGAAGGTGGTAAGTCAGTCGTGTGCTGATCCAGAGACACAGGAGGACGCAGTAATTTCACAAGGGGTTCCATTATCTGATGCAGCAAAAGGAGAATTATATGTATGTTTTGAGGGTCCTCTAGGAATTCATTTGAAACAGGAGGTTAGGGAGAAGATTTGGGCCGACGAATATGTGGAAATATTTTCATTATTGCCCTTAGAAAAATATAACTTGGATAGAGTCAGGTTTGATGAGAGGAAAAGAGAGGAACAAGAAAGACGGTATAGTCTCATCCCCCAAACATTTAGCAATTGGTTCCATGCCTTTGCCATATTAGCAAGTGTAATAGGCCAAAAAACTCCTGAACATTGCTCTGCCTTATTTTGTTACATGAATTCTATCGGGGAGGCGCACCGTGTGTATGGAGGTTTAGCATGGCTGCGCTATGATGAGCAGTTTCGCCAACGAAAGGCTGGTCGCCAAGGGATTCGTTGGGATCACAAAGATATTAGTTTATGGATGCGTCTCATGACAGCGCCACGTGGGGTTAATCAGCCCTTTCAGGGCTATGTCGGCAGATCATCAGCAATCGGATTGTCGGCAGCAAACAGAAAAGGTTGCTGCTGGCAGTTCAATGATAGCCAGTGCAGATTCGGAAACACATGCAGGTACAAACATGAATGCACCTTCTGTAGTGGAAACCATAGCCTATCAAAATGCTTTAAACGAAATAAAACCCCAACAGCAGAGATTAACCAAAAAGGGGGAAACCCCAATTAGACTCGGGGAGATGGTGGGCTATCTAAGCAGGTACCCAGATAGAAAAGCAGCACAATTGCTGGGGGAGGGTTTCTCAGAAGGTTTTAAGATCCCATCTACTTCAGGCCCATTAACCTGTTCTCGTAACCTTGCTTCAGCTTATACATATTCTCACATTGTCTCCACAAAACTAAACAAAGAAATTGACCTGGGCCGCATGGCAGGCCCATTCCCCAAAATGCCAATAGAAAACTTAAGGGTCTCTCCATTGGGGGTGGTCCCAAAGAAGGAACCCAATAAGTTTAGGCTGATCCATCATCTGTCCTTCCCTCATGGAAGCTCAGTTAATGATGGAATCGATCAGGAACTTTGCACAGTCTCGTATACTTCATTTGATACAGCGATTGCATGGGTACAGAAGTACGGCAGAGGAGCTTTAATGGCAAAAACAGACATTGAAGCTGCCTTTAGACTCCTACCAGTCCATCCAGAAAGCTTCCATCTCTTGGGTTGTCAGTGGCAGGGAATGTTTTATGTAGACTTGTGTTTACCGATGGGCTGCTCCATCTCATGCTCCTTGTTTGAATCATTTAGCACATTTTGGAGTGGGTAGTAAAGAAGGAAGCCGGCGTGCGTTCTGTCCTGCATTATCTAGATGATTTCCTATGTATTGGTCCACCAAAGTCATTTGTTTGTGCTTCATTATTGGCAGCGATTCAGTCGGTTTTTAAGTGTTTTGGAGTACCGTTAGCATCAGATAAAACAGAAGGCCCGTCTACACTTATCAAGTTTTTAGGAATTTTGATTGACAGTGAAGCAATGGAGTGCAGATTACCGGATGACAAGGTCAGTGATCTGCTGGAGGCAGTCAGAGAAGCTAGATCTCACCGTAAGATCAGATTAAAGGATCTACAATCGCTGTTAGGGAAAATGAACTTTGCGTGTCGCATTATTCCAATGGGTAGAGTTTTTTGTAGGCGCCTAGCTGCAGCTACCTCAGGCATAACCTTTCCACATCACTTTGTGCGGCTGGCTAGAACATTAAAGGACGATCTGGCGGTATGGGAACAGTTCTTAATAGAGTTTAATGGGAGGTCATTGTGGATCAGACCACCGGTTTCAAATTTTGATCTAGACATCCACACTGATGCAGCGGGGTCAACTGGTTTTGGTGCATATTGTTCGGGACAGTGGTGTGCAGATAGGTGGCCAGAGAGTTGGAGAAACAATGGGTTAACACGAAACTTAGTACTCCTTGAATTGTTCCCCATAGTGGTTGCTTGTGAAATTTGGTACAATATTTTCCAAAACCGAAAAGTGAGATTTCATTGTGATAACTTGGGAGTTGTAGAAGTCATCAACAAACAATCAGCTTCTTCCCTGCCTGTTGTTACGTTGCTGCGTCATCTAGTGCTGCGCTGTTTAAAGTCAAATTGTCAGATTACAGCTGTGCATGTCCCCGGTGTTTGCAATTCTGTGGCTGATGCTCTGTCTCGTTTTCAGTGGGACAGATTCCGTTCGTTAGCCCCGATGGCAGAGGTACAAGGCAAGAAGTGTCCGGATTTTCTGTGGTCACTGCCAGTGACACCGCATACGCTCTGATAGAACGGTCTGTGGGTGTAAGCACATGGCAGAGGTACCAGTCAGCATGGAGGGAATGGGAAAACTTGTGTGCTCTAGTGGGACATGATGCCAGGTTACATGACAATGTTTCCTTGTTGTTATTTTACATTAGCAGGGCCTTTGTGGATGGTACTTCATTGTCCAGTATTGATAGTAAAATGTCTGGATTAGCTTTTTGGTTTAAGTTGCACGACTTCACTGATTACACAAAGCATTTTTTAGTTAAGCAGGCCCTAAAGGGTTACAGGAAAAGTTGTAAGAAGACCAGAGATAAACGGCGTCCGATTTCTTTCCAGTTATTGCAGCAGATACTGAGTGTACTAGGCCGAGTCTGTAGCAGTCCCTTTGAAGTGTTTCTCTTTAGTTGTGCATTCACACTGGCCTTTTTTGGCGCTTTTAGAATCAGCGAGTTGGTGGCGAGTAGCTCCACCAGAAGTGGGGGTCTACAAGACGAGGACGTGCATCAGTACACAGACAGATTAGAATGTTTTCTGGCAAAGTCAAAAACTGATCAACAGGGTAGAGGAAAATGGATCACATTGTTTCCTTTAAGCGGGTCCAGGGCCTGCCCGGTCATCTGTTTTAGAAACTATGTCTCAAGAAGGCCAAATATCCAAGGTTCATTACTAATTCATGAGGATTGTAAGTCATTGTCACAATTTCAATTCACAGCAGTTCTTAAAAAATGCCTGACAATATTGGGAGAGTCTCCAAATGCATTCACTTCACACTCATTTAGGATAGGAGCAGCCACAGAAGCTGCTAGATGGGGCTTAGAGCCTGACATAGTTAAAAAAATCGGGAGATGGGAATCGAGCAGATTTAAGAGTTACATTCGATTACATTTATTATAAATGGCGTACATGTATATATATGTGTACATTGTGGTAATCTTATAGTAGTTGTGTCTTCATTTAGACAATTGTGTGATAATTGTGTTTTTGTTTTTTGTTTTAGCTGAACAGCAATGCCTGGTTTGGATCATGGGACATTCATTTGTTTTTGGGGGGCCTTACGTGCAGCAGTCAGGCCTAATGGCAAACAGTTGGGGTTGCCCAGTTCCTTGGCACGGGTGACATGGATAGGAAAGAGGGGAATGCAGTGGCATCAGCTGTTAAAAGAAATCCAGTATCATGTGGAGTTCTACCGCCCCCCGGACGTCTTACTTATCCATTTAGGTGGTAATGATTTAGCAATAAGAACATCAAGACATTTAGTTAGGAACATAAAGCTTGATATGTTGAATTTATGGAGGTCTTACCCAGAAACAGTGGGGGTCTGGTCGGATATAGTAGCTAGACAAATGTGGAGAACAGCGCGATCAGTGGCTCGCATCAATAATACAAGGATAAAGGTTAATAAAAAAATAACAAAATTTGTGTTGGAAAACGGAGGGGTGGCCATACGTCACCAGATGCTGGAAAATACAAAGGAACATTTTTGGAGAGATGATAAGGTACATCTTAATGACATTGGCATTGATATATGGATGTTGGGAATACAAGAAGGAGTAGAACGAGCCATTAAGTTGTGGAGGAACTCACTCTTGTAAGGTGTCACAAGAGCGAGTCTTGGCGGGATGTGGTTGTTTAAACCCCCTCTTTGTTGGTTGGAGAATTATGTTTTTAATGGGGTCCCAGGGCCAGAGCTCAGCGGACAGTGGAATATGGGTCCCTGGGGAGGAGCTCAGTGGACAGTGGAATAGATGGGTCCCTGGGGAGGAGCTCAGCGGACACAAGGAAAATGATCAAGGGGTATACCCAGATTCCCCCTTGAGCTAGGTGTACACGGCGGAGGGGGATATGGGGCTGGGATTTATAACAACCACATCTCTGGGCCGATAATCTTGTTTTTTCTTATTGATGTTTTTTCTTATTAAAATAAAGGGCTGCTGTGGCCAAAATTTTAATCCATGTCACGCAGTGTGTGGTGTCTTATTTATTAGATTACCAGGAGCGCAATTCACTAGTCCATCAGTCAAGCAGAGTGAAGGCAGATAGACGTAACGTACATGACTGAGGCAGTGATAGATCCAGGAAAGGGTTAAGGAGTAAGGGATGGGGGTTTTTACCTAAGGAATGTGGTGGTGGGCGAGCAGGAGGAGAGATGGGGGCAGGGGCCATATAAGAAATAGGTCCCATGTTAAGGTGTCATTCCTTTGTCCTGGACTTAAAGACTGAACAAGCAGTTGTCCCACCCACCCTCCCTATAATAAAGGGAAATGTATCAATATCAGGACTTTGCAACACTGTCAATATTCTAACAATGTTATTGGTATTCAACATCATCGGTATTTTATCAACATTATTAGTATTGTATCGTATTGTATCAATTGTTATCAGTAATGTATCCAAATTGACAATGTCATATCAACATATTAATATTGTATTAACATTTTAATATTGTATGTTACAGCAGCATTTGGCGGCGGCGGGATGTGGTTGTTTAAACCCCCTCTTTGTTGGTTGGAGAATTATGTTTTTAATGGGGTCCCTGGGCCAGAGCTCAGCGGACAGTGGAATATGGGTCCCTGGGGAGGAGCTCAGTGGACAGTGGAATAGATGGGTCCCTGGGGAGGAGCTCAGCGGACACAAGGAAAATGATCAAGGGGTATACCCAGATTCCCCCTTGAGCTAGGTGTACACGGCGGAGGGGGATATGGGGCTGGGATTTATAACAACCACATCTCTGGGCCGATAATCTTGTTTTTTCTTATTGATGTTTTTTCTTATTAAAATAAAGGGCTGCTGTGGCCAAAATTTTAATCCATGTCACGCAGTGTGTGGTGTCTTATTTATTAGATTACCAGGAGCGCAATTCACTAGTCCATCAGTCATGTATCTGGCTGCAATGCACATCTGGCCTCTGCACAGCATACTGTATCTGGCTGCAATGCACGTCTGGACTCTGCACAGCATACTGTATCTGGCTGCAATGCACATCTGGCCTCTTCACAGCATACTGTATCTGGCTGCAATGCACATCTGGCCTCTGCACAGCATACTGTATCTTGCTGCAATGCACATCTGGCCTCTGCACAGCATACTGTATCTGGCTGCAATGCACATCTGGCCTCTGCAAAGCATACTGTATCTGGCTGCAATGCACATCTGGACTCTGCACAGCATACTGTATCTTGCTGCAATGCACATCTGGCTTCTGCACAGCATACTGTATCTTGCTGCAATGCACATCTGGCCTCTGCACAGCATACTGTATCTTGCTGCAATGCACATCTGGCCTCTGCACAGCATACTGTATCTTGCTGCAATGCACATCTGGACTCTGCACAGCATACTGTATCTTGCTGCAATGCACATCTGGCCTCTGCACAGCATACTGTATCTGGCTGCAATGCACATCTGGCCTCTGCACAGCATACTGTATCTTGCTGCAATGCACATCTGGTTTCTGCACAGCATACTGTATCTTGCTGCAATGCACATCTGGCCTCTGCACAGCATACTGTATCTGGCTGCAATGCACATCTGGACTCTGCACAGCATACTGTATCTTGCTGTAATGCACATCTGGCCTCTGCACAGCATGATGTATCTGGCTACAATGCACATCTGGGCTCCGCACAGCATACTGTATCTTGCTGCAATGCACATCTGGCCTCTGCACAGCATACTGTATCTTGCTGCAATGCACATCTGGCTTCTGCACAGCATACTGTATCCTGCTGCACTGCACATCTGGCCTCTGCACAGCATACTGTATCTTGCTGAAATGCACATCTGGGCTCTGCACAGCATACTGTATCTGGCTGCAATGCACATCTGGCTTCTGCACAGCATACTGTATCTGGCTGCAATGCACATCTGGCCTCTGCACAGCATACTGTATCTTGCTGCAATGCACATCTGCACTCTGCACAGCATACTGTGTCTTGCTGCAATGCACATCTGGCCTCTGCACAGCATACTGTATCTTGCTGCAATGCACATCTGGCCTCTGCACAGCATACTGTATCTTGCTGCAATGCACATCTGGACTCTGCACAGCATACTGTATCTTGCTGCAATGCACATCTGGCCTCTGCACAGCATACTGTATCTTGCTGCAATGCACATCTGGCTTCTGCACAGCATACTGTATCCTGCTGCACTGCACATCTGGCCTCTGCACAGCATACTGTATCTTGCTGCAATGCACATCTGCACTCTGCACAGCATACTGTGTCTTGCTGCAATGCACATCTGGCCTCTGCACAGCATACTGTATCTTGCTGCAATGCACATCTGGCCTCTGCACAGCATACTGTATCTTGCTGAAATGCACATCTGGACTCTGCACAGCATACTGTATCTTGCTGCAATGCACATCTGCACTCTGCACAGCATACTGTATCTGGCTGCAATGCACATCTGGCCTCTGCACAGCATACTGTATCTGGCTGCAATGCATATCTGGCCTCTGCACAGCATACTGTATCTTGCTGAAATGCACATCTGGGCTTTGCACAGCATACTGTATCTGGCTGCAATTCACATCTGGACTCTGCACAGCATACTGTATCTGGCTGCAATGCACATCTGGACTCTGTACAGCATACTGTATCTTGCTGAAATGCACATCTGGCCTCTGCACAGCATACTGTATCTTGCTGCAATGCACATCTGGGCTCTGCACAGCATACTGTATCTTGCTGCAATGCACATCTGGCCTCTGCACAGCATACTGTATCTTGCTGTAATGCACATCTGGCCTCTGCACAGCATACTGTATCCTGCTGCAATGCACATCTGGCCTCTGCACAGCATGATGTATCTGGCTACAATGCACATCTGGGCTCCGCACAGCATACTGTATCTTGCTGCAATTCACATCTGTCCTCTGCACAGCATACTGTATCATGCTGCAATGCACATCTGGCCTCTGCACAGCATACTGTATCTTGCTGCAATGCACATCTGGACTCTGCACAGCATACTGTATCTTGCTGCAATGCACATCTGGCCTCTGCACAGCATACTGTATCTTGCTGCAATGCACATCTGGCTTCTGCACAGCATACTGTATCTTGCTGCAATGCACATCTGGCCTCTGCACCGCATACTGTATCTGGCTGCAATGCACATCTGGCCTCTGCACCGCATACTGTATCTGGCTGCAATGCACATCTGGCCTCTGCACCGCATACTGTATCTGGCTGCAATGCACATCTGGACTCTGCACAGCATACTGTATCTGGCTGCAATGCACATCTGGGCTCTGCACAGCATACTGTATCTTGCTGCAATGCACATCTGGCCTCTGCACAGCATACTGTATCTTGCTGCAATGCACATCTGGACTCTGCACAGCATACTGTATCTTGCTGCAATGCACATCTGGCTTCTGCACAGCATACTGTATCCTGCTGCACTGCACATCTGGCCTCTGCACAGCATACTGTATCTTGCTGCAATGCACATCTGCACTCTGCACAGCATACTGTGTCTTGCTGCAATGCACATCTGGCCTCTGCACAGCATACTGTATCTTGCTGCAATGCACATCTGCACTCTGCACAGCATACTGTATCTTGCTGCAATGCACATCTGGACTCTGCACAGCATACTGTATCTTGCTGCAATGCACATCTGGACTCTGCACAGTATACTGTATCTTGCTGCAATGCACATCTGGCCTCTGCACAGAATACTGTATCTTGCTGCAATGCACATTTGGCCTCTGCACAGCATACTGTATCTGGCTGCAATGCACATCTGGCCTCTGCACAGCATACTGTATCTTGCTGCAATGCACATCTGGACTCTGCACAGCATACTGTATCTTGCTGCAATGCACATGTGGCCTCTGCACAGCATCCTGTATCTTGCTGTAATGCACATCTGGCCTCTGCACAGCATACTGTATCTTGCTGAAATGCACATCTGGCCTCTGCACAGCATACTGTATCTGGCTGCAATGAACATCTGGCCTCTGCACAGCACACTGTATCTGGCTGCAATGCACATCTAGCCTCTGCACAGCATACTGTATCTTGCTGTAATGCGCATCTGGCCTCTGCACAGCATGCTGTATCTGGCTGCAATGCGCATCTGGCCTCTGCACAGCACACTGTATCTGGCTGCAATGCACATCTGGCCTCTGCACAGCATACTGTATCTTGCTGTAATGAACATCTGGCCTCTGCACAGCATACTGTATCTGGCTGCAATGCGCATCTGGCCTCTGCACAGCATACTGTATCTTGCTGTAATGCGCATCTGGCCTCTGCACAGCATGCTGTATCTGGCTGCAATGCACATCTGGCCTCTGCACAGCATACTGTATCTGGCTGCAATCCACATCTGGGCTCTGCACAGCATACTGTATCTTGCTGCAATGCACATCTGGCCTTTGCACAGCATACTGTATCTTGCTGCAATGCACATCTGGCCTCTGCACAGCATACTGTATCTTGCTGAAATGCACATCTGGGCTCTGCACAGCATACTGTATCTGGCTGCAATGCACATCTGGCCTCTGCACAGCACACTGTATCTGGCTGCAATGCACATCTGGCCTCTGCACAGCATACTGCATCTTGCTGCAATGCACATCTGGCCTCTGCACAGCATACTGTATCTTGCTGAAATGCACATCTGGGCTCTGCACAGCATACTGTATCTGGCTGCAATGCACATCTGGGCTCTGCACAGCATACTGTATCTTGCTGCAATGCACATCTGGCCTCTGCACAGCATACTGTATCTGACTGCAATGCACATCTGGCCTCTGCACAGCATACTGTATCCTGCTGCACTGCACATCTGGCCTCTGCACAGCATACTGTATCTGGCTGCAATGCACGTCTGGCCTCTGCACCGCATACTGTATCTGGCTGCAATGCACATCTGGACTCTGCACAGCATACTGTATCTGGCTGCAATGCACATCTGGGCTCTGCACAGCATACTGTATCTTGCTGCAATGCACATCTGGCCTCTGCACAGCATACTGTATCTTGCTGCAATGCACATCTGGACTCTGCACAGCATACTGTATCTTGCTGCAATGCACATCTGGCTTCTGCACAGCATACTGTATCCTGCTGCACTGCACATCTGGCCTCTGCACAGCATACTGTATCTTGCTGCAATGCACATCTGCACTCTGCACAGCATACTGTGTCTTGCTGCAATGCACATCTGGCCTCTGCACAGCATACTGTATCTGGCTGCAATGCACATCTGCACTCTGCACAGCATACTGTATCTTGCTGCAATGCACATCTGGACTCTGCACAGCATACTGTATCTTGCTGCAATGCACATCTGGACTCTGCACAGTATACTGTATCTGGCTGCAATGCACATCTGGGCTCTGCACAGCATACTGTATCTTGCTGCAATGCACATTTGGCCTCTGCACAGCATACTGTATCTGGCTGCAATGCACATCTGGCCTCTGCACAGCATACTGTATCTTGCTGCAATGCACATCTGGACTCTGCACAGCATACTGTATCTTGCTGCAATGCACATCTGGGCTCTGCACAGCATACTGTATCTTGCTGCAATGCACATCTGCACTCTGCACAGCATACTGTATCTGGCTGCAATGCACATCTGGCCTCTGCACAGCATAATGTATCTTCCTGCAATGCACATCTGGCCTCTGCACAGCATACTGTATCTGGCTGCAATGCACATCTGGGCTCTGCACAGCATACTGTATCTTGCTGCAATGCACATTTGGCCTCTGCACAGCATAGTGTATCTGGCTGCAATGCACATCTGGCCTCTGCACAGCATACTGTATCTTGCTGCAATGCACATCTGGACTCTGCACAGCATACTGTATCTTGCTGCAATGCACATCTGGGCTCTGCACAGCATACTGTATCTTGCTGCAATGCACATCTGCACTCTGCACAGAATACTGTATCTGGCTGCAATGCACATCTGGCCTCTGCACAGCATAATGTATCTTCCTGCAATGCACATCTGGCCTCAGCACAGCATACTGTATCTTGCTGCAATGCACATCTGCACTCTGCACAGCATACTGTCTTGCTGCAATGCACATCTGGCCTCTGCACAGCATACTGTCTTGCTGCAATGCACATCTGGCCTCTGCACAGCATACTGTATCTTGCTGCAATGCACATCTGGCCTCTGCACAGCATACTGTATCTTGCTGCAATGCGCATCTGGCTTCTGCACAGCATACTGTATCTTGCTGCAATGCACATCTGGCCTCTGCACCGCATACTGTATCTGGCTGCAATGCACA
Source organism: Anomaloglossus baeobatrachus (assembly GCF_048569485.1). NCBI lineage: Eukaryota > Metazoa > Chordata > Amphibia > Anura > Aromobatidae > Anomaloglossus > Anomaloglossus baeobatrachus. The sequence continues at coordinate 11,205,308 of NC_134358.1, read as the reverse complement.
TCTGGCCTCTGCACCGCATACTGTATCTTGCTGCAATGCACATCTGGCCTCTGCACCGCATACTGTATCTGGCTGCAATGCACATCTGGACTCTGCACAGCATACTGTATCTGGCTGCAATGCACATCTGGGCTCTGCACAGCATACTGTATCTTGCTGCAATGCACATCTGGCCTCTGCACAGCATACTGTATCTTGCTGCAATGCACATCTGGACTCTGCACAGCATACTGTATCTTGCTGCAATGCACATCTGGCTTCTGCACAGCATACTGTATCCTGCTGCACTGCACATCTGGCCTCTGCACAGCATACTGTATCTTGCTGCAATGCACATCTGCACTCTGCACAGCATACTGTGTCTTGCTGCAATGCACATCTGGCCTCTGAACAGCATACTGTATCTGGCTGCAATGCACATCTGCACTCTGCACAGCATACTGTATCTTGCTGCAATGCACATCTGGACTCTGCACAGCATACTGTATCTTGCTGCAATGCACATCTGGACTCTGCACAGTATACTGTATCTTGCTGCAATGCACATCTGGCCTCTGCACAGCATACTGTATCTTGCTGCAATGCACATCTGGCCTCTGCACAGCATACTGTATCTGGCTGCAATGCACATCTGGCCTCTGCACAGCATACTGTATCTTGCTGCAATGCACATCTGGCCTCTGCACAGCATACTGTATCTTGCTGAAATGCACATCTGCACTCTGCACAGCATACTGTACCTTGCTGCAATGCACATCTGGCCTCTGCACAGCATACTGTATCTTGCTGCAATGCACATCTGGACTCTGCACAGCATACTGTATCTTGCTGCAATGCACATCTGGGCTCTGCACAGCATACTGTATCTTGCTGCAATGCACATCTGCACTCTGCACAGCATACTGTATCTGGCTGCAATGCACATCTGGCCTCTGCACAGCATAATGTATCTTCCTGCAATGCACATCTGGCCTCTGCACAGCATACTGTATCTGGCTGCAATGCACATCTCGCCTTTGCACAGCATACTGTATCTTGCTGCAATGCACATCTGGACTCTGCACAGCATACTGTATCTTGCTGCAATGCACATCTGGACTCTGCACAGCATACTGTATCTTGCTGCAATGCACATCTGGCCTCTGCACAGCATACTGTATCTTGCTGCAATTCACATCTGCACTCTACACAGCATACTGTATCTTGCTGCAATGCACATCTGGCCTCTGCACAGCATACTGTATCTTGCTGCAATGCACATCTGGACTCTGCACAGCATACTGTATCTTGCTGCAATGCACATCTGGCCTCTGCACAGCATACTGTATCTTGCTGAAATGCACATCTGGCCTCTGCGCAGCATACTGTATCTTGCTGCAATGCACATCTGGACTCTGCACAGCATACTGTATCTTGCTGCAATGCACATCTGGCCTCTGCACAGCATACTGTATCTGGCTGCAATGCACATCTGGCCTCTGCACAGCATACTGTATCTGGCTGCAATGCACATCAAGCCTCTGCCCAGCATACTGTATCTGGCTGCAATGCACATCTGGCCTCTGCACAGCATACTGTATCTGGCTGCAATGCACATCTGGCCTCTGCACAGCATACTGTATCTTGCTGCAATGCACATCTGGCCTCTGCCCAACATACTGTATCTGGCTGCAATGCACATCTGGGCTCTGCACAGCATACTGTATCTTGCTGCAATGCACATCTGGACTCTGCACAGCATACTGTACCTTGCTGTAATGCACATCTGGCCTCTGCACAGCATACTGTATCTGGCTGCAATGCACATCTGGCCTCTGCACAGCATACTGTATCTGGCTGCAATGCACATCTGGCCTCTGCACAGCATACTGTATCTGGCTGCAATGCACATCTGGCCTCTGCACAGCATACTGTGTCTGGCTGCAATGCACATCTGGCCTCTGCACAGCATACTGTATCTGGCTGCAATGCACATCTGGACTCTGCACATCCTACTGTACCTTGCTGTAATGCACATCTGGCTTCTGCACAGCATACTGTATCTGGCTGCAATGCACATCTGGGCTCTGCACAGCATACTGTATTTGGCTGCAATGCACATCTGGCCTCTGCACAACATACTGTACCTTGCTGTAATGCACATCTGGCCTCTGCACAGCATACTGTATCTTGCTGCAATGCACATCCGGCCTCTGCACAGCATACTGTATCTTGCTGCAATGCACATCTGGCCTCTGCACAGCATACTGTATCTGGCTGCAATGCACATCTGGCCTCTTCACAGCATACTGTATCTTGCTGCAATGCACATCTGGCCTCTGCACAGCATACTGTATCTTGCTGCAATGCACATCTGGGCTCTGCACAGCATACTGTATCTTGCTTCAATGCACATCTGGCCTCTGCACAGCATACTGTATATGGCTGCAATGCACATCTGGCCTCTGCACAGCATACTGTATCTGGCTGCAATGCACATCTGGCCTCTGCACAGCATACTGTGTCTGGCTGCAATGCACATCTGGCCTCTGCACAGCATACTGTATCTGGCTGCAATGCACATCTGGACTCTGCACATCATACTGTACCTTGCTGTAATGCACATCTGGCCTCTGCACAGCATACTGTATCTTGCTGCAATGCACATCTGGCCTCTCCACAGCACACTGTATCTTGCTGCAATGCACATCTGGCCTCTGCACAGCATACTGTATATGGCTGCAATGCACATCTGGCCTCTGCACAGCATACTGTATCTTGCTGCAATGCACATCTGGCCTCTGCACAGCATACTGTATCTTGCTGCAATGCACATCTGGACTCTGCACAGCATACTGTATCTTGCTGCAATGCACATCTGGCCTCTGCACAGCATACTGTATCTTGCTGCAATTCACATCTGCACTCTGCACAGCATACTGTATCTTGCTGCAATGCACATCTGGCCTCTGCACAGCATACTGTATCTTGCTGCAATGCACATCTGGACTCTGCACAGCATACTGTATCTTGCTGCAATGCACATCTGGCCTCTGCACAGCATACTGTATCTTGCTGAAATGCACATCTGGCCTCTGCGCAGCATACTGTATCTTGCTGCAATGCACATCTGGCCTCTGCACAGCATACTGTATCTTGCTGCAATGCACATCTGGCCTCTGCACAGCATACTGTATCTGGCTGCAATGCACATCTGGCCTCTGCACAGCATACTGTATCTGGCTGCAATGCACATCTGGCCTCTGCCCAGCATACTGTATCTGGCTGCAATGCACATCTGGCCTCTGCACAGCATACTGTATCTGGCTGCAATGCACATCTGGCCTCTGCACAGCATACTGTATCTTGCTGCAATGCACATCTGGCCTCTGCCCAACATACTGTATCTGGCTGCAATGCACATCTGGGCTCTGCACAGCATACTGTATCTGGCTGCAATGCACATCTGGCCTCTGCACAGCATACTGTATCTTGCTGCAATGCACATCTGGACTCTGCACAGCATACTGTACCTTGCTGTAATGCACATCTGGCCTCTGCACAGCATACTGTATCTGGCTGCAATGCACATCTGGCCTCTGCACAGCATACTGTATCTGGCTGCAATGCACATCTGGCCTCTGCACAGCATACTGTATCTGGCTGCAATGCACATCTGGCCTCTGCACAGCATACTGTGTCTGGCTGCAATGCACATCTGGCCTCTGCACAGCATACTGTATCTGGCTGCAATGCACATCTGGACTCTGCACATCCTACTGTACCTTGCTGTAATGCACATCTGGCTTCGGCACAGCATACTGTATCTGGCTGCAATGCACATCTGGGCTCTGCACAGCATACTGTATTTGGCTGCAATGCACATCTGGCCTCTGCACAACATACTGTACCTTGCTGTAATGCACATCTGGCCTCTGCACAGCATACTGTATCTTGCTGCAATGCACATCTGGCCTCTGCACAGCATACTGTATCTTGCTGCAATGCACATCTGGCCTCTGCACAGCATACTGTATCTGGCTGCAATGCACATCTGGCCTCTTCACAGCATACTGTATCTTGCTGCAATGCACATCTGGCCTCTGCACAGCATACTGTATCTTGCTGCAATGCACATCTGGGCTCTGCACAGCATACTGTATCTTGCTTCAATGCACATCTGGCCTCTGCACAGCATACTGTATATGGCTGCAATGCACATCTGGCCTCTGCACAGCATTCTGTATCTGGCTGCAATGCACATCTGGCCTCTGCACAGCATACTGTGTCTGGCTGCAATGCACATCTGGCCTCTGCACAGCATACTGTATCTGGCTGCAATGCACATCTGGACTCTGCACATCATACTGTACCTTGCTGTAATGCACATCTGGCCTCTGCACAGCATACTGTATCTTGCTGCAATGCACATCTGGCCTCTCCACAGCACACTGTATCTTGCTTCAATGCACATCTGGCCTCTGCACAGCATGCTGTATATGGCTGCAATGCACATCTGGCCTCTGCACAGCATACTGTATCTTGCTGCAATGCACATCTGGCCTCTGCACAGCATACTGTATATGGCTGCAATGCACATCTGGCCTCTGCACAGCATATTGTATCTTGCTGCAATGCACATCTGGACTCTGCACAGCATACTGTATCTTGCTGCAATGCACATCTGGGCTCTGCACAGCATACTGTATCTGGCTGCAATGCACATCTGGCCTCTGCACAGCATACTGTATCTGGCTGCAATGCACATCTGGCCTCTGCACAGCATACTGTATCTGGCTGCAATGCACATCTGGCCTCTGCACAGCATACTGTGTCTGGCTGCAATGCACATCTGGCCTCTGCACAGCATACTGTATCTTGCTGCAATGCACATCTGGACTCTGCACATCATACTGTACCTTTCTGTAATGCACATCTGGCTTCTGCACAGCATACTGTATTTGGCTGCAATGCACATCTGGGCTCTGCACAGCATACTGTATTTGGCTGCAATGCACATCTGGCCTCTGCACAACATACTATATCTTGCTGCAATGCACATCTGGACTCTGCACAGCATACTGTACCTTGCTGTAATGCACATCTGGCCTCTGCACAGCATACTGTATCTTGCTGCAATGCACATCTGGCCTCTGCACAGCATACTGTATCTTGCTGCAATGCACATCTGGCCTCTGCACAGCATACTGTATCTGGCTGCAATGCACATCTGGCCTCTTCACAGCATACTGTATCTTGCTGCAATGCACATCTGGGCTCTGCACAGCATACTGTATCTTGCTGCAATGCACATCTGGGCTCTGCACAGCATACTGTATCTTGCTGCAATGCACATCTGGCCTCTGCACAGCATACTGTATATGGCTGCAATGCACATCTGGCCTCTGCACAGCATACTGTATCTGGCTGCAATGCACATCTGGACTCTGCACATCATACTGTACCTTGCTGTAATGCACATCTGGCCTCTGCACAGCATACTGTATCTTGCTGCAATGCACATCTGGCCTCTGCACAGCACACTGTATCTTGCTGCAATGCACATCTGGCCTCTGCACAGCATACTGTATCTTGCTGCAATGCACATCTGGCCTCTGCACAGCATACTGTATATGGCTACAATGCACATCTGGCCTCTGCACAGCATACTGTATCTTGCTGCAATGCACATCTTGGCTCTGCACAGCATACTGTATCTTGCTGCAATGCACATCTGGCCTCTGCACAGCATACTGTATCTTGCTGCAATGCACATCTGGCCTCTGCACAGCACACTATCTTGCTGCAATGCACATCTGGCCTCTGCACAGCATACTGTATCTTGCTGCAATGCACATCTGGCCTCTGCACAGCACACTGTATTTTGCTGCAATGTACATCTGGCCTCTGCACAGCATACTGTATCTTGCTGCAATGCACATCTGGCCTCTACACAGCATACTGTATATGGCTGCAATGCACATCTGGCCTCTGCACAGCATATTGTATCTTGCTGCAATGCACATCTGGGCTCTGCACAGCATACTGTATCTTGCTGCAATGCACATCTGGGCTCTGTACAGCATACTGTATCTTGCTGCAATGCACATCTGGCCTCTGCACAGCATACTGTATATGGCTGCAATGCACATCTGGCCTCTGCACAGCATATTGTATCTTGCTGCAATGCACATCTGGACTCTGCACAGCATACTGTATCTGGCTGCAATTCACATCTGGCCTCTGCACAGCATACTGTATATGGCTGCAATGCACATCTGGCCTCTGCACAGCATACTGTATCTTGCTGCAATGCACATCTGGCCTCTGCACAGCATACTGTATATGGCTGCAATGCACATCTGGCCTCTGCACAGCATACTGTATCTTGCTGCAATGCACATCTGGCCTCTGCACAGCATACTGTATATGGCTGCAATGCACATCTGGCCTCTGCACAGCATATTGTATCTTGCTGCAATGCACATCTGGGCTCTGCACAGCATACTGTATCTTGCTGCAATGCACATCTGGGCTCTGCACAGCATACTGTATCTTGCTGCAATGCACATCTGGCCTCTGCACAGCATACTGTATCTTGCTGCAATGCACATCTGGACTCTGCACAGCATACTGTATCTGGCTGCAATGCACATCTGGCCTCTGCACAGCATACTGTATCTTGCTGCAATGCACATGTAGGCTCTGCACAGCATACTGTATCTGGCTGCAATGCACATCTGGGCTCTGCACAGCCTACTGTATCTTGCTGCAATGCACATCTGGACTCTGCACAGCATACTGTATCTGGCTGCAATGCACATCTGGCCTCTGCACAGCATACTGTATCTTGCTGCAATGCACATCTGGGCTCTGCACAGCATACTGTATCTGGCTGCAATGCACATCTGGGCTCTGCACAGCCTACTGTATCTTGCTGCAATGCACATCTGGCCTCTGCACATCATACTGTATATGGCTGCAATGCACATCTGGTCTCTGCACAGCATACTGTATCTGGCTGCAGTGCACATCTGGCCTGTGCACAGCATACTGTATCTGGCTGCAATGCACATCTGGGCTCTGCACAGCATACTGTATCTTGCTGCAATGCACATCTGGCCTCTGCACAGCATACTGTATATGGCTGCAATTCACATCTGCACTCTGCACAGCATACTGTATCTTGCTGCAATGCACATCTGGACTCTGCACAGCATACTGTATCTGGCTGCAATGCACATCTGGCCTCTGCACAGCATACTGTATCTTGCTGCAATGCACATCTGGGCTCTGCACAGCATACTGTATCTGGCTGCAATGCACATCTGGGCTCTGCACAGCCTACTGTAACTTGCTGCAATGCACATCTGGCCTCTGCACAGCATACTGTATATGGCTGCAATGCACATCTGGTCTCTGCACAGCATACTGTATCTGGCTGCAATGCACATCTGGCCTCTGCACAGCATACTGTGTCTGGCTGCAATGCACATCTGGCCTCTGCACAGCATACTGTATCTGGCTGCAATGCACATCTGGCCTCTGCACAGCATACTGTATCTGGCTGCAATGCACATCTGGCCTCTGCACAGCATACTGTATCTGGCTGCAATGCACATCTGGACTCTGCACAGCATACTGTACCTTGCTGTAATGCACATCTGGCCTCTGCACAGCATACTGTATCTTGCTGCAACGCACATCTGGCCTCTGCACAGCATACTGTATCTTGCTGTAATGCACATCTGGCCTCTGCACAGCATACTGTATCTGGCTGTAATGCACATCTGGACTCTGCACAGCATACTGTATCTTGCTGCAATGCACATCTGGCCTCTGCACAGCATACTGTATATGGCTGCAATGCACATCTGGCCTCTGCACAGCATACTGTATCTGGCTGCAATGCACATCTGGCCTCTGCACAGCATACTGTATCTTGCTGCAATGCACATCTGGACTCTGCACAGCATTCTGTACCTTGCTGTAATGCACATCTGGCCTCTGCACAGCATACTGTATCTGGCTGCAATGCACATCTGGCCTCTGCACAGCATACTGTATCTGGCTGTAATGCACATCTGGACTCTGCACAGCATACTGTATCTTGCTGCAATGCACATCTGGCCTCTGCACAGCATACTGTATCCGGCTGCAATGCACATCTGGCCTCTGCACAGCATACTGTATCTTGCTGCAATGCACATCTGGCCTCTGCACAGCATACTGTATCTTGCTGCAATGCACATCTGGCCTCTGCACAGCATACTGTATCTGGCTGCAATGCACATCTGGCCTCTGCACAGCATACTGTATCTTGCTGCAATGCACATCTGGACTCTGCACAGCATTCTGTACCTTGCTGTAATGCACATCTGGCCTCTGCACAGCATACTGTATCTGGCTGCAATGCACATCTGGCCTCTGCACAGCATACTGTATCTTGCTGCAATGCACATCTGGACTCTGCACAGCATACTGTATCTGGCTGCAATGCACATCTGGCCTCTGCACAGCATACTGTATCTGGCTGCACTGCACATCTGGCCTCTGCACAGCATACTGTATCTTGCTGCAATGCACATCTGGCCTCTGCACAGCATACTGTATATGGCTGCAATGCACATCTGGCCTCTGCACAGCATACTGTATCTTGCTGCAATGCACATCTGGCCTCTGCACAGCATACTGTATATGGCTGCAATGCACATCTGGCCTCTGCACAGCATATTGTATCTTGCTGCAATGCACATCTGGGCTCTGCACAGCATACTGTATCTTGCTGCAATGCACATCTGGGCTCTGCACAGCATACTGTATCTTGCTGCAATGCACATCTGGCCTCTGCACAGCATACTGTATCTTGCTGCAATGCACATCTGGACTCTGCACAGCATACTGTATCTGGCTGCAATGCACATCTGGCCTCTGCACAGCATACTGTATCTTGCTGCAATGCACATGTAGGCTCTGCACAGCATACTGTATCTGGCTGCAATGCACATCTGGGCTCTGCACAGCCTACTGTATCTTGCTGCAATGCACATCTGGACTCTGCACAGCATACTGTATCTGGCTGCAATGCACATCTGGCCTCTGCACAGCATACTGTATCTTGCTGCAATGCACATCTGGGCTCTGCACAGCATACTGTATCTGGCTGCAATGCACATCTGGGCTCTGCACAGCCTACTGTATCTTGCTGCAATGCACATCTGGCCTCTGCACAGCATACTGTATATGGCTGCAATGCACATCTGGTCTCTGCACAGCATACTGTATCTGGCTGCAGTGCACATCTGGCCTCTGCACAGCATACTGTATCTGGCTGCAATGCACATCTGGGCTCTGCACAGCATACTGTATCTTGCTGCAATGCACATCTGGCCTCTGCACAGCATACTGTATATGGCTGCAATTCACATCTGCACTCTGCACAGCATACTGTATCTTGCTGCAATGCACATCTGGACTCTGCACAGCATACTGTATCTGGCTGCAATGCACATCTGGCCTCTGCACAGCATACTGTATCTTGCTGCAATGCACATCTGGGCTCTGCACAGCATACTGTATCTGGCTGCAATGCACATCTGGGCTCTGCACAGCCTACTGTATCTTGCTGCAATGCACATCTGGCCTCTGCACAGCATACTGTATATGGCTGCAATGCACATCTGGTCTCTGCACAGCATACTGTATCTGGCTGCAATGCACATCTGGCCTCTGCACAGCATACTGTGTCTGGCTGCAATGCACATCTGGCCTCTGCACAGCATACTGTATCTGGCTGCAATGCACATCTGGCCTCTGCACAGCATACTGTATCTGGCTGCAATGCACATCTGGCCTCTGCACAGCATACTGTATCTGGCTGCAATGCACATCTGGACTCTGCACAGCATACTGTACCTTGCTGTAATGCACATCTGGCCTCTGCACAGCATACTGTATCTTGCTGCAATGCACATCTGGCCTCTGCACAGCATACTGTATCTTGCTGTAATGCACATCTGGCCTCTGCACAGCATACTGTATCTGGCTGTAATGCACATCTGGACTCTGCACAGCATACTGTATCTTGCTGCAATGCACATCTGGCCTCTGCACAGCATACTGTATATGGCTGCAATGCACATCTGGCCTCTGCACAGCATACTGTATCTGGCTGCAATGCACATCTGGCCTCTGCACAGCATACTGTATCTTGCTGCAATGCACATCTGGACTCTGCACAGCATTCTTTACCTTGCTGTAATGCACATCTGGCCTCTGCACAGCATACTGTATCTGGCTGCAATGCACATCTGGCCTCTGCACAGCATACTGTATCTGGCTGTAATGCACATCTGGACTCTGCACAGCATACTGTATCTTGCTGCAATGCACATCTGGCCTCTGCACAGCATACTGTATCCGGCTGCAATGCACATCTGGCCTCTGCACAGCATACTGTATCTGGCTGCAATGCACATCTGGCCTCTGCACAGCATACTGTATCTTGCTGCAATGCACATCTGGCCTCTGCACAGCATACTGTATCTTGCTGCAATGCACATCTGGCCTCTGCACAGCATACTGTATCTTGCTGCAATGCACATCTGGCCTCTGCACAGCATACTGTATCTTGCTGCAATGCACATCTGGACTCTGCACAGCATTCTGTACCTTGCTGTAATGCACATCTGGCCTCTGCACAGCATACTGTATCTGGCTGCAATGCACATCTGGCCTCTGCACAGCATACTGTATCTTGCTGCAATGCACATCTGGCCTCTGCACAGCATACTGTATCTTGCTGCAATGCACATCTGGGCTCTGCACAGCATACTGTATCTGGCTGCAATGCACATCTGGCCTCTGCACAGCATACTGTATCTGGCTGCACTGCACATCTGGCCTCTGCACAGCATACTGTATCTTGCTGCAATGCACATCTGGCCTCTGCACAGCATACTGTATCTTGCTGCACGCTGTGCAATATGGTAGGGGACACGTTTGAACACATCTGTGATACGTGGTCGTGGTCCTGCAATGTTGGGGGAGGGGTCGCTGCTGTGTGATGTGACCTCACAGAAAGAAGTGCACTGGGGTCCGGTCAGGTGAGCGGAGGCCACACAGCCTCCATACCCAATGACTTGTAGGAGGTCTCCATGAGGTGTCGCTTCACGTCCGCAGCCTTGTGAGGTTTACACCTTCTAATCACAGCATTTCTGTGCAAGGTGTCGCTTCGTATTGAATTGATGACGCCCAAAACTTTGTAATTCACTTTTTTTCTCCATCTCGTTCCGTTTTCGAGATAAAAATGCTAACTCCGTTGTTTTCCACCAGGTGGCGCTATAGGTGGTTTCATTGCGTAGCGCATGGCTACTTTACTATACCTAGACACCACTTCCATGCCTATAGCTGCTGCCGTTCTCAGGTTAATGGCGGTGGATATTAGTGGGTATTTTGCTCCATTCTGTTGTCATTTTTAGTGTCCCTGTTCCAAGATGGAGACATTTGCTCCCTTCCTGCGCACGTGTCAGCCGCTCTGATGTCTCCTCCTCCTCCCCTGTGCCTGACGTCCTATCTGGTTTTTGGGGTTTGTGCATGCTCACTCTGACTTCCGGGACACCAGGTGCATTGGTGGATGGGTATCAGATGGCGGGTGAGCACCGCAATAGGTGGGTGAATTATCACTTCTGGCTTTATAACCAGTTAGCTCCACTGTCCCTGCACCTCCCGACAAAGATGAGCCGAAACGTGCGTTGAGGTGCAGGGCAGTGTGATCTCTGGGGTGTCCATGACTTCAGGTGAGTTATAGGTTTTACAGTTTGAGGGACTTTTGAGTTTTTGACTTAATCATGGACCCTGTTATTCCATTCATAGCTATTTTCCATACACAGAGCCCCTAAGCGCCAGAACAGCAGAATCCGCACGTAATCCCGGGTGTAAGCGCTCAGCGTAGAGCGCAGGATAAATGTGAGCCATACTGGATCTGTGGAAGGAACAATGAATAAATCCGCAGCAGGTTCAGACTTGCTTTTATTTATTTTTTACGCCTTGCGGTATAAGTGATAAGACTGCTTTATTCTTCGGGTCACTACAGTTACAGCGGTACCAGGTTTTTTTGTTGGTTTTTTTTGTTGCTTTTACACAATAAATACAATGGTATAGAAAAAAAAATGTTTTTGCATCTTTATTCTGAAAGCTATAGTATTTTAATTTTTTTTATTTTATTATTTTATTAATTTTTTTAATTTTTATTTTATTTTATTTTTTTATTTAATTAATTTCTTTTTAATTTTTTTTTTTATTCATTTTTTTTATTTTTTTTTCGCTGTTGAAGCTGAGTGGTGAATTGATTTTCTGGGATAAGATGACGTTGTCAGCAAATACCATATTTTTTAAAATTTGACTTTTTGATCACATTTTACTACTTTTTTTTTTGTTTAATGAAAAAGCAGGTTTTTTGCTTTTTTTTGCTACATTATTTACAGTGGCCACTAAAGAGGTTATTTAATGCGAATGTTTTATAGATTGTCATTGTGGATGCGGTGATGCTCAACATGCGCACTTTATTTTTGCATAAATATATATTTTGGTATATACACTACAGTTCAAAAGTTTGGGGTCACTTAGATATTTCCTTATTTTTGAAAGAAAAGCACTTTTTTTTTTTTTTTTTTTCAATGAAGCTAGCATTAAATTACACAGAAATCCCCTCTATACATTGTGAATGTGGTAAATGACTATTCTGGCTGCAAACATCTGGTTTTAATGCAATATCTACATAGGTGTATAGAGGCCCATTTCCAACAACCACCACTCCAGTGTTCTAATGGTACGTTGTGTTTGCTGTGTTAGAAGGCTAATGGATGTTTAGAAATCCCTTGAAAACCTTTGTGCAAGTATGTTAGCACAGCTGAAATCAGTTTTGCTGATTAGAGAAGTTATAAAACTGACCTTCCTTTGAGCTAGTTGAGAATCTGGAGCATTACATTTGTTGGTTCCATTAAACTCTCAAAATCTACAGTGAAGACTCCGGGATGCCGGCCTTCAGGGCAGAGTGGCGAAGAAAAAGCCATATCTGAGACTGGCTAATAAAGGAAAAGATTAATATGGGCAAAAGAACACAGACATTGGACAGAGAAAGATTGGGAAAAAGTGTTATGGACGGACGAATCGAAGTTTGAGGTGTTTGGATCACACAGGAAAACATTTGTGAGACGCAGAACTACTGAAAAGATGGTGGAAGACTGCCTGACGCCTTCTGTCAAGCATGGTGGAGGTAATTGATTTGGTCTGTGGTTACTTTGGTGCTGGTAAAGTGGGAGATTTGTACAAGGTAAAAGGGATTGTGAATAAGGAAGGCTATCACTCCATTTTACAACGCCATGCCATACCCTGTGGACAGCGCTTGATTAGAGCCAATTTCATCCTACAACAGGACAATGAGGGAAAAACCTGCAGATGTGTCTGTATAGAGAGGGAGGGAAATGTTTGGTTTCAACTGTGTATAATTTTTCCCCAATTGTTCCTTGGCCCGGTATAATCCATGCACCATGTGCAGCGGCTCCAGGCATGTCGGCCCCTCTGGAGACAGAGACGGGATCTGTTGTGGCTTCAGCGTCCTCAGAATGGGGAGAATATGAAGGAAGAGGAAAGCAGATGCTTATGTGGCTACAATGTATCAGTCCGGTCTCCGCTCAGCGCATTATCTAGACTATATACAGTGCCTTGCGAAAGTATTCGCCCCCTTGAATTTTTCACACTTTTCCCACATTTCAGGCTTCAAACATAAAGATTAAATGTTAATGTTCTGGTGAAGAATCAACAACAAATGACACAATTGTGAAGAGGAAGGAAATTTATTGCTTATTTTAAACTTTTGTAAAAAATAATAAACTGTAAATTGGTGCGTGCAATATTATTCATCCCCTGTAAGTGAATCCTTTGTAGCGCCCCCTTTTGCTGCGATTACAGCTGCAGTCTCTTGGGGCATGTCTCTATCAGTTTTGCACATGGAGAGGTGAAATTCTCGCCCGTTCTTCCTTTGTAAACAGCTGGAGCTGAGTGAGGTTGGATGGGGGCGTTTGTGAACAGCAGTTTTCAGCTCTTTCCACAGGTTCTCGATTGGGTTCAGGTCTGGACTGTGATTTGGCCATTCTAACACCTGGATATGTTTATTTGTGAACCATTCCATTGTAGATTTTGCTTTATGTTGGGGATCATTGTCTTGTTGGAAGACAAATCTCCGTCCCAGTCTCAGGTCTTTTGTAGACTCCAACAGGTTTTCTTCAAGAATGGTCTTGTATTTGGCTCCATCCATCTTCCCATCAATTTTAACCATCTTCCCTGTCCCTGCTGAAGAAAAGTAGGCCCAAACCATGATGCTGCCTCCACAATGTTTGACAGTAGGGATGGTGTGTTCAGGGGGATGAGCTGTGTTGCTGTTACATATTGTTTGTCATTGTGCCCAGATAGTTTGATTTTGGTTTCATCTGAGCAGAGCCCCTTCTTCTACATGTTTAACTTTAAACAACACTTTTTATGGATATCTTTGAGAAATGGCTTTCTTCTTGCCACTCTTCCATAAAGGCCAGATTTGTGCAGTGTAGACTGATTGTTGTGCTATGGACAGACTCTCCCTCCTCAGCTGTAGATCTCTGCAGATCATCCAGAGGGATCATGGGCCTCTTGGCTGCATCTTTTATCAGTCTTCTCCTTGTGTGAGATGACAGTTTGGATGGACGGCCGGGTCTTGGTAGATTTGCAGGGGTATGATCCTCCTTCCATTTCAATATGATCGCTTGCACAGGGCTCCTTGGGATGTTTAAAGTTGTGGAAATCTTTATATAACCAAATCCGGCTTTAAACTTCTCCACAACAGTGTCACGGACCTGCCTGTTGTGTTCCTTGGTCTTCATGATGCTCTCTGCGCTTTACACATAACCCTGAGACTATCACAGAGCAGGGGCATTATACGGAGACTTGATCACACACAGGGGCTTATATTTATCATCATCAGTCATTTAGGACAACATTGGATCATTCACAGACCCTCAATCAACTTCTGGAGGGAGTTTGCTGCACTGAAAGTAAAGGGGATGAATAATATTGCACGCCACAATTTTCAGTTATTTATTTGTTACAAAAGTTTAAAATAAGCAATAAATTTCGTTCCTCTTCACAATTGTGTCACTTGTTGTTGTTTCTTCACCAGAACATTAACATTTTATCTTTATGTTTGAAGCCTGAAATGTGGGAAAAGGGTGAAAAATTCAAGGGGCTGAATACTTTCACAAGGTACTGTACAATGCATTAGTCCGGTCTACACTACAGTCATATGAAAAAGTTTGGGCACCCCTATTAATGTAACCTTTCTTCTTTATAACAATTTGGGTTTTTGCTATTTCAGTTTCATATATCTAATAACTGATGGACTGAGGAATATTTCTGGATTGAAATGAGGTTTATTGCACTAACAGAAAATGTGCAATCTGCATTTAAACAAAATTTGACCGGTGCATAAGTATGGGCACCTCAACATAAAAGTGACATTAATATTTTGTAGATCCTCCTTTTGCAGAAATCACAGCCTCTAGTGACTTCCTGTAGCTTTTAATGAGTTCCTGGATCCTGGATGAAGATATACAGTTAGGTCCAGAAATCTTTGGACAGTGACACAATTTTGGCGAGTTGGGCTCTGCATGCCACCACATTGGATTTGAAATGAAACCTCTACAACAGAATTCAAGTGCAGATTGTAACGTTTAATTTGAAGGTTTGAACAAAAATATCTGATAGAAATTGTAGGAATTGTCACATTTCTTTACAAACACTCCACATTTTAGGAGGTCAAAAGTAATTGGACAAATAAACCAAACCCAAAAAAAAAAATTTTATTTTCAATATTTTGTTGCGAATCCTTTGGAGGCAATCACTGCCTTAAGTCTGGAACCCATGGACATCACCAAACACTGGGTTTCCTCCTTCTTAATGCTTTGCCAGGCCTTTACAGCCACAGCCTTCAGGTCTTGCTTGTTTGTGGGTCTTTCCGTCTTAAGTCTGGATTTGAGCAAGTGAAATGCATGCTCAATTGGGTTAAGATCTGGTGATTGACTTGGCCATTGCAGAATGTTCCACTTTTTGCACTCATGAACTCCTGGGTAGCTTTGGCTGTATGCTTGGGGTCATTGTCCATCTGTACTATGAAGCGCCGTCCGATCAACTTTGCGGCATTTGGCTGAATCTGGGCTGAAAGTATATCCCAGTACACTTCAGAATTCATCCGGCTACTCTTGTCTGCTGTTATGTCATCAATAAACACAAGTGACCCAGTGCCATTGAAAGCCATGCATGCCCATGCCATCATGTTGCCTCCACCATGTTTTACAGAGGATGTGGTGTGCCTTGGATCATGTGCCGTTCCCTTTCTTCTCCAGTCTTTTTTCTTCCCATCATTCTGGTACAGGTTGATCTTGGTCTCATCTGTCCATAGAATACTTTTCCAGAACTGAGCTGGCTTCATGAGGTGTTTTTCAGCAAATGTAACTCTGGCCTGTCTATTTTTGGAATTGATGAATGGTTTGCATCTAGATGTGAACCCTTTGTATTTACTTTCATGACGTCTTCTCTTTACTGTTGACTTAGAGACAGATACACCTACTTCACTGAGAGTGTTCTGGACTTCAGTTGATGTTGTGAACGGGTTCTTCTTCACCAAAGAAAGTGTGCGGCGATCATCCACCACTGTTGTCATCCGTGGACGCCCAGGCCTTTTTGAGTTCCCAAGCTCACCAGTCAATTCTTTTTTTCTCAGAATGTACCCGACTGTTGATTTTGCTACTCCAAGCATGTCTGCTATCTCTCTGATGGATTTTTTCTTTTTTTCAGCCTCAGGATGTTCTGCTTCACCTCAATTGAGAGTTCCTTAGACCGCATGTTGTCTGGTCACAGCAACAGCTTCCAAATGCAAAACCACACACCTGTAATCAACCCCAGACCTTTTAACTACTTCATTGATTACAGGTTAACGAGGGAGACGCCTTCAGAGTTAATTGCAGCCCTTAGAGTCCCTTGTCCAATTACTTTTGGTCCCTTGAAAAAGAGGAGGCTATGCATTACAGAGCTATGATTCCTAAACCCTTTCTCCGATTTGGATGTGAAAACTCTCATATTGCAGCTGGGAGTGTGCACTTTCAGCCCATATTATATATAGAATTGTATTTCTAAACATGTTTTTGTAAACAGCTAAAATAACAAAACGTGTGTCACTGTCCAAATATTTCTGGCCCTGACTGTATTTGACCATTCCTGTTTACAAAACAATTCCAGCTCAGGTAAGTTTGATGGTCGCCGAGCATGGACAGCCGCTTCACATCATCCCACAGATTTTCAATGATATTCAGGTCTGGGGACTGGTATAGCCATTCCAGAACATTGTAATTGTTCCTCTGCATGAATGCCTGAGTAGATTTGGAGCGGTGTTTTGGATCATTGTCTTGCTGAAATATCCATCCCCTGCGTAACTTCAACTTCGTCACTGATTTTTGCACATTATTGTCAATAATCTGCTGATACTGAGTTGAATCCATGCGACCCTCAACTTTAACAAGATTCCCGGTGCCGGCATTGGCCACACAGCCCCAAAGCATGATGGAACCTCCATCAAATTTTACTGTGGGTAGCAAGTGCTTTTCTTGGAATGCCGTGTTTTTTTGCCTCCATGCATAACGCCTTTTTGTATGACCAAACAACTCAATCTTTGTTTCATCAGTCCACAGGACCTTCTTCCAAAATGTAACTGGCTTGTCCAAATGTGCTTTTGCATACCTCAGGCGACTCTGTTTGTGGCGTGCTTGCAGAAACGGCTTCTATCGCATCACTCTCCCATACAGCTTCTCCTTGTGCAACATGCGCTGTATTGTGACCGATGCACATTGACACCATCTGCAGCAAGATGATGCTGCAGGTCTTTGGAGGTGGTCTGTGGATTGTCCTTGACTGTTCTCACCATTCTTCTTCTCTGCCTTTCTGATATTTTCTTGGCCTGCCACTTCTGGGCTTAACAAGAACTGTACCTGTGTTCTTCCATTTCCTTACTATGTTCCTCACAGTGGAAACTGACAGTTTAAATCTCTGAGACAACTTTTTGTACCTTCCCCTGAACAACTATGCTGAATAATCTTTGTTTTCAGATCATTTGAGAGTTGTTTTGAGGAGCCCATGATGCCACTCTTCATAGGAGATTCAAATAGGAGAAAAACTTGCAAGTGGCCACCTTAAATACCTTTTCTCATGATTGGATACACCTGCCTATGAAGGGAAAAGCTCAATGAGGTTACAAAACCAATTTAGTGCTTCAGTAAGTCAGTAAAAAGTAGTTAGGAGTGTTCAAATCAAGAAATTGATAAGGGTGCCCATACTTTTGCACCGGTCAAATGTTGTTTAAATGCGGATTGCACATTTTCTGTTAGTCCAATAAACCTCATTTCAATCCAGAAATATTCCTCAGTCCATCAGTTATTAGATATATGACACTGAAATAGCAAAAACCCAAATTGTTATAAAGAAAAAAGGTTAAGATGAATAGATTAATAGGGGTGTCCAAACTTTTTCATATGACTGTATATACAATGTATCAGTGCGGTCTTCACTATATACAATGTATCCATTTCTCAGCTGAGGTCAGGCGCAGATTTGCAGGATTACTGGCGGGAATGTACACAGGCGTGTCCCCACTCCCCGAAAACAAACAGCGATCCTGAAAACGGTGGGAAAGTGGAAGCGATCGTTGGTTAGAAGCCGCTGAAGGCTTCATTGATTCAGAGATTACTCCGTATTGACCTGATTTTCAGGAAATGTTGACTCTCATATTAGTGAGTCGCTTTATAAACACCCTGGAGGGCTCGGAATAAGGCCGGACCCTCGTAGGGAAAACGGGGATATTTTACACAATTTGATTATTGGAATCATTTTTGCCCTATGTCGTAATTCCCACAGCTGAGGGTTTGTTACAATGTATACAGCCTGGACAACCTACTGTGCAGTACATAATACCCTGAATCCATCCTCTGCTCTGATAGTTTGCTACAATGTATCAGTGCAGGGTTCACATCCTGAGCTCACTTGTATACACGGTCACCGCCGCTGCTGTGGATCTGGACCCAGAATCGGAGCATTATACCCATCTCCAGGGATAAATCCTATTACACTGTGTGCAGAATTATTAGGAAGATGAGTATTGTGATCACATGATGCTTGTTATACATGTCGTCCTACTCCAAGCTGTATAGTGAGAGCCAACTACCAATGAAGTAAATCCGGTGATGTGCATCTCTGCAATGGGGAGGGGTGCGGTGTAATGACACAACACCCTATATAAGGTGTGCGCAATTATTAGGCAACTTCCTTTCCTTTGGCAAAATGGGTCAGAAGAGAGATTTGACGGGCTCTGAAAAGTCCATATTGTGAGAGTCTTGCAGAGGGACGCAGCAGTCTGGAAATTGCCAAACTTTTGAATCGTGATCACCGAACAATCAAGCGTTTCATGGCAAATAGCCAACAGGGTCGCAAGAAGCGTGCTGGGCAAAAAAGGCGCAAGATAACTGCCCATGAATTGAGGAAAATCAAGCGTGAAGCTGCCAAGATGCCATTTACCACCAGTTTGTCCATATTTCAGAGCTGCAACGTTACTGGAGTATCAAAAAGCACAAGGTGTGCCATACTCGGGGACATGGCCAAGGTAAGGAAGGCTGAAAACCACCACCTCTGACCAAGAAACAGAAGATAAAACCTCAAGACTGGGCCAAGAAATATCTGAAGACTGATTTTTCACAGGTTTTATGGACTGATGAGATGAGAGTGACTCTTCATGGGCAGATGGATGGGCCAGAGGCTGGATCAGTAAAGGGCAGAGAGCTCCACTCCCACTCAGACGCCAGCAAGGTGGAGGTGGGCACTGGTATGGGCTGGGATCAGCAAAGATCAACTTGTGGGACCTTTTCGGGTTGAGGATGGAGTGAAGCTCAACTCCCAGACCTACTGCCAGTTTCTGGAAGACAACTTCTTCAAGCAGTGGTACAGGAAGAAGTCGCTATCGTTCAAGAAAAACATGATGTTCATGCAGGACAATGCTCCATCACATGCATCCAACTACTCCACAGCGTGGCCGGCCAGTAAAGGTCTAAAAGAAGAAAAAATAATGACATGGCCCCCTTGTTACCCTGATCTGAACCCCATGGAGAACCTGTGGTCCCTCATAAAATGTGAGATCTACAGGGAGGGAAAACAGTCCACCTCTGGGAGCAGTGTCTGGAGGCTGTGGTGTCTGGAGGCTGTGGTGGCTGGAGGCTGTGGTGTCTGGAGGCTGCAGTGTCTGGAGGCTGTGGAGGCTGGAGGCTGTGGTGTCTGGAGGATGTGGTGGCTGGAGGCTGTGGTGTCTGGAGGCTGCGGTGTCTGGAGGCTGTGGTGTCTGGAGGCTGCGGTGGCTGGAGGCTGCGGTGGCTGGAGGCTGCGGTGGCTGGAGGCTGCAGTGTCTGGAGGCTGCAGTGTCTGGAGGCTGCAGTGTCTGGAGGCTGCGGTGGCTGGAGGCTGTGGTGGCTGGAGGCTGTGGTGGCTGTGGTGTCTGGAGGCTGCGGTGTCTGGAGGCTGCGGTGTCTGGAGGCTGCGGTGGCTGGAGGCTGCGGTGGCTGGTGTCTGGAGGCTGCGGTGTCTGGAGGCTGCGGTGTCTGGAGGCTGCGGTGTCTGGAGGCTGTGGAGGCTGCTGCACACAATGTGGATGGTAAACAGATCAAGCAATGACAGAATCTATGGATGGTGGCTGCTGAGTGTCATCAGAAAGAAAGGGGGCGATATTGGGCACTCATTTTTTGGGGTTTTGTTTTTGCATGTCAGAAATGTTTATTTCTATATTTTGTGCAGTTATATTGGTTTCCTGGTGACAATAAACAAGTGAGATGGGAATAGATTTGGTTTTTATTAAGTTGCCTAATAATTCTGCACAGTAATAGTCACCTGCACAAACAGATCCTCCTAAGAAGCCAAATCTAAAAACCCCTCCAACTGCCAAAAATATTAACCCCTCCAACTGCCAAAAATATTAAGCTTTGATATTTGTGAGTCTTTTGGGTGATTGAGAACATAGTTGTTGATCAATAATAAAAAAAATCCGCTAAAATACAACTTGCCTAATAATTCTGCACACGGTGTGTATATGAGGACAGCGCCGGAGCGAGGAGATGTCTGACCACATCGCACAGAGAATGTCACTTCTTGGCTTCTCGGGTGGCGTTTGCTTTTTCCCTGGATGATGCTCCTTTCTTATCACACATTGCGGTGCGCTATACGGTTCATCATCAGCGCGTTTCACAGTCTCCGGGCTTCTTCATCAGGAGCCGGACGCAGTTTGTGCTAAACCTCCTCCGCAACTTCCCCCATCATCCAGGACGACGATGATGATGATAATTATGATGATGACGATGACGAAGATGACGACGACGAAGATGATGACGATGCTGATGCTGATGGTGATGATGATGATGACGACAATGACGATGATGCTTTTTGTTCTTCCCCATGATATAGACCGGGTCACAAGGAGAAAGTGAGAATTCCGTGTCTCGGGAACAGAACATTGAGATTTTGGGTCCAGAAATCCCAGATCTCAAAGAACACGAGGCCGATCTTCAAGAAGAGACAAAACCCAGAACTTCTGATAACTCCGCGCCCCGAGACTAGAAGGGGTCACCTATCAGGATCTGTCCAGAAGACGGTGTCCGGCCGCCGGGGGAAGGGCAGAATCTGGAGGAATCAGGAGCAGCGCTGGGAGAGTCACTCTACAGAAACTGCATAGATTTATCAATAAAAGGGTAACAAATTATGGAATGTTTATACTTATGCATCAGTAACCATAGAAACGTCCAACTGAAAAGGTGAAAAACACTAAAAAGGGAAAATGTGAAAATCAAAATATATTTCTAAAAGCTGTACATCCTGTATTATCCTCCAGAGCTGCACTCACTATTCTGCTGGTGCAGTCACTGTGTACATACATTACATTACTGATCCTGAGTTACCCCCTGTATTATACTCCAGAGCTGCACTCACTATTCTGCTGGTGCAGTCACTGTGTACATACATTACATTACTGATCCTGAGTTACCTCCTGTATTATACTCCAGAGCTGCACTCACTATTCTGCTGGTGCAGTCACTGTGTACATACATTACATTACTGATCCTGAGTTACCCCCTGTATTATACTCCAGAGCTGCACTCACTATTCTGCTGGTGCAGTCACTGTGTACATACATTACATTACTGATCCTGAGTTACCTCCTGTATTATACTCCAGAGCTGCACTCACTATTCTGCTGGTGCAGTCACTGTGTACATACATTACATTACTGATCCTGAGTTACATCCTGTATTATTCTCCAGAGCTGCACTCACTATTCTGCTGGTGCAGTCACTGTGTACATACATTACATTACTGATCCTGAGTTACCCCCTGTATTATACTCCAGAGCTGCACTCACTATTCTGCTGGTGAAGTCACTGTGTACATACATTACATTACTGATCCTGAGTTACCTCCTGTATTATACTCCAGAGCTGCACTCACTATTCTACTGGTGCAGTCACTGTGTACATACATTACTGATCCTGAGTTACCTCCTGTATTATACTCCAGAGCTGCACTCACTATTCTGCTGGTGCAGTCACTGTGTACATACATTACTGATCCTGAGTTACCTCCTGTATTATACTCCAGAGCTGCACTCACTATTCTGCTGGTGCAGTCACTGTGTACATACATTACATTACTGATCCTGAGTTACCTCCTGTATTATACTCCAGAGCTGCACTCACTATTCTACTGGTGCAGTCACTGTGTACATACATTACTGATCCTGAGTTACCTCCTGTATTATACTCCAGAGCTGCACTCACTATTCTGCTGGTGCAGTCACTGTGTACATACATTACTGATCCTGAGTTACCTCCTGTATTATACTCCAGAGCTGCACTCACTATTCTGCTGGTGCTGTCACTGTGTACATACATTACATTACTGATCCTGAGTTACATCCTGTATTATTCTCCAGAGCTGCACTCACTATTCTGCTGGTGCAGTCACTGTGTACATACATTACATTACTGATCCTGAGTTACCCCCTGTATTATACTCCAGAGCTGCACTCACTATTCTGCTGGTGCAGTCACTGTGTACATACATTACATTACTGATCCTGAGTTACCTCCTGTATTATACTCCAGAGCTGCACTCACTATTCTGCTGGTGCAGTCACTGTGTACATACATTACTGATCCTGAGTTACCTCCTGTATTATACTCCAGAGCTGCACTCACTATTCTACTGGTGCAGTCACTGTGTACATACATTACTGATCCTGAGTTACCTCCTGTATTATACTCCAGAGCTGCACTCGCTATTCTGCTGCTGTAGTCACTTTTACAATATAATTCTGACACAATGCATGAATATTTTTTCCTGTAGTGCCTGTATAATACCTCTATACACTGTAAATAGTGCATCCATACACTGACCGATTCAATCCCGCAGCAATGAATTGCTCGTTTGTTAATGACAATGTACAGTGGGTACGGAAAGTATTCACACCCCTTTAAATTTTTCACTCATGTGCACTCTGCCCCCATCTTCACAGAATAAAAGACCCAGAAATATAGACATTTTTGCAAATTTACTAAACAAGAAAAACAAAATATCACATGGTCATAAGTATTCAACCCTTTTGCTCAGTATATCACATGGTGATAAGTATTCAGCCCCTTTACTCAGTATAACACATGGTGATAAGTATTCAGCCCCTTTCCTCAGTATATCACATGGACATAAGTATTCAGCCCCTTTCCTCAGTATATCTCATGAACATAAGTATTCAGCCCCTTTCCTCAGTATAACACATGGTGATAAGTATTCAGCCCCTTTCCTCAGTATATCACATGGTGATAAGTATTCAGCCCCTTTCCTCAGTATATCACATGGTGATAAGTATTCAGCCCCTTTACTTAGTATAACACATGGTGATAAGTATTCAGCCCCTTTACTCAGTATAACACATGGTGATAAGTATTCAGCCCCTTTGCTCAGTATAACACATGGTGATAAGTATTCAGCCCCTTTGCTCAGTATATCCCATGGTGATAAGTATTCAGCCCCTTTGCTCAGTATATCACATGGTGATAAGTATTCAGCCCCTTTGCTCAGTATATCACATGTTGATAAGTATTCAGCCCCTTTGCTCAGTATATCCCATGGTCATAGGTATTCAGCCCCTTTGCTCAGTATATCACATGGTTATAAGTATTCACACCCTTTGCTCAGACACTCATATGTAAGTCACATGCTGTCCATGTCCTTGTGATCCTCCTTGAGAAGGTTCTCCTCCTTCATTGGGGTCCAGCTGTGTGTAATTACACTGATAGGATGTGATTTGGAAAGGCGCACACCTGTCTATATGAGACCTCACAGCTCACACTGCAGGTCACACCAAATGAGGATCATGAGGCCAAAGGAACTGCCCAAGGAGCTCAGAGACAGAATTGTGGCAAGGCACAGATCTGGCCAAGGTTGCAAAAGAATTTCTGTAGAACTCAAGGTTCCTAAGAGCACAGTGGCCTCCATAATCCTTACATGGAAGAAGTTTGGGACCAGCAGAATTCTTCTTAGACCCGGCCGTCCAGCCAAACTGAGCAATCGTGAGAGAGGAGCCTTGGTGAGAGGTAAAGAAGAACCCCAAGATCACTGTGGCTGAGCTCCAGAGATGCAGTAGGGAGATGGGAGAAAGTTCCACAAAGTCACCTATCACTGCAGCCTCCACCAGTCGGGCCTTTATGGCAGAGTGGCCCGACAGAAGCCTCTCCTCAGTGCAAGACACATGAAAGCCGCATAGAGTTTGCAAAAAACACATGAAGGACTCCAGACTATGAGAAATAAGATTCTCTGGTCTGATGAGACGAAGATAGAACTTTCTGGTGATAATTCTAAGCGATATGTGTGGAGAAAACCAGGCACTGCTCATCACCTGCCCAATACCATCCCCACAGTGAGACATGGTGGTGGCAGCATCATGCTATGGGGGCAGGGACAGGACGACTGGTGGCAATTGAAGGAAAAATGAATGTGGCAAAGTACAGAGAGATACTGGAAGAAAACCCCTTCCGGATGCTCTGGACCTCAGACTTGGCCGAAGCTTCACCTTCCAACAAGACAATGACCCTCAGCACACAGCTAAAATAACAAAGGAGCGGCTTCAGGACAACTCTGTGACCATTCTTGACCAGCCCAGCCAGAGCCCTGACCTAAACCCAACTCTGGAGAGACCTGAAAATGGCGTCCACCAACGTTCACCATCCAACCTGATGGAACTGGAGAGGATCTGCAAGAAGAATGTCCGAGGATCCCCAAATCCAGGATCCCAAGAAGACTCATGGCTGTACTAGCTCAAAAGGGAGGGTGCCTCTACTCAATACTGAGCAAAGGGGCTGAATACTTATGACAATGTGATATACTGAGCAAAGGGGCTGAATAATTATCACCATGTGATATACTGAGCAAAGGGGCTGAATACTTATGACAATGTGATATACTGAGCAAAGGGGCTGAATAATTATCACCATGTGATATACTGAGCAAAGGGGCTGAATACTTATGACTATGTGAGATTTCAGTTTTTCTTGTTTATTAAATTTGCAAAATTTTCTACATTTGTGTTCTTTCTGACAAGATGGGGGATGGGGGCAGAGTGCACATTAATGAGAAAAAAATACCAAATGGCTGCAATGAAACAAAGAGTGAAAAATGTAAAGGGGTGTGAATACTTTCCGTACCCATTGTATAGAAGCCACCCATTACCTATTCTTTTTCATTAGATGTGTGTGCAGTAGTAGTGGGATAGTGATAATATTCCCACCTTCCGCCTTTCTCTCCGGGATCCAGTGCCACTCTTGCCATGGTCCAGCACCGCTCTCGCTGGTGACCAGTGTTGCTCTTGCCAGGGTCCAGTGCCGCTTTTATCGGTGACCAGTGTTGCTCTCACCGGGCACCAGCGCTGCAGTCACCAGGGTCCAGTGTCGTTCTTGCCATGGTCCAGTGTCGCTCCCACCGGGGTCCAGTACGGCTTTTGTACCGCCCCGCGGCCTCGACTGCGACCGCGGATCCGTGCTCGCGTTCTATGGGTGGTGGCTCGAGCCTCTCACGGACCCGGGGGTCACGTCGCCCTGCAAGGAAGGCTGGCGCTACGCGCGGGGGGGATGCGGGTATTTGGTTTTGGGGATGATTGTTCGTGACGCCACCCACGGGTTGTGGTGATGGTGGACACCACCGCTGCTGGTGATGGTGGGGGCTCCCGGGAGCGGTGTTGTGGCGCAGCTTTGGTGTTAACCCCTCCGTGGGTAGGGGGTGTTGGTCCCGGGGCCCGCTTGGTGAGGGTCGGGGTGCAGGGTCGCAGTGCGGTGCAGTGCCCGAGGGCACAGGTGTACTCACGTTTAAGCCACACAGAGTCACTGGTAAACCAACAGAAGTGATGAACGGGGCCCGCAGCCGGCTGCAGCTTCCTAGTCGGGTTGGCAGTGTCCTCCTTTCTCCTGCACCTATGTTGTAGTTTGACCACTGTGCCTGGGCACGGGTGGTCCGCTCCCCGGCGTGTGTGTGTCGTAGGAGCCCCTTTGCCCGCAGGCGCTGGGCCTTGGATCTCTGGCCTTTGGCGGTGGCTACTATCCGGACGGGTTGGGCTGTTGCCTTCGATCGGGACTTTGGTGGGAATGAACATACAGTCCAGTCTTCAATCAGTTAATTGACTATGGTGATGGCATATAGCCTAGTCGGGGTCTGAGTACCCTTCCTGGTGCTCCGGTATCCAGTTGGTTTCCCGGTTCGGTTCCGGCGGGCCACTACCCTTTCCCGGTCCCTTACGGTTCCACCGGTCGTACTCCCGGTCTCCTGCAGGCGGCCACTGCCCTCTGCCTGCCTGACTGTTCAGGGGTCCTAGGCTCCAACCCAGGCCCCGCGCAGAACTGTACTCGCTTCCTCTCCCTACTGTACTGTACTACACACTCTTTTCTGTTTTCCTGCCTCACGCCAGCAGACTCCTCGGGGGCGTCTTTCCGCCTCACTCCGCCCACCTGGTGTGCCTGTCTGACTCTGAGGGAGGCAATCAGGTCTTTTGTTTGACGGGTGGTACCTTTCTAAGATGGGAGGTGTGTGTGTGGTGTAGTGACCTGTGACCCCTGGGGTCCAGGGCGTCACACTCTCCCCGATATCCGGTGTTGCTCTCGCCGGGGTCCAAGGGCGGTCTCGTTGGGGTCAGCGCCGCACTCCTGGTGTCCAGTGTCACTGTCGCTGGGGTGGTCCAGTGCCACTCTCCCAAGTGTCTGGTGTTGCTCTCGCCGGGGTCCAAGGGCGGTCTCGCTGGGGTCAGCGCCGCTCTCCTGGTGTCCAGTGTCACTCTTGCCGGGGTCCAGTGCCGCTCTCCCCGATGTTGTTTTCGCCGGGGTCTAAGGACAGCCAGCGCACTGGGGTCAGCGCCGCTTTCCCTGGTGTCCAGTGTCACTCTCGCTGGTGCCCAGTGTTTCTCTTGCTGCAGTTTAGCTCCGCTCTCCCTGGTGTCCAGTGTCACTCTTGCTGGGGTCCAGTGTCGCTTTTTGCTGCAGTTTAGCTCCGCTCTCGCTGATGCCCAGTGTTGCTCTTGCTGCGGTCCAGCTCTGCTCTCGCCGGGGTCCAGCGTCGCTCTTCTCCGCTTCACACTCCACCGCTCTTCACACTGGCCGGGTCACACTGCGTTCTGCAGGAGATGGAACAATGAAAGCCACTCACTGAATGTCTCCAGCAGACAGGACTGGTTGCAGGCTGACATATTCCCCTTTTCCCTAACCCCTGTCACCCACGCACCCCGCAGACCCTACACGAGGTGCAGACCGCACACTTATAGTGGTGCTTGTGTGACGCCCTGGACTAGCCAGGTAGTCACAGGTAGGCCCTTGCACAACACCCCTCCCCTAATAAGGTAACATGAGCCAACCTTAAAACTTTAGTCACCTCCCTCAGGGTTTGATGTTCACACCAAGGGGGTGGAGCCAGGCGATTGGCCACGCCCACCGAGGAGTTCACAGGTCCTGAGGCAGGAAAAACAAAAACAGAAGAGAAGAGTTTGAGGAGAGGAGCAGAGTGGAGCAGTAAAGTGGAGTAGAGGAGTAAAGTCTGACAGGTGTCTGGGTCGTAGCCTGGACACCTTTGGCTAGGAGGCAAACGGTGGCCTCAGCCTGCAGGAGCCGGGAAGACGGCTTGGTGGAACCGTAAGGGACTGGGACAGGGTAGTGGCCCGCCGGTACCGAACCGGAGAATCGACTGTAAACTGGAGCACAAAAGGGGGGTACTCAGACCCTGAAACGAGGTCCAGAAACTACTGGACTGAGTTAATTGATTGAGGTCTGGACCTTAGGTCCTTTCCCACCCAAGTCCCGACTGAAGACAACAACCCACTGAGGGGGATAGAAAGCCACTACACAGGCAGAGATCCCACGGGCCAGCGTCTGCGGGCAAAGGGCTCTCCCGACATACTCAACGCCGGGGAGCAGACTCCCGTCGCTGAAGCGCAGGCAGTCCACAGCTACACAACACGGTGCAGGACAATGGTAGAGACCACCAAACCAGGTGGGGGACCAGACGCAGCCGGCTGCGGGCACCGACCACCATCATCTTGGTTTACCAGAGACTCGTGTGTGTCAATCATCGTAAGTACAACTGTGCCCTCGGGCCGTGCACTGCCCTGCACCCCACCAGCACGTCCTTCCCAAATGGGTCCCGGGGCTATCACCCCTACCCACGGAGTGGCTAACACCTTGCTGCGCAACATCTTCCCCGGGTGCCTAGTAAAAAGCAGCGGTGGTGTCCACATTCACCACAACCCGTGGGTGGCGTCACGAACTTAACCAAAACCACGGCCACGGCCGTAAACCTATGTCCCCTCCAAAGCGCCAGTTCCCTTTCAGAGCGAAGTGACCCCGGGTCTGGAGGCGCTCGAGCCACCCACCGACGAGCCCGGATCCGAGCGCGGTGTGGTACACTTGTTTTGCTTTTACGTCTCCATTGTAAGATTGATGTCTATGTCCTTTGTGGTTATTGATCTTCTGAACGAGGCTGTTTGCTTTATTAGTCATGAGAAAAATCTCTCTTCAGGGAATAAATTACCTGGAAAACCACAAAGTAGAGGCCGGATCAGAGCGGGCGGAGGGACTGGAGTGTAGAAAGGTATAAATGCCCCGCAGTGAGGCTGCTCCGGCCAGAGAGACTGCAGGACCTGACTACAGGGGGCGCCGTCACACTGCCATTATTATTAACTCTTCACCTGCAGGACAGTGCTGCACCATCTGTATAGGTAAGTCAGGCTATTTTCCCATGTTATCAGCCATTCTTATCTAGTGCTGCTTCTAACACTCATTATCCTAGAGTCTTAGGATGAGCAAATTTTACAAAATACTTTTCGGGAAGATTGAATTTGGTCAAAAATAAAATTTGTCCAAATCAAAATTGATGGGAAAAGACGATTTATGTTCTGAGGTCTCTCCTGACTCTAAATCATAAACTATGGAGGTCAAGGAAAGGGTTAAATGATGAAAGCCCCCGCCCCGTCCCGTCATCCTTTCCCAGGACGCCTGCTCATCTTTCCTGCCACGGCAGCTCCTCGCCGGGTCCTCCGCTCGATCCCTCTGGTCACATTTTACTCTTTGGACCTTTAGGCGTTGACAATGCACCGGCCGGTCATGCGGGCACGATGGACATCAATGATGTGTGGAAACCGTATCTCCATGATGGGGAATAATATGTAGCACAAAAGTAATAAACTCAGAAGATGACAAAGTATCTGTGCGGGAAACATCAACTCTGACCAATTCCATCATCTGTGAGAACGGTCTGGAAAACCAAGCTGACTCAATATAGTGAGCGCTGCTCCGGCTGTAACTGCGGCAGAAGGAAATCACTGAATGATGTAGAGGTCCTCCATGTCAGTCAGAGACTTCTTACCTCTAGGCACTTTGTGGCATTGGTGACTCCTCTGTCTCTGTTCCTCTTTCCTCAGGATGAATCTTCTGTCGTCTCTGATTCTTCTGGGATCTGTGGCTCTGACCTTGGGATGTTCTCCTGCACCGGGAGGTAAGATCCTGTCCCCACCCCAGGCTTCATGGCGGTCGTATATCTGTACACAGGGTAGGATTATATCTGTGCCACATGGCGGTCACAGATCTGGCCTGAAGGGTGGTAATATAGCGTAGGCAGAGGGGTCAGATGCAGGGCGATGCCGCTACTGAGGTCTCTACCAATCTGCACCCAACCAGGTCTACACTTCCACCATAAGGTCAGCTGTAGTATAATTTGGGGGCTAAATATATAATCCAGGAATTATCAAATTCAGCAAACTATAAAATATCTAGCTGAAGCTCGACTAATGATCTAGACTTATTATTACACAAGTCCAATGAATTCCAGACCTGGAATATGGGGAATGGTGACAATCCCACCAGCCGGTCTGCTGCTTCTCACTGCCATCTCCTCTGGTCTTATTTCCTCAGCCACAAATATCGCAAGAAATGGAGAAGCCTCACAGATATCTAACTTTCAATATTCAATAATGGGATACGCCAAAAATGCCATCGATGGTATCAAAGACACCAATTACCACAAGGGCTCCTGCACTCATACCAATAATCAAAAAGATCCCTGGTGGAAGCTGGACCTGAAAGAGAGCTACAAGATATCAAACGTCGTAATAACAAACAGGATGGACTGTTGTAAAGACAGGCTGATGGGGGCCGAAATCCGGGTTGGGAACTCCCCCGACAACAACAACCCAGTGTAAGTTCATAAGTCCATGTTCTATAAGGTCCTGTCTTGTGTTTCTCCACAATATCTTATCTTATGTTCTTCTATAAGATCATATCTTGTGTTTCTCCACAATGTCCCATCTTATGTTCTTCCATAAGATCCTGTCTTGTGTTTCTCCACAATGTCAAAATCAGCAAAAATGCCTAAAATATAACCTTTATTGGTTTCTCTATAAAAGGAAAGGAATACCTTACCTCATAGAATATAAAAACAATGTCTGCCGCAGAGACTGAGGTACTGCAACACCCTTCAATCACATCAAGGGATTAATACACTCTGCCACATGACACGTCAGTGTTATGAATGGTACAAACAGGTATTACATCCGACCACACAGGTACACACTGGTTCTGCACAATTGGCAGTGTATATGGGTAATAAACAGTTGTTTCCACTAATCACACTGCCCATACAACAATGCACCCGTACCCATTAAAGGGGATTAATGCACATTGACAATCAGATATCCAGACCACCAGCCTGGTGTCCGGGCATCTAACCAAATATGCACTCAGGGTTCAGATGAAACATGACAATGCTCTGAGATAACCATAAATAAGGATCCCAAATATAGCAATGTCCAGAAATGTGGAAAAGGAACAATCTCACCCGTTCCGGTGTGGCCTATTCCACAAGGGCAGCTTGTCCTCATTATAGGCGTCTCCACGACCCCTCATAAACTGGGCCTAGGATCCCTTTAGAGCACTTGCTGTCCCATCCCAAATTCTCCTCCTCCCAACGCGTTTCCTACTTTGTTATTCATCAGGGGAGCTTGAAGAGATAAAAAGGTTTCTAGTGTGAAAACCTCTCATGGGTTAACTAGAAAGAGAAAAAAGCGGGACAATAAACAGGGGTTCCATAGACAACAATCCCCTAAACACCTTTCCCTTAACTAAGAATCCAGGAGAAGCAGACTTACCAGACGGTGACAGCATGAATCCTCTCCGCTGTACACCGCTGTCAGTATTTGCCATGTTTAAATAATCGCCGCTCTCCCGCCGGCGTCTGACGTCACATCCGTAACCGCGCTCCCCAATTCCGCCTATCGTGGTGGAACGCATACATGGACCGCACGTCCCTTAGGATGCGACGTCAGAACCACCCGGCGCGGTCATGACATCACCAACCTGAGGCACATGACCAGAACGCACTAGCGTCCACAAAGTCCGCCCCTCCACACATAAGAAACAGCGCCCTGCATATAACTTCATTGCGCATGCGCTGAAACCTTACAAGGGCAATTCCTTCTGTGTATACAATAACCGCTTCTGTCAAATAGAGCGTAAAGGTAGCGGAACAATAAATTACCAGATAATATGTGCAGGCCTACAATGACCCAGGGATTGCTAAAATATAAACTGAATCTTATGGAAATTTCCAGAGGGAAAAGCCTAACAAATAAGATAACTATTCATCACTGGGGACTCAGATGTATTAGACAACTGAATTAGTATTGAGAGGGATACCGGAGAGACAGACTAGCCACTAATGGCAGGAGGATCAAGAGGGAGAGAAATCAAAGGCCCCAACTTCAGCCAGAATACAGCTGACAGTACCCCAGGGAAAAGGGGGATAGAAAAATAGAGAAATAGAGACTACCTTTCAACTCCACCACCCACTACACTAACTAAATGAAACTTTCCCTACCTAGCTGCGGAGGTTGGCACCCTAAATTACGGTAATTCGCGCCCCCGCTCACCGGCGGCTTTCCCTCCTAGCTGTTCTAATCCTTCACCTACAAAAAGGGTGCAAAGGACAGGGATTCATTCAAGCTGAGGGGTGAACCGTCTTGAGCCGAAAAATCCATCTACATTCTTTCTGGAGGATCTTCTTATCCCAGTCACCTCCTCGTTTCAGTGGTGGGACAACATCTATACCCTGAAACGTAACATGACCAATGTCCCCCCCATGGATGGAATTCACATGCTCTCTCTTAGTCTTGCCTATGTATTCCAGCCCACACGAGCATGTGGCTAAGTAAATAACTCCTTTTGTCCGGCAAAGCGACATGCTCGTGTGGGCTGGAATATATAGGCAAGACTAAGAGAGAGTTTAGGAGGAGAATAGGTGAACATCTAAGGGACATCAGACTTGGAAATGACACCCCACTGGCGAAGCATGTGAATTCCATCCATGGGGGGGACATTGGTCATGTTACGTTTCAGGGTATAGATGTTGTCCCACCACTGAAACGAGGAGGTGACTGGGATAAGAAGATCCTCCAGAAAGAATGTAGATGGATTTTTCGGCTCAAGACGGTTCACCCCCTCGGCTTGAATGAATCCCTGTCCTTTGCACCCTTTTTGTAGGTGAAGGATTAGAACAGCTAGGAGGGAAAGCCGCCGGTGAGCGGGGGCGCCAATTACCGTAATTTAGGGTGCCAACCTCCGCAGCTAGGTAGGGAAAGTTTCATTTAGTTAGTGTAGTGGGTGGTGGAGTTGATAGGTAGTCTCTATTTC
This sequence comes from Anomaloglossus baeobatrachus, assembly GCF_048569485.1. Lineage (NCBI taxonomy): Eukaryota > Metazoa > Chordata > Amphibia > Anura > Aromobatidae > Anomaloglossus > Anomaloglossus baeobatrachus. The sequence goes on along the minus strand of NC_134358.1, from coordinate 11,171,955 downwards.
TCTATTTTTCTATCCCCCTTTTCCCTGGGGTACTGTCAGCTGTATTCTGGCTGAAGTTGGGGCCTTTGATTTCTCTCCCTCTTGATCCTCCTGCCATTAGTGGCTAGTCTGTCTCTCCGGTATCCCTCTCAATACTAATTCAGTTGTCTAATACATCTGAGTCCCCAGTGATGAATAGTTATCTTATTTGTTAGGCTTTTCCCTCTGGAAATTTCCATAAGATTCAGTTTATATTTCAGCAATCCCTGGGTCATTGTAGGCCTGCACATATTATCTGGTAATTTATTGTTCCGCTACCTTTACGCTCTATTTGACAGAAGCGGTTATTGTATAGACAGAAGGAATTGCCCTTTTAAGGTTTCAGCGCATGCGCAATGAAGTTATATGCAGGGCGCTGTTTCTTATGTGTGGAGGGGCGGACTTTGTGGACGCTAGTGCGTTCTGGTCATGTGCCTCAGGTTGGTGATGTCATGACCGCGCCGGGTGGTTCTGACGTCGCATCCTAAGGGACGTGCGGTCCATGTATGCGTTCCACCACGATAGGCGGAATTGGGGAGCGCGGTTACGGATGTGACGTCAGACGCCGGCGGGAGAGCGGCGATTATTTAAACATGGCAAATACTGACAGCGGTGTACAGCGGAGAGGATTCATGCTGTCACCGTCTGGTAAGTCTGCTTCTCCTGGTTTCTTAGTTAAGGGAAAGGTGTTTAGGGGATTGTTGTCTATGGAACCCCTGTTTATTGTCCCGCTTTTTTCTCTTTCTAGTTAACCCATGAGAGGTTTTCACACTAGAAACCTTTTTATCTCTTCAAGCTCCCCTGATGAATAACAAAGTAGGAAACGCGTTGGGAGGAGGAGAATTTGGGATGGGACAGCAAGTGCTCTAAAGGGATCCTAGGCCCAGTTTATGAGGGGTCGTGGAGACGCCTATAATGAGGACAAGCTGCCCTTGTGGGAATAGGCCACACCGGAACGGGTGAGATTGTTCCTTTTCCACATTTCTGGACATTGCTATATTTGGGATCCTTATGTATGGTTATCTCAGAGCATTGTCATGTTTCATCTGAACCCTGAGTGCATATTTGGTTAGATGCCCGGACACCAGGCTGGTGGTCTGGATATCTGATTGTCAATGTGCATTAATCCCCTTTAATGGGTACGGGTGCATTGTTGTATGGGCAGTGTGATTAGTGGAAACAACTGTTTATTACCCATATACACTGCCAATTGTGCAGAACCAGTGTGTACCTGTGTGGTCGGATGTAATACCTGTTTGTACCATTCATAACACTGACGTGTCATGTGGCAGAGTGTATTAATCCCTTGATGTGATTGAAGGGTGTTGCAGCATCTCAGTCTCTGCGGCAGACATTGTTTTTATATTCTATGAGGTAAGGTATTCCTTTCCTTTTATAGAGAAACCAATAAAGGTTATATTTTAGGCATTTTTGCTGATTTAGTATTTACTGTACCTTCAAATACCATACCAGTGGCTGTATTAATTTCTCCACAATGTCCCATCTTATGTTCTTCCATAAGGTTCTGTCTTGTGTTTCTATACAATGTCTCATCTTATGTTCTTCTATAAGGTCCTGTCTTGTGTTTCTCCACAATGTCCCATCTTATGTTCTTCCATAAGATCCTGTCTTGTGTTTCTCCACAATGTCCCATCTTATGTTCTTCCATAAGATTCTGTCTTGTGTTTCTATACAATGTCTCATCTTATGTTCTTATATAAGATCCTGTCTTGTGTTTCTCCACAATGTCCCATCTTATGTTCTTCTATAAGGTTCTGTCTTGTGTTTCTCCACAATGTCCCATCTTATGTTCTTCCATAAGATTCTGTCTTGTGTTTCTATACAATGTCTCATCTTATGTTCTTATATAAGATCCTGTCTTGTGTTTCTCCACAATGTCCCATCTTATGTTCTTCCATAAGGTTCTGTCTTGTGTTTCTCCACAATGTCTCATCTTATGTTCTTCTATAAGGTTCTGTCTTGTGTTTCTCCACAATGTCCCATCTTATGTTCTTCTATAAGGTCCTGTCTTGTGTTTCTCCACAATGTCCCATCTTATGTTCTTCTATAAGATCCTGTCTTGTGTTTCTATACAATGTCTCATCTTATGTTCTTATATAAGGTCCTGTATTGTGTTTCTCCACAATGTACCATTTTGAGTTCTATAAGGTCATGTCTTGTGATTCTTCACAATGTTTCATCTTGTGTTCTTCTACAAGGTCCTGCCTCGTGTTTCTCCACAATGTCCCATTTTGAGTTCTATAGGGTCATGTCTTGTGGTTCTCCACAATGTCTCATTATATGTTCTTCTATAAGGTCACATATTGTGTTTCTCCACAATGTCTCATCATATGTTCTGCGATAAGGCCCTGTCTTGTGTTTCTCCACAATGTATCATCATATGTTCTTCTATAAGGCCCTGTCTTGTGTTTCTCCACAATGTCTCATCATACAGTATGTTCTTCTATAAGGTCCTGTCTTGTTTCTCCCAAACCTCTGTTCCTCCACAATGCTCTGTCTTGCATTTCGCCATGATGTCTTGTATTAATCATTTTGTTACTTGACATGCGCTTCTCACCAATGTCTAGTCTTACGTTTCTCTATGTTGTCCCATTTTGGGTTTATCTGTATTGCTCCTTCTGATTTTCTTTGACAATATCCAGTCATATACGGTATTTCTCCAGGATATATTGGCCTGTCTTTCTCAATAATTTCCCATCTTGTCTTTCTCCACAATTTTCTGCTTTAGAACATTATGGAAGCTTACAGCATCTGAGGATTTCTGACCATGCATATTCATGTGTAACGTGACGCGGGACGGTAGTTGTGGGCGAGATGCTGTTCTCTCGCACCCAGCCATGCTACATGAAAGATGTGGTCCTGGCTGGATGTGTAGATTTTCACTAGTGGGGTGATATGCCCTTGCAGGTTGCATATGTCAATGACTTCGGCTGGCCAGCACCAGATGTTAACCCAGTCAAGAAGAGAGACCACTGGCTCTTTAAAAACAATGTGGTAGTATTACTTAACAGTCAGTTGACAACTATGTCCACAAGATAGCGAGCACACAACTTCTCGTACGTTTCATTGACAGAGAAACTTTAGACACATTCTCTTTGGTCCCAGTTTGGTTGTTCTTGTCCCCAGTCTTCTGGTCTGTTTCACTACAACCCATGAAACACATGCACCATGAAACAGTTTGTGAAAAAAATGTTCTCTTCCCGCGATTCTGTGTCTCATTCTCCCCGCAGAGAAGGGAATCTGCCAATAGAACTGGACTCAAGTTTCCAAGCTTTTTGACGTCTAGGGAATTCCACTCCATCAACTCACGCTCAAATTTGTCTTGGCCCATAATCTTTAGACCACGTAAGCTGCTTGGGGCCTTTCTTTTAGACGTCCCTTCTCTGAACCCATTCGATTGGGTCACTCTATTCTATGATAAGTCCTTGGGCCTTTTACTGTCCTTCATGCTGGGTCTCTACCATTCTCCTTGTATCTTGATTTGTCTCTGAGGACCACACTATCTTTTTCCCGGTCTCCTTTCTCCTTCTCTCCAGAGGTCACACACTGCATGCAGCCTTAACAATCATTCAGACCCTAGGTCTCTTTCTGTCACTCGCTGGGCCCTACCTGACGCTCCAAAGGAAACAGTCACTTACCCTACAGTCATGGCCAAAAGTTTTGAGAATGACACCAAAATGCTATTTCCACATGATCTGTTGCCCTCTGGTTTTTAATTGTGTTTGTCTGATGTTTACTGCAGCTGAAGACAAAGTCCTGCACCGCCCGCCCTCAGGTTACCTTCAGGTTCAGTGGCACACGTGCTGATGATTGTGGTGTAGCGCTCAATACACTTCAGGCGCAGCGTGCTTGTCAGATAGCAGGACAGCCATGGAATCCGGAAAAGGAAGGAAGAAAACTGACCGCATACAGCTGCTATGCCGAAAGATTTTTATTCAAACATTTTCTCCATGGGTGCAGATAAAAATGCGGGAGGTGGCTTGGATGCGAATCCCTCCAGGAGGACGACGGCCGTTTCGTCTGTGAATCAGACTTCTACGGGTCCACATGTGGGAGCGACCGTACACACCTTATAAAGGGGAGTGCATCCAGGTCACGTCACCGCACATTAAAAACAGAGGAATCACCACAAATCAGTGATTTGCATACATGTAAACAGATGTTTCACTTAAAAACATGTTTAAATAAACAGTGTAACAAACATTTTCATAAAAAACACATCTAACAAAAAAGGAAAAACAAAAGGTCGCAAGGGCATAATGAAATAACATATCATGACATATTCTTGATGATATGGTTATTCATTTATTAAATACTCAGGACTAGATTACCTGCTCTAATCAAAATTATAAGAACACCGTCAAGTCGTTACGGTCATTTAAACCCAGGTTTCCCTGTGCTCCAAATTTCATTATCAATTTTGCTTCCTTTTGTAGCAACAATTTATGGAGATCGCCCCCTTGGGGGGGCAGAGAAACCTGGACTAAACCCGCAAAACGTAGGGTATTAGGGTTACCTTTGTGTGCTGAACAAATATGTTCTATTAGTCTTGGGGAACCCTTCCCTGTAGAAATAGATTTATAATGTTCCCTAAAGCGTATGTACATACATCTAATTGTTTTCCCAATGTAGAATCTTCCACATAGGCACAATACAACGTAAACCACATACTTCGTTTTGCAAGAAATAAACTGCTTAACTTGATATGAAGAGGAACCAATCTTGAGAGAAGTGCCGGTAAGATGTAAGGTGCAAAACTTGCAGTGGCCACAGCGAAAATTCCCAACCGGGGAACATTTTTCTAACCACGTAGATGGACAAGCCACCCTATTTTTTACCAGCAGATCTCTCAGATTGTTACACCGTCTGTAAGAGACTAAAGGTCCTGCGTCTGTCATCTTCTTCAAATCAGGATCGTTGGCGAGGATGTGCCAATTCTTTTTTATGGCTTTCTTTATTACACCATCCAGCGGGCCAAATTTAAAACTGAACATAAACCTTTTGTAGCATTATTTGTTATATTGTGCCCGTGTGGAAGATTCTACATTGGGAAAACAATTAGATGTATGTACATACGCTTTAGGGAATATTATAAATCTATTTCTACAGGGAAGGGTTCCCCAAGACTAATAGAACATATTTGTTCAGCACACAAAGGTAACCCTAATACCCTACGTTTTGCGGGTTTAGTCCAGGTTTCTCTGCCCCCCCAGGGGGGCGATCTCCATAAATTGTTGCTACAAAAGGAAGCAAAATTGATAATGAAATTTGGAGCACAGGGAAACCTGGGTTTAAATGACCGTAACGACTTGACGGTGTTCTTATAATTTTGATTAGAGCAGGTAATCTAGTCCTGAGTATTTAATAAATGAATAACCATATCATCAAGAATATGTCATGATATGTTATTTCATTATGCCCTTGCGACCTTTTGTTTTTCTTTTTTTGTTAGATGTGTTTTTTATGAAAATGTTTGTTACACTGTTTATTTAAACATGTTTTTAAGTGAAACATCTGTTTGCATGTATGCAAATCACTGATTTGTGGTGATTCCTCTGTTTTTAATGTGCGGTGACGTGACCTGGATGCACTCCCCTTTATAAGGTGTGTACGGTCGCTCCCACATGTGGACCCGTAGAAGTCTGATTCACAGACGAAACGGCCGTCGTCCTCCTGGAGGGACTCGCATCCAAGCCACCTCCCGCATTTTTATCTGCACCCATGGAGAAAATGTTTGAATAAAAATCTTTCGGCATAGCAGCTGTATGCGGTCAGTTTTCTTCCTTCCTTTTTTGTCTGATGTTTACATCACATACAGAAATATAATTGCAATCATATTATGAGACCAGAAGCTTCTATTGACATTAGAATGAGTTAATGCAGCAAGTGAATATTTGCAGTGTTGACCCTTCTTCTTCAGGACCTCTGCAATTCTCCCTGGCAGCTCTCAATCATCTTCTGGAGCAAATCCTGATGATCGCTGTCCATTCTTGCATAAGCAATGCTTGCATTTTGCCAGAATTTGTTGGTTTTTGTTTGTCCGCCCGTCTCTTGATGATTGCCCACAAGTTCTCAATGGGATTCAGATCTGGGGAGTTTCCAGGCCATGGACCCAAAATCTCTATGTTTTGTTCCATGAGCCATGTAGTGATCACCTTTGCTTTATGGCAAGGTGCTCCATCATGCTGGAAAAGGCATTGTTGGGCGCCTGCTCTTGGACAGTTGGGAGAAGTTGCTCTTGGAGGACATTCTGGTACCATTCATTATTCATGGCTGTGTTTTTAGGCCAGACTGTGAGTGGTGCGATTCCCTTGGCTGAGAAGCAACCCCACACATGAATGGTTTCCGGATGCTTAACAGTTGGCATGAGACAAGACTGGTGATAGCGCTCACCTCTTCTTCTCCTAATAAGCTGTTTTCCAGATGTCCCAAACAATCGAAAAGGGGATTCATCTGAGAAATGACTTTACCCCAGTCCTCAGCAGTCCACTCCCTGTACCTTCTGCAGAATATCAGTCGGTCCCTGATGTTTTTTCAGGAGAGAAGTGGCTTCTTTGCTGCCCTCCTTGAAACCAGGCCTTGCTCCAGCAGTCTCCGCCTCACAGTGCGTGCAGAAGCACTCACACCAGCCTGCTGCCATTGCTGAGCTAGCTCGCCACTGCTGGAAGTCCCATCCCGCAGCTGAAACAGTTTTAAGATACGGTCCTGGCGTTTGCTGGTCCTTCTTGGGCGCCCTGGAGCCTTTTTGGCAACAATGGAAGCTCTCTCCTTGAAGTTCTTGATGATGTGATAGATTGTGACTGAGGTGCAATCTTTGTAGCTGCGATACTCTTCCCTGTTCGGCCATTTTTCTGCAGAGCAATGATGGCTGCACGTGTTTCTTTAGAGATAACCATGGTTAACTGAAGAGAAACAATGATACCAAGCACCAGCCTCCTTTTAAAGTGTCCAGTGGTGTCATTCTTACTTAATCATGACTGATTGTTCGCCAGCCCTGTCCTCATCAGCACCCACACCTGTGTTACTGGAACAATCACTAAAACAATGTTATCTGCTCCTTTTAAGACAGGAATGCAATGATGTTGAAATGTGTTTTGGGGGTTAAAGTTCATTTTCTTAGCCAATATTGACTTTGCAAGTAATTGCTGTTAAGCTGATCACTCTTTATGACATTCTGGAGTAAATGCAAATTGCCATTAGAAAAACTGAAGCAGTATACTTTGTAAAAATTAATATTTGTAGCATTCTCAAAACTTTTGGCCATGACTGTACATCCTAGCCACTCCCTTATGGGAGAGTCCCAACTATTTACTGCTTCTCTACTGTCACCCAATACATAAAGCACTACTACACATTATACCTCACATCTCACATGACACATTACTTCCACAATGGCACAAGACATACAGTACCTACAAGTAGTATTCAACCCCCTGCAGATGTAGCAGGTTTACACATTCGGAATTAACTTGGCATTGTGACATTTGGACTGTAGATCAGCCTGGAAGTGTGAAATGCACTGCAGCAAAAAAGAATGTTATTTCTTATTTTTTATTTTTTTTTTTTTAAATTGTGAAACGTTTATTCAGAGGGTCATTTATTATTCAACCCCTCAAACCACCAGAATTCTGTTTGGTTCCCCTAAAGTATTAAGAAGTATTTCAGGCACAATGAACAGAACAATGAGCTTCACATGTTTGGATTAATTATCTCTTTTTCCAGCTGTGAGGTAAAGCCTGGGATATGAAGAGGAATTATGACGAGAAGTCATAATTGCTCTCATCACTCCCTGGCAGTGCCCCCCCTCCCTTCTTGTTCCAAATGTCCAGCATCTGTGAAGGTGTCACATCCCACTTACACCTCCAACAGCCATCTCCTCTGATATGGAGATGAGATGATGTGCGGACAATGGATCCAGGATGACTCCCTGCCGTCACCCTGTAACAAGAGTTGTATCTCATTAGCAAGGCTTGGAAGTAGCCAGACAGAACGACTCCAGTAAAAAATGGTTCATATCTCGCAAGCCATATCTCCGATAAATATGGCAACCATAACAATGGTGTCTCCGCATGTGGACGATGCCGGCACACCCTTTTTATGGAAGTAGGACATTGGGAAACACACCAAACGTGATATCAGCCATATGGGAACTCGTAGACAGGTCATGAGTCCCCTCGTTCAGCAGCTAAATTCATAACTGTCACAATGAGAGCATTGGCGTCCGTCTACGACGCTCCCAGGCACAGTTATGGCCAAAATCCCCTTTTCTGGATAATTCTGATCCATGCAGGGGGAGTGGCAGTGCTTCCCCGTGAGGTCACTAAGGTAGGAGGAGACCTGGATTTGCCCAGGTTGATAACCCTGCTTCGGCCATTTTCCAAGGTTCTTCTCGCTGGGGGCACGTGCAGGAAACATCTGTGGGAGTTCCTGGAAACCTGGTCTACAGCGCCCCCCTGTGGCCAGACGCAACAAGGTAACTGCTGGAACTGTGTATGCCTGTTTGTAACCCATGCTTTGACTGTAACTGTACTCTGACATATGTATATTCTGTAGATTCCCTATTGTATATATTGTAGTTTCTAGTGTGCTTTAGGCGATTAAATTATATAATTAATCTTGGGCTGTTCTGTTATCTCGATCTTGAATCCCACGTCTGTGTGTTCGGCTAATAGTTACCGTGAAGCGGTTGGTGGCAGCGAGTTGTGCCAAGGATTATTGTGGGGAGGCCAGTGAGATTCGGGAAGATATTATATATTCCGCCCGCGGAGGTCGGGGGAATATATACCTTACTCTCACCGGGGACCCTTCAATAATCGGCATAAGTAGTATAGCGGCCTCCTTGCTTATTGTCGGGCAATTCCATAATTGGCCTGACTATAAGAGGGGCGCTAGAGAGCGCGTCACGTGCTCTGTCTGTCGGTCGGGAGGTATAAAGTAGGGGTGACCCCCACTGGTTACCCCCCGATTGTGACGTACTGGTAGCCAGCGCGGGGGATTTCTGAGTGACCCCCCCGGTGGTTTGTGACATATTGGTGGCAGCGGTGGGATCGAGATAATAGTGTGTGTGAGTGTGAGACCCATACTCCCAGACACTAAAGACTGCCTGCAGCAGCTGTGGCTGCTGGGGTCTTCAGACCAGCTCAACACTAGAGTGTCAGAGTGCAGATACTGTAAGGTGTGTGGAGGCATCAGGTGTCAGTTCTGTGTCAGTGACCAAAAGTCTGCAAGAATGGCTGATGGCACCAGGAGCAGAGCTATGCAACTGGCCAATGCTAAAGCAGGAGCCGAAGAGAGGGAGGACGGTGCTGTGGACAGCAATGAGGAGGTTGCCCACGAGTCCTCCAGGAGCTCGACGCCAGAAAACAGCTCTGCAGAGGACATTGCACAACCGGGCACTGCTGGACAAGATGAGGAGCAGCTCGCCCAAGGGTCCTCAACGAGCCAGATGCCAGCCCTCCGCTCTGCAATGGACAGTGAATCACCAGGCTCCGCAGCGGGCCGCAGATCACCACGTGCCATTCCACCGAGCCTGGGAGGCTCGGATAGCCTTCTTCAAATGGCTATGGCCCTACGCCAGGCTGGAGACCGGGAGGGCTACAAGGAACTCATGGCCGAGCGTGAGCGGCAAGCAGCGCGTGAAGAGCGCCAGGCAGAGCGTAACTACCAGCTGCAGCTAGCTCAGCTCCGGCCCTCATCAGCCACATGTGACCTTCAAAACACCAAACTTCCAAAGGTCCGTGTTGAGGACTTCCCAGTGCTGGAGAAGGATGGAGACTTGGACTCTTTCCTGACTGCTTTTGAACGGACTTGCTTGCAGCACCATCTGAACAAGGACCAGTGGGCCAAATACCTGACCCCCCGTTTAAGGGGTAAGGCCCTGGATGTCCTTGGGGACTTGCCTGCTGAGGCAGATCAGGGCTACGACACCATCAAGCGGGCCCTGATCCAACAGTACAACCTCACTCCAGAGTCCTACCGCAAGAAGTTCCGGAGCCTACAGAAGGGACCAAAGGACTCCTGGGCTGACCACCGGCGGGCACTTGCCCGAGCTGCCGACCACTGGACCCAAGGCCTGCAGCTTTCCACCGGACCGGAGATCCTGGACTTGTTCATCACGGAGCAACTCTTGTGGAACTGCCCTGAGGATCTCCGCCAGTTCATCCGAGACCAGAAGCCAAAGGGGTCCACGGCTACAGCTGCCCTTGCCGATGACTACACCAACAACCGGGCCCCTGAGGCCAGGAGAGCGGCCACCAGCAGCACCTGGAGAGGGGGTAAGATGAATTCTGCGACTGCCCCACCTGCCCCTAGACTGCAGGGGGTGTCCCCCTCAACTCCCCTCTCCAGGCCCGTGGCGGAGCCAAGACGGTGCCACCAGTGCAACCTACCTGGACACTTCAAGGCCATGTGCCCTCAGCGTCCCAAGGCCCCGGCTCCGTCCCCGTCCCAAGGGCCGCCCAAGGTGTATTGTGTGGGTGGGGGTGGTGGTAGGTCCCTGGACAGCTTCCAACCTGTCACCGTCGGCCAGTCTGTGACCATAGGACTGCGAGACAGCGCCTCGGAGGTGACTCTGGTGCGGCCTGAGATGGTGTCCCCCCAAGACTTGATCCCTGGAAAAACCCTCGCTGTCTCCGGGATTGGAGGCATTGACCCGGCGCTGCCTGTTGCTGACATTTATGTGGACTGGGGCGCAGGGCGAGGGGTGAGGGAGGTGGGGGTAACTGATCGGATCCCTGCAAACGTGCTACTTGGGACAGATTTGGGGCAAATAACCTCCCAGTTTGGCCCCGCCCCAAAGGCTGAACCTTCAGCCAGTGCTGACATGACTCCTGACAATGTTAATGTGTTATCTATGAATGATGTAAGGGAGGAGGGAGTGAACTCTGATATTTCTGCTTGCACAGACACCATAGACACACACACAGCTGCAGCTGTGACAGGGGAGGGGGTCAGAGAAAGGTGTGACAATGCCTCTACAAGTAATCAGCCTGTGAGCTGGGATCTGTTGCCCTCTGCAGGGATAAGCAGAGAGCAGGGTGCTGCAGGGGGAGGACCAGTGTGTGGGGTGGGGGCTACCACAGCAAATGTGGGGTCCCCAGAGATTTCACAGCGGGGTTCTGTTGCTGCAGGAGGGGAACAGGCAGGTGAGATTGGGGCCGGTCCAGGAGCGGAAGTGCTCCCAGGTAAGATCTCGGTGCATGGTTCCCCCACAACCGGGGTGTCAGGAAGCCAGGTAGGTCTGCCTGAACCGGCGACTTGGTCAGGAACGGAGGAGGAGCAGGCACGACCCACGGTCGCAGCGGCTGTGGCCGCTGTCACCCGCAGTGGGAGTGCTGGAAGCCAAGGGGCCTCCCGGAGGTCCGATAGCTCTTCCCCTTCTGACCAAGTGGCAGCCGAGTCAGGTGGAGGCCAGGACACAGGTCCCGGGGTACTGACTGAAGATGTGACAGTCTCGTCGATTCTGGCCACATCTAGTCAGGGGTTTCAGGCAGCGTTAGAGGCTGACGACAGCCTGAAAGCTCTTAAGGAGCAGGCGGCACAGCCTCCCTCGGACTCGGACCCGGAGCGAGTGGTCTGGGACCAAGGACGGCTGTACCGGGCCACGGTCCAGCAGGGTTCACCGGAGGCGTGGCCCAGGGACCGACAGTTGGTGGTACCCTATCCGTTCCGGACGGAGTTGTTGCGGATCGCACATGAGATTCCGATGGCCGGACACCTAGGGATCGCTAAGACCAAGGCCAGGTTAAACCAGCATTTCTACTGGCCAAAAATGGGGGCCGATGTGGCTGCCTACTGCCGTTCGTGTGAAACCTGTCAGAGAGTGGGGAAGGCGGGGCCACACCCCAAAGCCCCACTAGTATCTCTGCCAATCATCGATGAGCCTTTCAGGAGGGTGGCTGTGGATCTGGTCGGCCCGCTGGCCATCCCCAGCAGCTCCGGGAAACGCTTCATACTGACGGTAGTTGACTATGCCACCCGGTACCCAGAAGCAGTGGCCTTGTCGTCCATTCGGGCTGACAAGGTGGCCACCGCATTGCTGGAGATTTTCTCCCGAGTGGGTTTTCCCCAGGAAATGCTCACTGACCGGGGGACCCAATTCATGTCCCAGCTGATGGAGACACTCTGTAAGCAAGTCCAGGTGCGACATCTGGTGGCCAGCCCGTACCATCCACAGACTAATGGCCTGTGCGAGCGGTTCAATGGCACCTTAAAGCAGATGCTTAAGATGTTGGTCGACTCCCATGGGCGTGACTGGGAGCGGTATCTCCCACACCTGTTATTTGCTTACCGGGAGGTTCCACAGGCCTCAACAGGATTCTCACCGTTTGAGCTCCTGTACGGGCGACGTGTGCGGGGCCCCCTGGCTCTGGTGAAAGAGGCTTGGGAAGGGGATTTGGCCACCCCTGGAGTGTCGGTCATCGAGTATGTCATGCGCTTCCGGGACAAAATGCAGGCCTTGACGCAACTGGTACACGACAATATGGCTCAAGCCCAGGCCGATCAGAAGCGTTGGTACGACCAGAACGCTTGTGAGAGGACCTACCAAGTGGGTCAAAAGGTGTGGGTACTGGTCCCCGTACCACAGGACAAGCTTCAGGCAGCCTGGGAAGGCCCATACCTCGTGTACCAGCAGCTCAACCCTGTGACGTACCTGGTCACCCTGGACCCTGCCCGTGGAAGGCGGAAGCCCTTCCATGTGAACATGATGAAGGCACATCATGAGCGGGAGGCATGTGCGCTCCCCGTGTGCAACCTGCCCGAGGAGGGAGAAGCGGAAACCCTCTTGGATATGCTAGCCCAGGTTAGGGCAGGCGGATCCATTGAGGATGTGGAGGTTGGCCACCAGCTCTTGGAGGACCAACGGTCCCAGCTGTGGGCCACCCTACACCCCTTCCGGGGGTTGTTTACCAACCAGCCCGGAAGGACTGACTTGGCTGTCCATCACGTGGACACTGGGGATCATCCCCCGATCCGGCGTTCAGCATATCGGGTCTCCCTGGAGGTGCAGCAACACATGCGCCAGGAGATTGACGAGATGCTGGAGCTGGGGGTGATCCAGGCATCCAACAGCGCTTGGGCCTCGCCTGTAGTCCTCGTCCCTAAGAAGGACCGAACCACTCGGTTCTGCGTGGACTACAGGGGGCTCAATGCTGTCACGGTCGCCGATGCGTACCCAATGCCACGCATCGATGACCTGCTCGATCAGTTGGCCGGGGCTCAGTACCTGACCATCATGGACCTGAGCCGGGGATATTGGCAGATCCCCCTGACTCGCAAGGCCAGGGAACGCTCTGCCTTTATTACCCCATTTGGACTGTACGAGTCCACGGTGATGCCATTCGGGATGAGGAATGCCCCTGCCACTTTCCAGCGGATGGTCAACACCCTGCTCAAGGGACTTGAAGGGTACGCGGCCGCGTACCTAGATGACATTGCCGTCTTCAGTCCCACCTGGGAGGACCACCTAGAGCATCTAGCACAGGTGCTCAGGCGGATCCACCGGGCAGGTTTGACCATCAAGCCGGGAAAGTGTCAGCTGGCCATGAGCGAGGTCCAGTACCTCGGTCACCGGGTAGGTGGGGGAACGCTGAAGCCCGAGCCTGAGAAAGTGGAGGCCATCGCATCCTGGCCCACCCCCAGGACCAAGAAGCAGGTGATGTCCTTCTTGGGGACCGCCGGGTACTATAGGAGGTTTGTTCCATGCTATAGTAGCCTGGCAAAGCCCTTGACGGACCTCACCAAGAAGAAGCTGCCCTCTGCAGTCGATTGGACAGTGGACTGCGAGACAGCCTTCCGGGCCCTAAAGGACGCCCTGTCCAGCCCGCCCGTGCTACAGGCAGCCGACTTCACGCGGCCGTTTGTAGTACAGACCGACGCCAGTGACTTCGGCCTCGGTGCGGTGCTCAGCCAGGTGGACTCTGCGAGCCAAGAGCACCCAGTCCTGTACCTGAGCAGGAAGCTGTTACCAAGGGAAGTGGCCTATTCTACAATGGAGAAGGAGTGCCTGGCCATAGTGTGGGCCCTGCAGCGTCTGCAACCCTATCTATACGGGCGCCACTTCATCGTGGAGACGGACCACAATCCCCTCAGCTGGTTGCACACCGTCTCTGGGACGAATGGGCGATTGTTGCGATGGAGCCTTGCGCTCCAGCAATACGACTTCACCATTCGCCACAAAAGGGGCCGTGACCACGGTAACGCAGACGGGCTGTCCCGACAAGGAGAGGTCGCGGACGGGCGCACGGGGGAACACCGGAGGGTGCTGCCCCCTAGCGCCCTCAAAAGGGGGGAGGTGTGAGGTAAAGCCTGGGATATGAAGAGGAATTATGACGAGAAGTCATAATTGCTCTCATCACTCCCTGGCAGTGCCCCCCCTCCCTTCTTGTTCCAAATGTCCAGCATCTGTGAAGGTGTCACATCCCACTTACACCTCCAACAGCCATCTCCTCTGATATGGAGATGAGATGATGTGCGGACAATGGATCCAGGATGACTCCCTGCCGTCACCCTGTAACAAGAGTTGTATCTCATTAGCAAGGCTTGGAAGTAGCCAGACAGAACGACTCCAGTAAAAAATGGTTCATATCTCGCAAGCCATATCTCCGATAAATATGGCAACCATAACAATGGTGTCTCCGCATGTGGACGATGCCGGCACACCCTTTTTATGGAAGTAGGACATTGGGAAACACACCAAACGTGATATCAGCCATATGGGAACTCGTAGACAGGTCATGAGTCCCCTCGTTCTGCAGCTAAATTCATAACTGTCACAATGAGAGCATTGGCGTCCGTCTACGACGCTCCCAGGCACAGTTATGGCCAAAATCCCCTTTTCTGGATAATTCTGATCCATGCAGGGGGAGTGGCAGTGCTTCCCCGTGAGGTCACTAAGGTAGGAGGAGACCTGGATTTGCCCAGGTTGATAACCCTGCTTCGGCCATTTTCCAAGGTTCTTCTCGCTGGGGGCACGTGCAGGAAACATCTGTGGGAGTTCCTGGAAACCTGGTCTACAGCGCCCCCCTGTGGCCAGACGCAACAAGGTAACTGCTGGAACTGTGTATGCCTGTTTGTAACCCATGCTTTGACTGTAACTGTACTCTGACATATGTATATTCTGTAGATTCCCTATTGTATATATTGTAGTTTCTAGTGTGCTTTAGGCGATTAAATTATATAATTAATCTTGGGCTGTTCTGTTATCTCGATCTTGAATCCCACGTCTGTGTGTTCGGCTAATAGTTACCGTGAAGCGGTTGGTGGCAGCGAGTTGTGCCAAGGATTATTGTGGGGAGGCCAGTGAGATTCGGGAAGATATTATATATTCCGCCCGCGGAGGTCGGGGGAATATATACCTTACTCTCACCGGGGACCCTTCAATAATCGGCATAAGTAGTATAGCGGCCTCCTTGCTTATTGTCGGGCAATTCCATAATTGGCCTGACTATAAGAGGGGCGCTAGAGAGCGCGTCACGTGCTCTGTCTGTCGGTCGGGAGGTATAAAGTAGGGGTGACCCCCACTGGTTACCCCCCGATTGTGACGTACTGGTAGCCAGCGCGGGGGATTTCTGAGTGACCCCCCCGGTGGTTTGTGACACCAGCCTTTTCTGACTAATTAAGGCCCTCCCCAAACTTGTGAACAGCACTCATACTTGGTCAACATGGGAAAGACAAAGGAGCATTCCAAGGCCATCAGAGACAAGATCGTGGAGGGTCACAAGGCTGGCAAGGGGTACAAAACCCTTTCCAAGGAGTTGGGCCTACCTGTCTCCACTGTTGGGAGCATCATCCGGAAGTGGAAGGCTTATGGAACTACTGTTAGCCTTCCACGGCCTGGACAGCCTTTGAAAGTTTCCACCCGTGCTGAGGCCAGGCTTGTCCGAAGAGTCAAGGCTAACCCAAGGACAACAAGGAAGGAGCTCCGGGAAGATCTCATGGCAGTGGGGACATTGGTTTCAGTCAATACCATAAGTAACGTACTCCCCCGCAATGGTCTCCGTTCCAGACGAGCCCATAAGGTACCTTTACTTTCAAAGCGTCATGTCAAGGCTCGTCTACAGTTTGCTCATGATCACTTGGAGGACTCTGAGAAAGACTGGTTCAAGGTTCTCTGGTCTGATGAGACCAAGATCAAGATCTTTGGTGCCAACCTCACACGTGACGTTTGGAGACTGGATGGCACTGCATACGACCCCAAGAATACCATCCCTACAGTCAAGCATGGTGGTGGCAGCATCATGCTGTGGGGCTGTTTCTCAGCCAAGGGGCCTGGCCATCTGGTCCGCATCCATGGGAAGATGGATAGCACGGCCTACCTGGAGATTTTGGCCAAGAACCTCCGCTCCTCCATCAAGGATCTTAAGATGGGTCGTCATTTCATCTTCCAACAAGACAACGACCCAAAGCACACAGCCAAGAAAACCAAGGCCTGGTTCAAGAGGGAAAAAATCAAGGTGTTGCAGTGGCCTAGTCAGTCTCCTGACCTTAACCCAATTGAAAACTTGTGGAAGGAGCTCAAGATTAAAGTCCACATGAGACACCCAAAGAACCTAGATAACTTGGAGAAGATCTGCATGGAGGAGTGGGCCAAGATAACTCCAGAGACCTGTGCCGGCCTGATCAGGTCTTATAAAAGACGATTATTAGCTGTAATTGCAAACAAGGGTTATTCCACTAAATATTAAACCTAGGGGTTGAATAATAATTGACCCACACTTTTATGTTGAAAATTTATTAAAATTTAACTGAGCAACATAACTTGTGGGTTTGTAAGATTTATGCATCTGTTAATAAATCCTGCTCTTGTTTGAAGTTTGCAGGCTCTAACTTATTTGCATCTTATCAAACCTGCTAAATCTGCAGGGGGTTGAATACTACTTGTAGGCACTGTACATATTATAAATCTGCAGGGGGTTGCAGACTACTTGTAGGCACTGTATATATTATAAATCTGCAGGGGGTTGAATACTACTTGTAGGCACTGTAATCCACATGACATTAATATGATTGGTGTCTTCAGTGGGGGAACGTGACCACAAGTCCACCTCCTTACACATGGTTGTACTGTGAACACTTGTTATAAGTGTCCATCTTTTGGCCAGTAATAACATTTTACAAAGTTTACCATTTGTCCGCGAGTCTGATGGCCGGTCACATCCTATGGCTACTGTCAGCTCACAAGTACTGATAGGACGGTGGATTTGGGTCTGAGATGGGCGCTTTATGGGGTTCCTGAATGCTTTGTTTTGTTTAGATGTGACCTAAAAGTGACAAATGTGTTGCAACGTGCAGTTGATCATCAGGAGCTTTTGATTTTTTTTCCCTCTAGGTGCGATAAAGTGAAGAGTGTTGGATCTCCCACCTTGTCCTTCTGCTGTAATGGCATGGAGGGCCAGTACGTCAGCGTGGTGATCCCAGGACGCGCCGAATCCTTGACTCTCTGTGAGGTCGAGGTTTATGGAGACCCGGTCAATAGAGGGCATAAAGTCTGCTGGTAGCTGCCAAAGTCAAACTTCATAGATATCAAGTGCTTCGTCTTCGTGGTTCTTCGGCTCTGGTTTCTATAGAAGATTTACATTAACTGAACAGGAAAATGTTCTCAACTGATATTTTTGCATTTGGTAACAATCAAAAATAAACACAGTTTCCTTAGCTCGCCCTCGTGTCTGCAGCTTGTTCAGTGATCAAGGGAAGAAACAATAAAATTTCTCGCGACTCCCTTTACCTCCGGATTCTACCTAGCACCACGCCTGTGTCATGCCTGCTATTTAAACAGTCCCGGAGTTTCCTTCCTTGCCTTTCCTCTCGGCTCTACATATCCCTACATCTTTAGAGGAAGATAAATAGTTTAAATATATACAGTATGTAACATGATTCTGTGATTCTATAATGGGACATGCCAACCCCTTCACTCACGGGCGATTTTCTGGTGTTTGGGGGGGGGGGTTGCTCCCTTTCTTCCGAGAGCCATAACATTTTTATTTTCCATCAATCTTGCCATATGAGGGCTTATTTTTTGCGGGACAAATTGTACTTTTAAATGAAATCATATTTTTTACCATATGGTGTACTGAAAAACGGCAAAAAAATTCCAAGTGCATAAAAATTGCAAAAAAAAGTGTGATTGCAAGATTGTTTTGGGATATTTTATTCACCGTGTTCACTATATGGTAAAACTGAGGTATCGGTATTATGCCTCAGGTTGGTACGAGTTCATAGACACCAAACATGTATAGGTTTACTAAGGGGTTAAAAAAAAATCCGAAGTTTATCCAAAAAGTGTCGCACCCATAGCCACCCATTGCGTTCTCATTTTTCGGGATCTGGGGCTCAGTGATGGCTTGTTTTCTGTGCCTTGAGCTGACATTTTTAATGCTACCATTTTTTTGCAGATGCTACGTTTTGATCGCCTGTCATTGCATTTTGTGCAAAATTTGCACAAAAAATTTGCAACAAAAAATAATTTTGGCATTTGTAATTTTTTGCTGATACGCCGTTTACCAATCAGATTAATTGATTTTATATTTTGATAGATCGGGCATTTCTGAAAGTGGCGATACCAAATATGTGCATTTTTTTATTTTTTTACTTCTTTAATTTGATGATGGTGATTGGAACTTTTGTTTTTTTATTTTTTTTAAAACTTTTTTTTTTTTTTACTTGTTTTTATTTTACTAGTCCCCCTAGGGGGCTATAAGTATCAGCAGTCTGATCGCTTGTTCATTTCTCCAGATCAGCGCAGCACATCTCTGATCAGGAGAAATGCTATGTTCTTTTGAAAATTTCCAAACTCCAGCGGACAAAATCCAGGACAAAATCTTCATTTCATAAAATTCTTTCCAGGTAAATCTTTATTCCAAGTTCCATTAAACTATAGATCCACACATAGGGCAAAAGTAGTACAGATAGGGGTAGTAGTCCCACTGGACTCCGCATTTCGGCGTGTATGCGCCTTCCTCATGGTCCAACGATGCTATGTTCTTGTTACAGCTGCTGGTCTGTCATCTGTCACAGGAACTACGTCATGATAGCAACAGAAGTCATCACATGATGGTGGCGGGGAAAGGCGCATTCCCTGCTATGGCACTTTAAATCATGCTGTCATATTTTGACAGTGCGATTTAAGGGGTTACCAGGCGTGGGTGGATCGCAGACCCACCTGCACCTGTGAGGCACACATGTCTGTTGTACAAATCAGCAGACATGTGAGGGGATCTTGGATCCACCTGCGCCTGCAAGGCACACATGTCTGTTGTACAAATTAGCAGACATGTGAGGGGATCACGGATCCACCTGTGCCTGCGAGGCACACATCTGCTGTACAAATCAGCAAACATGTGAGGGGATTGCGGATCCACCTGCGCCTGCGAGGCACACATCTGCTGTACAAATCAGCAGACATGTGCGGGAATCACCACAGGCTCACTGTAGCAGCCAGCGGTGATCACCCCTTCATGATTTAGGATGCACCATTACATTTTCGGTTGTGAAGGGGTTAAGCTATGGGAGCCTGATTCATCCTCTTTTTAAGTCACTTTTCTTTTTTAACTTGTTTTCTTTTTTTACTTTTTTTTGTGCCAAATTCGTCAAAACGGCACTCGCCACTCAAGAATTTTTTGCAAAGCCAAAATTGTCATTTTTTTCTGCCTGTAAATGGTTTTGCAACTTCTTGGAGAAAAAAGTCAGACATTTTGCGAATTGGTCTCACAATAAGTGGCGTACATAAAACCACTCCAGCGGGAATGAAGTAGACGTGCGCCAAATTTTGTGACTTTTTAAAAGTTGCATTTCATGAATCTGTCTAAAACATCTGGAAGAGTCACAACGACGGAAAAGTCACAAAAAAGCAAAATATAAAAAACAGCTGGAAAAACATGATAATCAAATGATGAATTTGTTGCAAATGGGAAAGACACTAATTGAGGGGTAATAACTCCCCAAAATGGCAGAAAAGTGTGGCGCCCTGGACAAGCCAGGTCGTCACAAAACTACACCAACACACCCCACACCCCGGTTAGGCACACCTAAGTCAAACACAAAAATCCTTGTTGTCTTCCTCCAGGGGCTGATGTCCACACCAGGGCGTGGGCCAGGCGGTTGGTCCCGCCCACCGAGGAGTTCACAGTCCTGGAGGCGGGAAAAGGAGTCAGTTTAGTTGTGGAGTTTGAGAAGTGAGGAGTGAAGTGGCGAGAGGAGCAACTGACTGACCGTGTCCGGGTGTGTGGCCCGGACGGTACAGCAAGGTTGGCAGATGGTGGTGACCGTCTGCAGGAGAGGCTAATTGGAGCGAACCATAATGACCGTGGACGGGCGGTGGCCCGGCGGTACCGGACCGGCGAGCAAAGAGAAGCCAGCACCATCCGGCAGGGCTTACGGACCCCGACAAGGCTAGGAGTCGCCGTCAAATTTGTCAAATCCGTTAGCGAAGGGAACCTCTGGGGTTTCCCAGCAGTCAAGACCCGATTGAAGGCAACAGCTCAAACCGTGAAGGGAAGCACAGTCACCACCAAGGCTACATTTCCCAGGGCCAGCGCCTGCGGGCAAAAGGGGCTCCCTCAGCATCCATCCAAGCTGGGGAGCGGGTTACCGGTGGGAAGCCATTGGAACCGTAACACAACCCAGGTGCAGGGAAAGGCAGTCACCATCAACCTGCCGGGAGGAGAAACACCGCAGCCGTCTGTGGGACCCGTCCATCCAGCCGTTTGTTTTACGGGAGACTTTGCATTCGTCATTGGCTGAGTGAGTACCACCGTGCCGTGCGGCACAGCGCTGCACCCGTGACCCTGCACCTCATCAGGCCCCGTAACCCGCCTGTCACTCACCCCTACCTCCCTTACCGGGCCCCGGGACAATCAACCCCCTACCCACGGAGGAGAGGACCAACATCCAAGCTGCTCCCCGTCATCGCTCCCGGGATCCCCGTCCAGAGCAGCGGTGGTGTCACTAATCTCACCACAACCGTGGGTGGCGTCACGGACAATATCCCTAAACCCAAACCACCCCCTTTCACTCACGGGCGAGGAACGCCGCTCGAGTCCCCGGGATCCGGCCCACCGCTCGAGCCACCACCGAGGAGCAGTAGCAGCAACAGCCGGACCCGAGCAGTGGGTGAGCGCAGCGTCCCCTCCTTCGCCCGCGACAAAAGCAATGATGAATCAGGCCTCAAGAGTCGATATAGGGTGGCCCAGAGGTGCTGACGCTGTTTGCAGCCTGTGAGGGTTAGGATGTTGGGGAAATTCGAGGTTTCGAGGGCCAACTATCTCAGCCAGCAGCACCCCGTCTTCGGTGGGTGTAGCGCCCCTGAATACATCAGGGTGCTACAGGGAACTGCATCCCTTTTCCCAGGGCGTAGGACCTACCCCCCATGGTTCCAAGTTCCCAGAAACCGGTGTCACCTCAATCAGCACCACAAATCCCAACCAACACCTCACATCATGACCTGTCAGACACACCAGTGGGTTGGTCCAGCTGGAACAGGGCGACCCACCTAGGATCAGGCAGACTGGTAGGAGGGACATAGGGAGTCGAGAGAGAGCCCTCAAAGTGAGAGGAGCTGGAGTGTTGGCTCCCGGGGAGCTAGAAATACCGAGGTTGGGTCGCAGACAGTGGTCCGGGACCTGAGTAGTCGGGGCCCTTAGCAGTGACATTGGACAAGGGTATGACGGACATAGTCTTGGAGGACTGTTGGCACCAGAAAGCCCAAAAGAACTGACCGGTACCGAGCACGATGGGGTACAGGAAATTAGGTCAGGAGCCGATTCAATTAACCTGCAGAGGAAGGGGACCTTTAGGGACCTTCCCAGAGAGCTCAGAGACTGAGGGCATCAGCACATCGCGGGGGACAGGGTTTTCGAGAAAAAGCAACCCATTAAAGTCCCAAGTGCCAGCTCTTAAGAGCACATCTTCCCCTAAAAACTGAAGAACGGGACCCTACAGCTTCAAGCTATAGGGACTAGAGTTGAGCGCGGTTCGCGGTTCTCCAGTTCGCGGTTCGAGTGATTTTGGGGGGTGTTCTAGATCGAACTAGAACTCGAGCTTTTTTGCTAAAGCTCGATAGTTCTAGATACGTTCGAGAACGGTTCTAGCAGCAAAAAGACCAGCTAATTACTAGCTGGCTTTCCGCTGTAATAGTGTAAGTCACTCTGTGACTCACACTATTATGAAATGTCAGTGTATAGTGTGCGGGAACAGCGCATTCAGATCACTGCTGTATGGATAATGGCGATCGCCATTTTTTTTTTCCTTGTCTTCCTTCCCTAAGCGCGCGCCTGTAGTGGGGCGGGCCAGCATGTCAGCCAATCCCAGACACACACACAGCTAAGTGGACTTTTAGCCAGAGAAGCAACGGCATGTGTGATAGGATGTCCATGTCACATGTCCCTGCATTATAAAAACGGGCATCTGCCCGTCTGGACGCCATTATCTCTTCTGCGTCTTGGTGTCAGTCACCGCTGGCGTAGCTCCTGTCTCCAATACTGCTGTGTACGCTCCATACACAGCGCTGTACAGAATAGGGATAGAAGTTTCTTTCAGCCCTTGTAAGGGCTAATACCGGCAGGGTCAGAGCCATAGGTGACAGTCAGGGCCGTGAAAACAGATTTTAACAGCTACACAAGATGACAGCGTCTGTGTAGCTAAGGTCAGGGATTTCCTCGCTGCATTTCCCCATTAGGAGGGATAGAAAGACAGGCTTCCTTTCCTCTACCCAGACCCACAACCCTGCCACTGTACCCTCCTGCCCTTTGCACACTCAAACTCATTGTTACTAAGCTATTATACTAGCAAACACTGAGTAAACTTAGTGGCATGATAAAGTGGCTGTTGGACTTCCATTAGTGTCCCACTGGTGCAAATCTATGTGCAGCACCTCTGCCTGCATTGCACACTCAAACTCATTGTTACTAAGCTATTATACTAGCAAACACTGAGGAAACGTAGTGGCATCCTAAACGTGGCTGTTGGACTTCCATAAGGGCTGCTTCTCACTTGCGAGTTTCTCGCAGTAGAGCAATGTGAGAAAATCTCGCATTGGAATCGGACACATGTTAGTGAATGATTCAGCTCGCATTTGCGTTTTTTTTCTCAGTCCAAATCGGACTGAGAAAAAAATCGCAGCATGCTGCTTTTTTGCGAGTTTCTACTGCGAGTATCTCCAATACAAGTCTATGGGAGCGTGTAAATAATCGGATGTCACGGGACGGCACTCACCATCCTAGTGACATCCGATTTTCTAAATACATTTCTCGCATGTTTCTTAAAACACTGGAAACGGGTGATGTGACAATGTCTGTCAATCACTATTCTCTGTCAGTCGGTCTCTCCCTCTCGGTCTCTATTCTCTCTCTGTCGGTCTGTCACTATCTCTGTCCCTCTCTCACAGTCTGTCGGTCATTTTCCCCTCCTCTCTCATACTCACCGTTCCCCGATCCCCGGCGTGGCGCTGCACGGCATTCACACTGCTGCGGCGGCTTTTACTATTTTGAAAAAGCCGGCCGCTCATTAAACAATCTCGTATTCCCTACTTTACCCGCCCACAGGCACCTAGGATTGGTTGCAGTGAGACACGCCCCCATGCTGAGTGACAGGTGTCTCACTGCACCCAATCACAGCAGCCGGTGGGCGTGTCTATACTGTGCATAATTAAAAAAAACGGTGTGCGGTCCCCCCCAATTTTAATACCAGCCAGATAAAGCCATACGGCTGAAGGCTGGTATTCTCAGGATGGGGAGCTCCACGTTGTGGGTAGCCCCCCAGCCTAACAATATCAGTCAGCAGCCGCCCAGAATTGCCGCATACATTAGATGCAACAGTTCTGGGACTGTACCCGGCTCTTCCCGATTTGCCCTCGTGCGTTGGCAAATCGGGGTAATAAGGAGTTATTGGCAGCCCATAGCTGCCAATAAGTCCTAGATTAATCATGTCAGGCGTCTATGAGATACCTTCCATGATTAATCTTTAAGTTACAATAAATAAACACACACACCCGAAAAAATCCTTTATTAGAAATAAAAAACACTAACAAATTCCCTGGTTCAACAATTTAATAAGCCCCAAAAAGTCCTCCATGTCCGGCGTAATCCAGGATGCTCCAGCGTCGCATCCAGCTCTGCTGCATGAAGGTGGCAGGAGCTGCAGAAGACACCGCCACTCCTGTCAGCTCCATGCAGCAACTGAGGTGAGTATCGCGATCAGCTGAACTGTCACTGAGGTTACCAGTGGCCACCGCTGGATCCTCCAACAGTGACAGCGGGTAACCTCAGTGACAGCTCAGCTGATTGCGATACTCACCTCAGTTGCTGCGTGGAGCTGACAGGAGCGGCTGTGTTTTCTGCCGCTCCGGTCACCTAAATGCAGCAGAGCTGGAAGCGACGCTGGACCATCCTGGATTACGCCGGACATGGAGGACTTTTTGGGGCTTATTAAAGTGGTGAACCAGGGAATTTGTTAGTGCTTTTTATTTCTAATAAAGGATTTTTCAGGTGTGTGTGTGTGTGTGTGTTTATTTACTGTAACTTAGTGTCCCACTGGTGCAAAGCTATTTGCAGCACCACTGCATTGCACACTCAAACTCATTGTTACTAAGCCATTATACTAGCAAACACTGATTAAACTTAGTGGCATCCTAAAAGTGGCTGTTGGACTTCCATTAGTGTCCCACTAGTGCAAATCTATGTGCAGCACCTCTGCATTGCACACTCAAACTCATTGTTACTAAGCTGTTATACTAGCAACCACTGAGTAAACTTAGTGGCATCCTAAAAGTGGCTGTTGGACTTCCATTAGTGTCCCACTAGTGCCAAGATATTTGCAGCACCACTGCATTGCACACTCAAACTCATTGTTACTAAGCCATTATACTAGCAAACTATGCTGCCAGTTTAAGGGCCATAGTTGCATTGTCAGTGATAGTTATTGTTGTTTATTCTGCTGTCAATAAAGCTAGACCACCGCTGCAATCTACACCACCTCTCAATTTTTACTACCACATTTTCAGTGCACAATCTTGTCGCAATCAAAATGAGTGGCAAAATGACAGATGCTGGTGGAAAGGGGAAGAGGCGTGTTGGAAAAGGAAAAAAAGGGTTTGTCCATGGGGAAGGTGGCAAAGCTCCATTATCATCTGCTGAAGATAGACCATCTACCAGCAAAAGTAAGATGTCTACTACTTAACTACTTACCGTGGACAATCCGATGTGCTCCCTTTTTTACGGACACGAACAACTGGAACAAAGGTAGATGATGGCCAAAAAAAGAAAATGCTTGAATGGATCTCAAGTGGTCCAACAAGTGCCTTCTCCTCCATCTCAACTACCGCATCCAAAAAACACCAGTCCTCTGAGTTGTCATCCCAATCACACTTGCTTTCTTCCAGCTCTCAAGTCTCCATCCGCCCTGCACAGTATGGTGGAACTGAGATGGCTGAGTCTGCAGAGCTGTTCAGTCACACTATAGCCTGGGAATCAGAGGTCTGCTCCCAAGCTATAGTGAGTACAGACCAGGAAATGGTCTGCAGTGATGCCCAGAACCTTTGTGACTCAGATTCTGGCCGTGATGAACAAGTTTCTGAGCATAATGTTGACCCTTATTCACAAACTGAAACACCTGTTGTAATAGACAATGAGGAACATACTGATGACGATGAGACGCAGATACCAGATTGGGATGACAACTTAAATATTCGGTCAGGGCAAGAAGAGGCTCGGTCTGAGGGGGAGGGGAGTGCAAACACAACAATTGATGAGGAAGTTCTATATCCCACGTACTGTCAACCCACAGTCAGGCCCTCGAGGAGGTCAACAGAGACGGTGGAGGAGGATGAAACTGACGACGAAGTTACCTTGCACCTTCCTGGACAGAGTCGGAGTACTGGTAGCACGTCTACAACTGCATCCTCTGCCACCACTGTGCCTCTGAGCACTAGTCGGGGTGGATCAGCAGGTCGCATGGCCTCTAAGCCTTGCCTAGCCTGGTCCTTTTTAGAATCTCATAAAAGTCCCAATAGCAAAAGGGGCATAAATCGTTAACAAAGGCCTCGCTCCCACGCCTGGACACATCCACCATTCCTGCTCTGACATGACGCAAGGTAATATTTGTTAACGATTTATGCCCCTTTTGCTATTTGGGACTTTTATGAGATTCTACAGATCTCCTTCATAAACTGGTAACTTTACACTGTCCCTATTTGACTTTCTAATCTACGGGCTATTATACACTCTGCATAATCCTTTATTATTATTGCTGCCTGTCATCAGGTTTTGCCATCTGGTGGTTTGTCCTGGTATTGCTGTGGGTTGTTTCTGGCAGGCTTTTTCCATCTAGCCTGCAACTACTGTGCACCCTGTATCACCGTATATTTAATAAAGTCTGTATTTCACTTTGATTATTCGTGGTCCTTTCTCTTTGTATCCCCACCTTTACTTAATTCATTGGTATCTTGGGGCTACATATTTTAGGTTTTATATCGATAGCACCAACGTTGGATGAAGGCAACATCATGTCTCCGCCTGCACTTTCCTCACAAACCTGCATTTTTCCAGGGACACCCTACTCAACACCGTCTTCGCACAGCAGCCAGATCTCTGTCCCTCAGATGTGGACAAATAAAAGGCCATTTCCATGACAAAGCTAAGAGGTTGACTTTCACCCTCTGCAAGCTCTTGGCTACCGAAATGCTGCCTTTCCGCCTGGTGGACACACAGGATTTTAGAGACCTTATGTCTGTCACTGTGCCCCAGTACCAGATGCCCAGTCGCCACTACTTCTCTAAGAAAGGTGTGCCCGCGCTACACCAGCATGTCGCACACAACATCACCGCTTCCTTGAGAAACTCTGTGTGTGAACGGGTGCATTTCACCACCGATACTTGGACCAGTAAGCATGGACAGGGACGTTACATGTCACTGACTGGGCACTGGGTAACTATGGTGATAGATGGTGAAGGGTCTGCTGCACAAGTCTTGCCGTCCCCACGACTTGTGTGTCAATCCTCTGTCTGTCCAAGTTCCGCCACTGCTTCTGCCTCCTCCACCTCATCTGGGTCCTCCACCTCCGCCCCAAGCCTGCCTGGCCAGGCCACCAGCATTCTCACTGCGCAGAAGGAATCACGCACCCCTCATTACTATGCTGGCAGCAGAGCGCAACGGCATCAGGCGGTCTTTAGCTTGAAATGTCTTGGAAATAAGAGTCACACAGCGGCTGAGTTGTGGGCAGCTCTGGAGACTGAGTTAAATAAATGGTTGTCTCCACTCAACCTGCAGCCTGGTAAGGCCGTGTGCAACAATGCTGCAAACCTGGGTGCGGCCCTTCGCCTGGGCAAGGTGACACACGTGCCTTGTATGGCTCACGTGTTGAACCTTGTTGTCCAGCTATTTTTAACACACTATCCCGGCCTAGATGGCCTTCTGAACAGGGCACGAAAACTGTCTGCTCACTTCTGCCGTTCAACCACCGCTGCTGAGTGACTTGCATCGCTCCAGAAGTCTTTCGGCCTGCCGGTTCATCACCTGAAATGCGATGTGGCGACACGCTGGAATTCGACTCTCCACATGTTACAGCGACTGTGGCAGCACCGTCGAGCCCTGGTGCAATACGTCATGACGTATATCCTGGGCCAACGAGATGCAGAGGTGGGGCAGATCACGCTGATGGAGTGGTCTCAGATCAAGGACCTATGCACCCTTTTGCACAGTTTCGACATGGCGACGAATATGTTTAGCGCTGACAATGCCATTATCAGCATGACAATTCCAGTCATTTACATGCTGGAGCACACGCTAAACACTATTCGGAGTCAGGGGGTGGGACAACAGGAAGGGGAGGAACTACAGGAGGATTCATATGCGCAAGACACAACAACATCACCAAGGTCCAGACGTTCATCATCACCAAGGCGCCAGGCATGGGACCATGGGGGACAGGGATCAACAAGGGCGCATGGTAGCAGGCGAAATGTTGAGGAAGGTGCAGGAGAACATGAAGAAATGGAGGACGAACTGTCCATGGACATGGAAGACTCAGCGGATGAGGGAGACCTTGGTCAAATTTCAGTTGAAAGAGGTTGGGGGAGATGTCAGAGGAAGAAAGAACGGTTAGTACCTCTATGCCACAAACAGCGTGGACTTGGTCCGCATGGCTGCGCAAGACACATGAGCGCCTTCTTGCTGCACTACCTCCAACATGACCCTCGTATTGTCAAAATTAGAAGTGATGATGACTACTGGCTTGCCACACTATTAGATCCCCGGTACAAGTCCAAATTTTGTGACATAATTCCAGCCATAGAAAGGGACGCACGTATGCAGGAGTATCAGCAGAAGCTGTTACTCGATCTTAGCTCGGCTTTTCCACCAAACAACCGTGCAGGTGCAGGGAGTGATTCTCCCAGTTGTAACTTGACAAACATGGGACGGTCTCGTCATCTTCAACAGTCTACCCGTACCAGTAGCACCGTATCTGGTGCTGGGAACAGCAATTTTATAGAATCTTTTCATAATTTTTTTAGACCCTCCTTTGCAAGGCCACTAGAGACAACAAGTCTGACACATAGTCAATGGCTGGAGAGGATGATACAGGAGTCTCTCCAAATGAACATCGATGCCATGACTTTGCAAATGGAGCCTTGCTCATTCTGGGCTTCAAATCTTGAAAAATGGCCAGAACTCTCCAGTTACGCCTTGGAGATTTTGTCGTGTCCAGCTGCCAACGTTGTCTCTGAACGTGTCTTCAGTGCTGCTGGGTGTGTGCTGACAGATAAGCGCACGCGTCTGTCCAGTGACAATGTGGACAGACTAACGTTCATCAAAATGAACAAGTCATGGATCCAGAAGGAATTTACTACCCCTGTGTCATCCTGGGGAGAGTAAATGCTTGTGGATTTGGAATGTGCTGGATGCAAATCTAGTTGTGAAGTGTACAACTGGGGCACAAGTGCTGCCACTGATGGGGTGTCTGTGTGGCCCAATTTTTGGAAAAAAGGGAGACTCTTCTTGGAGTAACCGGAGTAACCCTTGCTGTGTTTTTAAAAATGATAAAAGATGAACAGAGCTGGGATCAGGAAAGACTTTGCTACCTACCCCGGTGTCATCCTGGGGACGGTTAAGAATAGCGTATTTTTGAATGTGCTTGATGCAAATCTAGCTGTGAAGTGTACAACTGGGGCACAAGTGCTGCCACTGAAGGGGTGGGTGTGTGTGTGGCCCAATTTTTGGAAAAAAGGGAGACTCCGCTTGGAGTCACCTTGCGGTGTTTTACATGATTTTAGAAGGGCGTGCCATGCCTATATCTGTGTCTCCTCCTTTTATTCCTTGTCCTGCTCTTTTGTTTTCGCATGAGTATATGTCCTTGTCACTTTCCCATGTGTTGTGAGTTGTTTGTCACCTTTTGGACACCTTTGAGGGTGTTTTCTAGGTGTTTTTATGTGTTTGTGATTGCCTCCCATTGTTTCCTATGCGGTTCGAGTGGTTCACCGAACCGAACTCGAACGAGACCTCCGTTCGGCGAACCGAACTCGAGCCGAACCGCGGCCGGTTCGCTCATCTCTAATAGGGACCCACACAGACACGAAAGTGTGCACGGAGGCAGGCTCCGGATTACTATGTGACACCGGTGGGACCGGGTACTTGGACGGGTTCCCCGCAGCGGCAACGGCACACAGAGAACTTGGTTTACCTACAGCGTGTGTGTCTCCTTTATAATCCTCATCCAGCACCACGACTACCCACAGTGAGTACCCTGCTTCATGCACCCTGTCCTCCCAAACAACCACCAGAACCCCTGAGCCCGGGGCCTTCCCTACCTGTGGAGGGACTAACATCAGGATGCTTAACTCCATCTGCTCCGGTACTCCTTACAGCAGCGGCGATACTCCCATTACCACAACCCACAGGTGGCGTCACAAACTCTCCCCTGTAAATACCCCCTTTTACGGATCAAAGTGTCCGCCAAGCCAGGTCTGGGCCCTCGAGCCACCACGATCCCGGATCCGAGCAGCCCGACTAACACCGGGGCGGAACATGGGCACCCACTGAGAGGAGATAGCGGCAAGCTTAGTAAGCTGACCGAGCACAGCCATAATACATATTCCGAACCTCACACCCCCGTCTCGAAGACTTTTCTCGTGCTGTGCCAATTTTCTGGAATGCACTAACCCCAAATGAGGCAACTAAAATCCAGACCTCATATATTTAAGCGTGTACATTATTAGTATTGTTGTTTCTAAATGATTATGAACTTGTTTCCTTTGCATTCTGTGCATTGTTCTGTTATTTTCACCATTTCTCATTGTCAGAAAATAAATACAAAATTTATTGCTGGAAATTCGGAGACGTCGTCAGTAGATTATAGAATAAAGGACAATTTACATTTTACTCACAAATACAAAGAGAAAATCAGAAAAACTGACGACTGTGCAGAGGGCTCTGAATTTTTGCCAGAGCTGTATATTCCCTCCTGAGCACATTCTGGTATATATGTCCCCATCCTAGTTTCTGTCCCTTTCCTGGTATATACAATGGATAGGGAAAGTATTCAGACCCCTTTAAATTTTTCATTGTTTGTTTCATTGCAGCCATTTGGTATATTTTGCACCCATCCCCCATCTTCCCATCCCCCATCTTGACATAAAAAAACAGAAATGTAGATTTTTTTGAAAATGTATTAAACAAGATAAAGGGAAATCTCACATAGTCATAAGTATTCAGCCCCTTTGCTCAGTATATCACATGATCATAAGTATTCAGCCCCTTTGCTCAGTATTGAGTAGAGGCCCCCTCCCTTTTGAGTTAGTACAGCGATGAGTCTTCTTGGGATCCTGGGTTTGGGGGATCCTCGGCCATTCTTCTTGCAGATCTTCTCCAGTCCCGTCAGGTTGGATGGTGAACGCTGGTGGACGCCATTTTCAGGTCTCTCCAGAGATGCTCAGTTGGGTTTAGGTCAGGGCTCTGACTGGGCCGGTCAGGAATGGTCACAGAGTTGTTCTGAAGCCGCTCTATTTTAGCTTTGTGCTTAGGGTCATTGTCATGTTGGAAGGTGGACCTTCGGCCAAGTCTGAGGTCCAGAGCATCCGGAAGGGGTTTTCTTCCAGGATATCTCTGTACTTGGCCGCATTCATCTTTCCTTCAATTGCCACCAGTCGTGCTGTCCCTGCCCCCATAGCATGATGCTGCCTCCACCATGTCTCACTGTGGGGATGGTATTGGGCAGGTGATGAGCAGTGCCTGGTTTTCTCCACACATACCGCTTAGAATTATCACCAGAAAGTTCTATCTTCGTCTCCTCAGAGCAGAGAATCTTATTTCTCATAGTCTGGGGGTCCTTCATGTGTTTTTTTGGCAAAGTCTATGCGGGCTTTCATATGTCTTGCACTGAGGAGAGGCTTCCGTTGGGCCACTCTGCCATAAAGGCCCGACTGGTGGAGCTTGCAGTGATAGTTGACTTTGTGGAACTTTCTCCCATCTCCCTACTGCATCTCTGGAGCTCAGCCACAGTGATCTTGGGGTTCTTCTTTACCTCTCTTACCAAGGCTCTTTTCTCCATAATTGTTCAGTTTGGCTGGACGGCCGGGTCTAGGAAGAGTTCTGGTGGTCCCAAACTGCTTCCATTTAAGGATTATGGAGGCCACTGTGCTATTAGGAACCTTGAGTACTGCAGAGATTCTTTTGTAACCTTGGCCAGATCTGTGCCTTGCCACAATTCTGTCTCTGAGCTCATTGGGCAGTTCCTTTGACCTCATGATTCTCATTTGGTGTGACATGCAGTGTGAGGTCTTATATAGACAGGTGTGCGCCTTTCCAAATCACGTCCTATCAGTTTAATTACACAAAGCTGGACTCCAATGAAGGAGCAGAACCATCTCAAGGAGGATCACAAGGAAATGGACAGCATGGGACTTACATATGAGTGTCTGAGCAAAGGGGCTGTATACTTATGACCATGTGAGATTTCTGTTTTCTTAATAAATTTGCAAAAATTTCTACATTTCTGTTTTTATTTCTGTCAAGATGAGGGATGGGGGCAGAGTACATTAATGAGAAATTACCAAATGGCTACAAAGATACAAAGAGCGAAAAATTTAGAGGAGTCTGAATACTTTCCATGCCCACTGTATGTCCCCTTCCTGGTATATTTGTCCCCTTTCTGAGCCCCTCCTGATGTATATATATCCCCCTCCTGGGCATATTCTTGTATATATGTCCTCCTTCTTGTGTTTATGTCCAGCTGAAGCAAGGCAGAGACTGGGATCAGTGGGTCCCACCACCACTCCCAGCAATCTTCAGCTTACAGAGCGCTTACTTTTCCCTGCCAGATGCCGCGTCCTCACCACCTCCACGCAGTGGTGTAGCAAAAGGGGGCTGGAGGGGGCGGTCTGCTCCGGGTGGCACGTGTCAGGGGGGGGCTGCATTTTGGGGGTAAGAAAAAAAAAAGCTTATAGAAAAGGGCCATCCGCAGCTGCATTCCTGAACATCTTTAATCCCTTAACGACCCATGACGTAATGGGTACGTTATGGTGACATGGTACTTAACGACCCATGACGTACCCAATACGTCATGGTGAAATCGTGGCTGCGATCGGTCTGCACAAATCTTAGATTCGGGGAGGAGGGGACCTCTGCCTGACCTCAGGAAGGGTGGTGTCTCCTCCCCGAACCTACGGAGGCTGTAATTGGCTGACGAACGCCGCTCAGCCAATCACAGCCACTGTGATTGAAAATGGCTGAAACATTGAAATTCAGCCATGATCAGTGCAGCTGTAGCCCTGATCATTGGCTGGAGCTGGGTGACCTCAGTTTCACCCGCCCCCAGCTCTGATTGGAGAGACCGGCCTTGTGACCGATCTCTACAATCACTGTGGATCTGGGGCCGAAGACCTGTAGGTGACCACTCCCCTTAGCTTCACTTCATCCGTGAAAGCTGAGGAGAGTGAGTCCTGCAAGTGCCATTTGGTAAGTGCCCCCGATCCACCACTGCCCCCGATCAGACCCTGCAGCAGCAGCAGCAGTCACCGCCCCCGATCCACCGCTGCTACTGCCTCCGATCTGCCACCGCCCTCCTCCATCTGCTGCCCCCACTCCATCCGCCACCGCTCTCCCCATCAGCCACTGCCCCCCTTCATCCGCCACCAATCTCGCCATCAGCTGCTGCCCCCCTTCATCCGCCACCGCTCTCCCCATCAGCCGCAGCCCCCTCCCCGATCTGCTTCCCACTCTCTCCCTCCTGCATCTGCTGCACCCTCCCCCACCTCTCAGCGTCCTGCATCTGCTGCACCCTCCCCCACCTCTCACCGTCCTGCATCTGCTGCACCCTCCCCCACCTCTAACCCTCCTCCATCTGCTGCCTCCTCCATCTGCTGTGATTATGCTGTCTAGATCTATCCTGTAAGGTAGCCATCCCCAATCTCACCTTCCACCATCCCTCCCCCCTCCCTCACCAACGGAGTGGGGCGGCAAAAGCAGTAGCTACGCCACTGCCTCCATGGCTGTTACCTGCAGCAGTGTGATGAGGTCGCAGTGATGACCTCATCATGCAGCTGCACTAGGCCTCAGGATGAAGCGGCCCTGCTCCAGTGCCCTTGCTTCCACCACATGGCTAATTTGCATACGACATTGAAAGCAAATTAGGGACCTCTGCTGGCTGTGAGTGGGCCCCGGTGAAGAGGGCCCCATACACCGGTTATGGTTGTGTGCCCTGATCAGCAGCACAGTGTGTGAGGCTAGAATCCCTACAGACGTGTATTAGGCACACTAGACAAATATATAAGCATTCAGTCAGGCCCGGACAGGCCAAGGACGGCACACTCCCACTGCGCCGGCGATACTGAACTGCAAAATGGGCAGCCGGCCTTTTAAAACGTCTACCTCGATCCATGTGCGCATGCGCTCTCCCTCTGACTCAGCTGCGGTGCGCACAGGCTCTCGGTGACGATGGCCAGCATAGCACGTGATTTTGTGGGCGGAGTTCTCCCTCAGCTCTCCAGTCCCAGGGCTGCAGAAGAAGCGGCTGCGTCCTTCTGGCTGCTTTCTAATTGGTGGAGCAGCAATCACTGGAGGTTGCCATATCTGCTGCTCCACCAATCAGACAGCAGATAACAGACATTGTACCAGCTAGTGATTGCTGACCCACCAATCAGAGAGCACGAAGCAATCTTTAGAGGCTGCCATGTTTGCTTCCTGCTTTCTGATTGGTGGAGTTGCCGTCAGTACAGTGTGCTGTCTGACCAATCAGAGAGCGTCGGCGCTGCACCGCTGAGGAGGCGGCTGGCCCGCACCGTGTGTATGTAACCAGTGTCATGGAGCAGTGAGTGCGGCCTGAAAATACCAATCTCTGCTGAGTGTGTGGGGAGGGGCTGGATAGAGGTGACACGGCCAGAGGAGGCGGGAGGGGGCCATGTCTGGGTGTGAAGCACAAACAGGAGGGGAGGTGTCACTGCCTCTTGCTGTGTGATGATAATGTGCCGCCTCACACCTCACTGCAGTGTATTCCTGTGTGTACATAGTCATGGATACCAGTGTCTCTGTGGTGATGTGTGTGCTCCTCTGTCTCTGTGGTGATGTGTGTGCTCCTCTGTGGTGATGTGTGTGTGCTCCTCTGTCTCTGTGGTGATGTGTGTGCTCCTCTGTCTCTGTGGTGATGTGTGTGCTCCTCTGTCTCTGTGGTGATGTGTGTGTGCTCCTCTGTCTCTGTGGTGATGTGTGTGCTCCTCTGTCTCTGTGGTGATGTGTGTGTGCTCCTCTGTGGTGATGTGTGTGTGCTCCTCTGTCTCTGTGGTGATGTGTGTGTGTGCTCCTCTGTCTCTGTGGTGATGTGTGTGCTCCTCTGTCTCTGTGGTGATGTGTGTGCTCCTCTGTCTCTGTGGTGATGTGTGTGCTCCTCTGTCTCTGTGGTGATGTGTGTGTGCTCCTCTGTCTCTGTGGTGATGTGTGTGTGTGCTCCTCTGTCTCTGTGGTGATGTGTGTGTTCCTCTGTCTCTGTGGTGATGTGTGTGTGCTCCTCTGTCTCTGTGGTGATGTGTGTGTGCTCCTCTGTCTCTGTGGTGATGTGTGTGCTCCTCTGTCTCTGTGGTGATGTGTGTGCTCCTCTGTCTCTGTGGTGATGTGTGTGCTCCTCTGTCTCTGTGGTGATGTGTGTGCTCCTCTGTCTCTGTGGTGATGTGTGTGTGCTCCTCTGTCTCTGTGGTGATGTGTGTGCTCCTCTGTGGTGATGTGTGTGTGCTCCTCTGTCTCTGTGGTGATGTGTGTGCTCCTCTGTCTCTGTGGTGATGTGTGTGTGCTCCTCTGTCTCTGTGGTGATGTGTGTGCTCCTCTGTCTCTGTGGTGATGTGTGTGCTCCTCTGTCTCTGTGGTGATGTGTGTGTGCTCCTCTGTCTCTGTGGTGATGTGTGTGCTCCTCTGTCTCTGTGGTGATGTGTGTGCTCCTCTGTCTCTGTGGTGATGTGTGTGCTCTGTGGTGATGTGTGTGTGCTCCTCTGTCTCTGTGGTGATGTGTGTGTGCTCCTCTGTCTCTGTGGTGATGTGTGTGCTCCTCTGTCTCTGTGGTGATGTGTGTGCTCCTCTGTCTCTGTGGTGATGTGTGCTCCTCTGTCTCTGTGGTGATGTGTGTGTGCTCCTCTGTCTCTGTGGTGATGTGTGTGTGCTCCTCTGTCTCTGTGGTGATGTGTGTGTGCTCCTCTGTCTCTGTGGTGATGTGTGTGTGTTCCTCTGTCTCTGTGGTGATGTGTGTGTGTTCCTCTGTCTCTGTGGTGATGTGTGTGTGTTCCTCTGTCTCTGTGGTGATGTGTGTGTGCTCCTCTGTCTCTGTGGTGATGTGTGTGTGTTCCTCTGTCTCTGTGGTGATGTGTGTGTGCTCCTCTGTCTCTGTGGTGATGTGTGTGTGCTCCTCTGTCTCTGTGGTGATGTGTGTGTGCTCCTCTGTCTCTGTGGTGATGTGTGTGCTCCTCTGTGGTGATGTGTGTGCTCCTCTGTCTCTGTGGTGATGTGTGTGCTCCTCTGTGGTGATGTGTGTGCTCCTCTGTCTCTGTGGTGATGTGTGTGCTCCTGTGTCTCTGTGGTGATGTGTGTGTCCTCCTGTGTCTCTGTGGTGATGTGTGCTCCTCTGTCTCTGTGGTGATGTGTGTGTGCTCCTCTGTCTCTGTGGTGATGTGTGTGCTCCTCTGTCTCTGTGGTGATGTGTGTGCTCCTCTGTCTCTGTGGTGATGTGTGTGTGCTCCTCTGTCTCTGTGGTGATGTGTGTGTGCTCCTCTGTCTCTGTGGTGATGTGTGTGCTCTTCTGTCTCTGTGGTGATGTGTGTGCTCCTTTTGTCTCTGTGGTGATGTGTGTGCTCCTCTGTCTCTGTGGTGATGTGTGTGTGCTCCTCTGTCTCTGTGGTGGTGTGTGCTCCTCTGTCTCTGTGGTGATGTGTGTGCTCCTCTGTCTCTGTGGTGATGTGTGTGCTCCTCTGTCTCTGTGGTGATGTGTGTGTGCTCCTCTGTGGTGATGTGTGTGTGCTCCTCTGTCTCTGTGGTGATGTGTGTGTGCTCCTCTGTCTCTGTGGTGATGTGTGTGCTCCTCTGTCTCTGTGGTGATGTGTGTGCTCCTCTGTGGTGATGTGTGTGCTCCTCTGTCTCTGTGGTGATGTGTGTGCTCCTCTGTGGTGATGTGTGTGTGCTCCTCTGTCTCTGTGGTGATGTGTGTGCTCCTCTGTCTCTGTGGTGATGTGTGTGCTCCTCTGTCTCTGTGGCGACACATGTGCTCCTCTGTCTCTGTGGTGATGTGTGTGCTCCTCTGTCTCTGTGGTGATGTGTGTGCTCTTCTGTCTCTGTGGTGATGTGTGTGCTCTTCTGTCTCTGTGGTGATGTGTGTGCTCTTCTGTCTCTGTGGTGATGTGTGTGTGCTCCTCTGTCTCTGTGGTGATGTGTGTGCTCTTCTGTCTCTGTGGTGATGTGTGTGCTCTTCTGTCTCTGTGGTGATGTGTGTGCTCCTCTGACTCTGTGGTGATGTGTGTGCTCCTCTGTCTCTGTGGTGATATGTGTGTCTGCTCCTCTGTCTCTGTGGTGATGTGTGTGTCTGCTCCTCTGTCTCTGTGGTGATGTGTGTGCTCCTCTGTGGTGATGTGTGTGTGCTCCTCTGTCTCTGTGGTGATGTGTGTGCTCCTCTGTCTCTGTGGTGATGTGTGTGCTCCTCTGTCTCTGTGGTGATGTGTGTGTGCTCCTCTGTCTCTGTGGTGATGTGTGTGCTCCTCTGTCTCTGTGGTGATGTGTGTGCTCCTGTGTCTCTGTGGTGATGTGTGTGTCCTCCTGAGTCTCTGTGGTGATGTGTGCTCCTCTGTCTCTGTGGTGATGTGTGTGTGCTCCTGTGTCTCTGTGGTGATGTGTGTGCTCCTCTGTCTCTGTGGTGATGTGTGTGCTCCTCTGTCTCTGTGGTGATGTGTGTGCTCCTCTGTCTCTGTGGTGATGTGTGTGCTCCTCTGTCTCTGTGGTGATGTGTGTGCTCCTCTGTCTCTGTGGTGATGTGTGTGCTCCTCTGTCTCTGTGGTGATGTGTGTGCTCTTCTGTCTCTGTGGTGATGTGTGTGCTCCTCTGTCTCTGTGGTGATGTGTGTGCTCCTTTTGTCTCTGGTGATGTGTGTGCTCCTCTGTCTCTGTGGTGATGTGTGTGTGCTCCTCTGTCTCTGTGGTGGTGTGTGCTCCTCTGTCTCTGTGGTGATGTGTGTGTGCTCCTCTGTCTCTGTGGTGATGTGTGTGTGCTCCTCTGTCTCTGTGGTGATGTGTGCGCTCTTCTGTCTCTGTGGTGATGTGTGTGCTCTTCTGTCTCTGGTGATGTGTGTGCTCCTGTGTCTCTGTGGTGATGTGTGTGTGCTCCTCTGTCTCTGTGGTGATGTGTGTGCTCCTCTGTCTCTGTGGTGATGTGTGTGTGCTCCTCTGTCTCTGTGGTGATGTGTGTGTGCTCCTCTGTCTCTGTGGTGATGTGTGTGCTCCTCTGTCTCTGTGGTGATGTGTGTGTGCTCCTCTGTCTCTGTGGTGATGTGTGTGTGCTCCTCTGTCTCTGTGGTGATGTGTGTGTGTGTGGGCTCCTCTGTCTCTGTGGTCATGTGTGTGCTCCTCTGTCTCTGTGGTGATGTTTGTGTGCTCTTCTGTCTCTGTGGTGATGTGTGTGTGCTCCTCTGTCTCTGTGGTGGTGTGTGCTCCTTTTGTCTCTGTGGTGATGTGTGTGCTCCTCTGTCTCTGTGGTGATGTGTGTGCTCTTCTGTCTCTGTGGTGATGTGTGTGCTCTTCTGTCTCTGTGGTGATGTGTGTGCTCCTCTGTCTCTGTGGTGATGTGTGTGCTCCTCTGTCCTCTGTGGTGATGTGTGTGTCCTCCTGTGTCTCTGTGGTGATGTGTGTGTGCTCCTTTTGTCTCTGTGGTGATGTGTGCTCCTCTGTCTCTGTGGTGATGTGTGTGTGCTCCTCTGTCTCTGTGGTGATGTGTGTGTGCTCCTCTGTCTCTGTGGTGATGTGTGTGCTCCTCTGTCTCTGTGGTGATGTGTGTGCTCCTCTGTGGTGATGTGTGTGCTCCTCTGTCTCTGTGGTGATGTGTGTGCTCCTCTGTCTCTGTGGTGATGTGTGGGCTCCTCTGTCTGTGGTGATGTGTGTGCTCCTCTGTCTCTGTGGTGATGTGTGTGGCTCCTCTGTCTCTGTGGTGATGTGTGTGTGGCTCCTCTGTCTCTGTGGTGATGTGTGTGTGCTCCTCTGTCTCTGTGGTGATGTGTGTGCTCCTCTGTCTCTGTGGTGATGTGTGTGCTCTCTGTCTCTGTGGTGATGTGTGTGCTCCTCTGTCTCTGTGGTGATGTGTGTGTGCTGCTCCTCTGTCTCTGTGGTGATGTGTGTGCTCCTCTGTCTCTGTGGTGATGTGTGTGCTCCTCTGTCTCTGTGGTGATGTGTGTGCTCCTCTGTCTCTGTGGTGATGTGTGTGCTCCTCTGTCTCTGTGGTGATGTGTGTGTGCTCCTCTGTCTCTGTGGTGATGTGTGTGTGCTCCTCTGTCTCTGTGGTGATGTGTGTGTGCTCCTCTGTCTCTGTGGTGATGTGTGTGCTCTCTGTCTCTGTGGTGATGTGTGTGTGCTCCTCTGTCTCTGTGGTGTGTGTGTGCTCCTTTTGTCTCTGTGGTGATGTGTGCTCCTCTGTCTCTGTGGTGATGTGTGTGCTCTTCTGTCTCTGTGGTGATGTGTGTGCTCTTCTGTCTCTGTGGTGATGTGTGTGCTCCTCTGACTCTGTGGTGATGTGTGTGCTCCTCTGTCTCTGTGGTGATATGTGTGTCTGCTCCTCTGTCTCTGTGGTGATGTGTGTGTCTGCTCCTCTGTCTCTGTGGTGATGTGTGTGCTCCTCTCTGTGGTGATGTGTGTGTGCTCCTCTGTCTCTGTGGTGATGTGTGTGCTCCTCTGTCTCTGTGGTGATGTGTGTGCTCCTGTGTCTCTGTGGTGATGTGTGTGTCTCCTCTGTCTCTGTGGTGATGTGTGCTCCTCTGTCTCTGTGGTGATGTGTGTGTGCTCCTCTGTCTCTGTGGTGATGTGTGTGCTCCTCTGTCTCTGTGGTGATGTGTGTGCTCCTCTGTCTCTGTGGTGATGTGTGTGCTCCTCTGTCTCTGTGGTGATGTGTGTGCTCCTCTGTCTCTGTGGTGATGTGTGTGCTCCTCTGTCTCTGTGGTGATGTGTGTGCTCCTCTGTCTCTGTGGTGATGTGTGTGCTCCTTCTGTCTCTGTGGTGATGTGTGTGCTCCTCTGTCTCTGTGGTGATGTCTGTGTGCTCCTCTTGTCTCTGTGGTGATGTGTGTGCTCCTCTGTCTCTGTGGTGATGTGTGTGTGCTCCTCTGTCTCTGTGGTGAGTGTGTGCTCCTCTGTCTCTGTGGTGATGTGTGTGTGCTCCTCTGTCTCTGTGGTGATGTGTGTGCTCCTCTGTCTCTGTGGTGATGTGTGTGTGCTCCTCTGTCTCTGTGGTGATGTGTGTGCTCCTCTGTCTCTGTGGTGATGCGTGTGTGCTCCTCTGTGGTGATGTGTGTGTGCTCCT